>NC_073313.1:180531622-180861119 GCF_027595985.1 Sorex araneus
TTTGTCCAGTGCCAAACTTGCATCTTTTCTGTAACTGCTCATTTGCTTCCAAATGAAAAGGCGTTTTATAAAATGCTAGTCAGTATATTGTAAAAATTGGCACAGTATATTTTGAAGACATTTGGACATCAATCATCGATATTTCAATTTCTGTTCCCCTTTATCAACAATTATTCTATAAAATATTTGAGGACAAAGATATGTAAACAGAAATATTCCTTTTCAGAGAAATTTGTAGTAGTAAAGAGATCAGAAACAATAAAAAATATCCAATAATGGAAGAGTAACTAGATAAACTACAGTATGCATCCAAATGATAAAATACTGTGTAACAGAATGTAATGATTAGACAGATCTATATCTACTAGAGTCAAATTCCAAACAAGTAAAGAAGTATGTATATTTGTGTATATACACATAAAAATATTGCTATGATATTCCAGAAACTGTTAGAGGGATTTTCTTTCAGGAGAGGAACATTATATGTACCTTTTATACTGTTTGTGTATTTTATGATATGCATTTTTATCTTTTTTTAAATAGTAGTTTGATTTTAATAGGGCTAGGAAAATATTTGCCTATAAAATTTTTGGGAAATGAATGTGTATGCTATTCAGTGTTTGCCAAACTTCTCTGATTTGCTCAAATTCTACTATCCCTTAACTCCCTCTATCCTCATAGGTGACTTCACCATGCATATCTACCACCACTGTCCCATCAGAAGTGGTGGCAGATGTTACTAATTGATTTCAGCACTTCTTAACACAGAGCCCAGAAACAGAGAAGGCTCAGTCCAAGCAGCCCAGAAATTACTACATACTCATCAAACTTCACAAAGAAAGGAAAAAAATCTTTCCATCTCTGTCTTCCAGGAGCATTTTATAGAAGGTGAGCCTTTAAAGCATGCCGTCCTTTTCGAAGAACTATCAAGACTACCATACTGTGAGCAAAGCATCAAAATGGTTGGATAACATTTGGTTGTCTTGCTCCTCCCGCAGGGAGCTTATGTTTATTGAGTTACTCCCACAACAGTGCCCCTGAGGCACACCCAATTCCATCAAGCACTAATAATCCTAAATTGCTTTTCTTTATGTCATTTGCATAGTTTATTTAGTCATTTGCATAGTTTGTTTAGTAATGTCCTTTTTGTATAGACTTAGGAAGACAGTTCATGCTATGCTTTGAAACATGAGAGTTAACTGACTCCAAAATAATATTTACTCCTGGTCATCCATATTTACTTGACTTAAACCTCAGTTGCCCTTAGTTCTTAGCACTCCAAAAGCAGGGTCCCAATGAAGGGACTGGGTGGGATGGACCTAGGGCAAGCTGTAAGCTACCTTGGCATTGAAAGGAGACAAGTTAAGCTCCATTAACTATAATAAGCTAAGAGCATGGTCATGGGACAAACTATGTCATGACCCCAAAAGAAGTAACTGAATAAGGACCCTGTGGAGTTAGGAAAGATGAACCTGGCCTGAGAACTGTGGTCTGAAATACATAGCGACATGTCCCCAGGAAGACCCAACCTTTAAACTTAATATATCTTTTACTATGTTCATACAAAATGACTAGAAATATTATAAGAAGTAAATTTACTATTATTGTTTAAGTGGATTGCTAGCTGAGGAAAGGAGAAAGCAATATACCCTAGATGCAATCCCACCCTTGAGTGGATCTCCTAATAATATGGAGTGTTGAACCCTCAGATGAGATTTTGTCCTTGAAGGAATGGCTTTACATCTGTTTGTTGTTATGATAATGTTTAATCTCACCTATGTGTACCGCACCCTTCATGATTACTATTTAGCTCTGCTGTAAGGGGAAAGAAGGAACTTTGGGACTTAGACTGAAGTCTTTAAAGACTAGAAAGAAAAAGATTAGACTGAGGGCTAGATGATGATGGTGACTGGAAGTAGAGGACTATGAGACTATGATGAGATGAGGAAGAAAATGGAGAGGACTTTGAGGTCTACGAGGAGACTGGGATGATGGAACTATGATGACTGGGATTATGACCAAAACTATGACTACGATTGTGCTGTAAGGGAGAGATTGAACTATGTTGGGAGAAATAAACCGACTATTGACCCACCTGGGGCCCTCTGTCCCTGTTTCTCTGTTCCCCTAGTCCTTCGTTTGTCCGTCACCACCATCATCCAACCTGGAGAGGCAGTTCTCAGCCACCAAATGCTTGAGTCCTTCTCGTGCCTTCGCCTTTTCTTTGGAAACTCACAAGAACAATGGGCCTGTCTCAGCCATTCATAATCTGGTCCTGCTCAAATACCCCTACTTCGCTCCTCTGGAGGGGCTCTAGTTCATTATTAAAGCTCAGCTCATAGACTAAAAGTATGCACTCAGTAACACCTTAGCCAACAAAGCTACCACCACACCCCCCAACTTTGACGTGGCCTTACATCTTTTGAAATCTTGTCAAAAATAAAGATTCATGGGCGGGAGTCCAGAATGAGATCTAATAATGCATTTCTCATAGATTCCCTAGTAACGCCCTGCTCCTGGGCTGAAGACACTTAGAGTATCGAGACCTTGGAGCAATGTTTCTAAAATGTCAACCATCAACATTTCCCAGAAGGTTCACTAAAACACACATTGCTTGAATCCTCTGCTGCTGGTTCAGTAGGGCTGGGGTGAGGCCCAAGAATTTTCTTTCTTGACAAGTGCCCTAGTGGTAATGTAGCAGATGGTCCTGGAGGGCTCTCTCCCCACCACCTTGGAGACAGGTTTCCAACAACACTCACTTCTGTCAACCAGAAAGCCTGCAAAGTAAAAGCTGCCGAGAATTTAGCAGTTTTGGGCACAGCTGATTTATAGTCCTCAGCTGTCACTTGGGGAAAGTCACTCCAGGAAGCTGACTTTATCATTCTGCCTCCCATGTGACTATCCATGAAATGGATCATAGCAATGCCTTACCTCCCAGCACTATCGTTGGCACTGGGAATTAAGAGCAGGTAAAAGATTTAGCAGAGAACTTGGCACATTTTATTCACCTTCCCAAATCCCTTTGTGTCTGGCCTGAAAGAACATAGCGTGCATGTTCCTTAGGAGGACAGCACCCTCAGGTCAACCTTGGAGTCAGAGTTGACTCACACTTGCCATGAACAGAAGCCGCAGATGCTAAGGCAGCAGCCAAAGTCTTCCCATTACTCCATCCTAGGGCCATATCTGTGCCACTGTCTCCTCATTTCCTCCTGGATGAAGTCCAGATACTTCCTGCTTTTGCAGGAGTTCATCAGAGTCAAGTACAACCACAGAGAACTGGAATCCTATCCATGGTTGCCTGGATCTTTCAGGAAGAGTTCCCAGGCTCTGTGCACCCCCCACAGCCCATCTTGCAGTACTTCCCTTCTCTGTCATAAAATCCACAATGTGGAAGAGAACAAGGAGAAACTGGCAGCTGAGATTTGCAATAATGCTTGATTTCTGCTCTTATGTGTACCTTCTCATGGCAGCCTGAAATAGAAACAGCAGCACTTGGCAATGGCAAAGTATTCTCCAAGGCCCGATCATCCACAAGGCTCATCGGAAATGTACCCTATCCCCAACCCGAACGATACCCGATGTATCATCCTATTTGCCCAAGATGAAGATCTCCAAGGGAGGGCTTCTCTTGGGGGGGCCTTTACAAGGAGTTTCTATACCACTGTGTCTTCAAACTTAAAATCCAGAGCTTGACACTGCAATGCCTCCCAAACCTACTCGTGTTAGAAAGCATCAGAGTTACACGTATCCTTTGGTAGAGATGATGCGACATAATTTGTATTATCAAAATGACTTACCATCATTACTTGAACATAAATTTGTTTGTTTAGTTGAACCACTTGAATAATTTTCGTGATTTTGGGGTCCTTGGCTTCATGAATGATTTTGTTGCATGCTTGTCTTATATATATGTTTCTCTGATTTGACGACTTGGCTTTTTGAAACAAATATTTCGTAAACCCCTTTATCTGCTCTTTTGTTAAATTGTCTGCTCTAACTTGGAAGTTAATTTTTTTAAAAACTTGAATTTTTGTGGATTTCATAGGAACTTAACTCCTACCTTAGAAAAAGATGGAGCAAACTGGATTCTGAAGGATTTGTCATCATTGTCAACAGTCTCTGTCTTCAAATGTTTTCTAATTCTTGTTCTGCTCCTTAATGATTTTCACCTTTTTCATTTACCAGACTGAGGTCAGATTGTGACTTAGTTCTGTTTTGTAGGTGCCTATATCTGGCCATCCTCTTTCTTTTTCTATTTTGTGCTAAAACTACAAAAGATTTAACATGTTAACATTGCGCATAAACTGATGATGAGCTCTGACTGAGGGCTTAGGTGGCCTTCCTAAGAGTATAGTGCATTGTTTTGATTTTGGTTCATCCCTGTTTTGATGATCCCAAGGCCTGATTCCTCATATCTGATCATCGTCTGCATAAATGATATGATATAGGGCCTTGCTTCCTTAGTGTGAGTTAAATGCATTGTCACAATGCCTTTTATTTATATTCCTATAACTCCCATGTAATGGAGAAATATAGCTGCATCACTGGAAGGGAGAGAATATCTATTCAAAGCCAAGCATAAGACAGAAGAAGAAGGAGCAGCTCTAGGTAAGGATAAATGACTTGTTAAAACCTCAAAACTATTTAGAGAAGTTTCTGAAGTCTAGCTTCTGATTCTTGGTTGAATCTATTTCTCACCAATGGCTTAAATAAATTAACTCATCTTGTGTTTGCATCATAAGTCTAGTGTGTATTGAGACAATGGATTCAAGGTGATTTATTCTGCCTGTGCTTATCTGAAGGGCGTCCCTAAAACACCTCCCAAGAATCCTAAAACTTTCATGACCCATTTGGTACCTGAAATCAGATACCCAATACTATCCGTACTAAACAATCTCACCCAGGCTTAGGTAAAACAAGAATTATAAGACAGGAAGGCTGAACTGAAAGTGATATGGCAGTTTGTCCAAAGCCACACAAAATCTTGGAATCAGGAATTTGCCCACAATCTGCTGTCCATATAGCCTATGCTCATCTCTCCATGATGTCAGTCTTTCTGGGAAAGGGTTTCTACACACCTGAGAGAGGAGAGCCCTTGGGGATGCTGATCTGAAAATGATGGTGATGGGCTCCTGGAAGATTCACTGGAGAAACCCAAGGAGGATTTCTCACTTTATTCATCTCCTAAGCATCACCAAAACTCTCACTTAATACGCTCTCCCCACCAGACTTATTAAAGAATATTTCAAATTAACCTGTACATGATGCTCATGTCTTCACACGCAGATGGACATTCAGAATTCAAAATATTTTAACAACAAAGCCTAAGCTATAAAGAAGCCAAACAGACTTTAAGGTGGAGAGCCTCAAAGCTTGGATTCGTGAAATAGTTGGTCCCTCTCTGCCTCCTCTACATTGCTACAAAAAGGAAAAAGCATTTTTCTGCATAATCTTTTTAAATACCTCAAGTAGCTCTTCAATGCTTGTAGAAAGGGAAAAAAACATCAGGTTTTAGAAGGCAAACACCTGAAAAACTATGGGTCTTTCCAAGTTCATTTCCTATTAATATACATTATTCCAAATTCAAATAATCATAGTCTCTCAGATATATATATATCTGAGTATATCTGAATATATCTCTCAGATATATTCCATCTTGTGCTGGTTGGGGTCTCTGGACAGCCACTATAATCTTAGTTATAATGTCTGTATAATAATCTTGGTTATAATGTCTTTGCATTAAAGCCAGAGAACCAGATCCCCTGGATGCCCCAGGAACCTCTGCAAGCAACCATATTACCCAGAAGCCATCGCTGCCTCCTCCACATCCCTTCCTATTTTGTCTGCACTTCCCTGGAGGCATTTATCACACTCTATTTTGTATCACTATTATTTATAGATATGTCAGATCTCAACTTTCAGGCCATTTTTTTAAAAAACTATGATCCACTTCTAGTTTATTTTTATACCTTTGCAGGATTTAGTGGCGCCCTGATGATCACAGTAGATTTATGGTGGCAGGGTAGGACCTGCATGGAATTTTCAGGCTCAGAGGTTTGGATTCAAATCTTGTTCTTCACTCATTAAATGACCTTAACTTGGGTGTTGAACCATCTGAGCCTCAGCTTCCTCATCTGAAGGAAGGGAATAATAACATTTCCTTCGAAGAGCTAGTGAGGAGATGAGTAAGATGTCTGGCATCGCTTGGGGCATGAATAATTCACTAATGAGTAAGTGAGTGTGTTAATACGTATTTGGGGGAAAAGAAAAGGAAGTTTTTAGGAGGGACAGTGTGAGACAAAGATGCAGGAGAATTGGAATTGACAGATATGGTGAAGGATTGGCAGACAGACTATAGACATATGTTGATTTATAATGACATACACCTGGTACAGAGCACGCTGAAGTGACATGGCTTCAAGAAAATATTATAAACATTTTAAAAGGGACAAAAATGCAAAATAAATTATTAGGAGACGGCTATAGGTCCTGGCTCAAGGCTGTGTGGGAAAATTGGAAATAATGGTGGTGAAAAGGTGCAATGTGGTGGGATTGGTGTTGGATTATTGAATGTCTGTAACAAACTAATAACTTAATAGAATTATTTTTAAAATAAAAATTAAAAATCTAATAGGGACAAACAAGTGAATGCCACGTAAAAAGAAATATTCGTGGGGCTAGAGCAATAGTACAGCAGGTAGGGTATTTGTTTGCCTTGCACTCTGCTGACCAGAGTTCAATTCCCAGCCTCACATATGGTCCCCTGAGCACTGCCAGGAGTAATTCCTGAGTGTAAAACCAGAAGTAACCCCTGTGCATCGCTGGGTGTGACAAAGAAAGAAAGAGAGAGAGAGGAAGGAAGGAAGAAAGAAAGACAGACAGAAAGAAAGAAAGAAAGACAGAAAGAAAGAAAGAAAGAAAGAAAGAAAGAAAGAAAGAAAGAAAGAAAGAAAGAAAGAAAGAAAGAAAGAAAGAAAGAAAGAAAGAAAGAAAGAAAGAAAGAAAGAGAAAGAAAAAGAAAGAGAGAGAAAGAAGGAAAGAGGAAAGAGAGAGGGAGGAAGGAAGGAAGAAAGAAAGAAAGAAAGAAAGAAAGAAAGAAAGAAAGAAAGAAAGAAAGAAAGAAAGAAAGAAAGAAAGAAAGAAAGAAAGAAAGAAAGAGAAAGAAAAGAAAGAAAGAAAGAAAGAAAGAAAGAAAGAAAGAAAGAAAGAAAGAAAGAAAGAAAGAAAGAAAGAAAGAAAGAAAGAAAGAAAGAAAGAAAGAAAGAAAGAAAGAAAGAAAGAAAGAAAGAAAGAAAGAAAGAAAGAGAGAGAGAAAGAAAGATTCGGAAAGGAAAATCAAATTAGGAAAGACAATGCCTCGTCCCTTCGAAACAAACAAGACAGCAGGGCCGAAAGGAAGTCTCCATCAGTTTCACCTCCGTTCCTCCGAGCCGCTGAGCCTGCAGGCTTCCGGTTTGGGCTAGTGTCTTCTAGTTCTCACAGGCTCCTCTCCCTGGGGTTTGGCTCTGGGTGTTTAAATATGGCCCCCAGATGGTGCTGAGAAGGAGGGGTGTCCCACCTTCCCCTCCCCATCCTGCTGGCCTCACCCACCAGGCCCCAATGAAAAACAGGTGATTGCAGAGGGTAGTGGGAGAAGCTTTGATCTGCCGGCTGCACAGAAGCCAGCTGAGCTAAGAAGGAGTAGTGTCAGATTTATGGCGGCCCTGAGAAGTACAGATATTAGGTTGGCTGTAGCTCACTGACCTCTTTGGCTTTCCATTTTGGTCTGAGATTTATGACCTCCTCAACATTTTTAATTCCCGGGGAATCTGTGCCTTTAACATTTCTCCTGGAGCCCCCCAATTCACAAGGACTTCCTGTTTGCCAAGCCCACAGATAAAGAAGACACAAACCACAGAACACCAACACTATGTAATTTTTTTGTTCCTGACTCCTTAATTTCTCAGCCATCCTAGGTGTTCTGTCAAGATGCAGTCTGAAAGTCTAGACCGAGAGATATCTATGATAGAAAATGTACATCAGTATTTCAAGTCTTCTGAATTTATTCTAGCTATTTGACAGTTGCTTGGAGATACAATCTCAATTTTTGCAATGGCCCCTTCAGTGAGATATTTATGGCAGATACAACTGTAATTATTTACCTGTAACAAAGTCCAGGTCTGTCTGCTTCAGGTGATTCAGGCAGGAGAAGGACAGGGGAAAAAAGATTCATCTTCCTCTTGTCCAAAAGTTGACCTTTTGCCCTCGGGTCCTTTCCCCACTCATTAAAAAATGCTGATGCGTTAGACCTGGGCCGTTTCCTGTGCCTCCTCTGGATGTCAACAGTGCAATTTGTGAACCAAAAAATACAAACAAAATGGGGTTGTTGCAGAAATGGGCTTGAAGGCAGGAAAAAACAGTCACATTTTCTCTATTTTCTGCAAACTCCCATGAGGGATAAATGATTGTTTATTGGCATAGTTTTTGATAAATGCATTTTCTTACATAGCACTGATAGGATACTCCCCAAAAGAGTGCCCTGCAGAGATGTGGCCCCACCAACCCTACTTGGTTTGCAAGGTCCTTTCTCTGCTGGTCTTTGTGACATTTCACATTTACCTGAACATATTTCCTGAAGTAATTACCCACTTCAGGATAGGCAGAGCTTTCAAGCAGCCCTTAGAAAATATTAATCCATGTTGAAAAGGCAAATATTTGGCAGCACTGACCACAGCCACAAGTCTGTGCTATGGATCCCAGGATGACTGCACAAAGATTTGTGATTTGTCTGTGTGAGACGGCACTGTGGAAATAAATGCCTCTCCCAGCTAAGAGGCCTATTTTTACAACCTCAGACTCGATTTGAAAAAATATGAAAACTCCTGTCTGTGTGTAAAGGAACCAATTGAAGCCATATTATTTTCTACTCCACTTGTCTATTTTTGTTCGGGTTGTCATTTTTGTCCTTGATGGAGACACCAGGCTGTGTGGGCATTTGGGCGATGCTCTATTCTGTGGGGCTGGAGAGATTTCTGTCTCTTGGCTTCTCTCCTGCCATTTGCATGGTCCAGAATCTTCTTGCCATCGCACTGAAAGGATCAAGCTGCTGTGCAGTTTAAACTTGCAGATAAAGCACTCCAGCTTGCATGTCTCAATAATGGCAGAAGCATTCGGCTTAGGTTTTCTTTCTTTTCATTTGAAATTAATTCATGCACCCTGTTGAAAATCTATCAGAGAGAAAAACAAGTCCCACCCTCATCCAGCGACTAGCTTCTAACTCAGATGGTTTTTCCTAATCCACGAGTTTACATCTTTGCAATTAGGTGAATTTGTATTGGACACGGTAAGAACAGACTTCCAATCTCACGGGAAAGACCAGACAATGCCTTTGTATGGGATAAATTGTACTGTGTCTCATTAAGTGAATGTGTGCCTACATTTCCCCATTCTTGTCAATTATTCACTGTTTCTCAAAATGTGTTAATTATTTACTTTTCAGGATTCCTAATATGGATCAGACTAAAGAGGATAGAAGGCAGCTCGCCTCACCAAGTATTGTTGCTTTGTTTGTTTGTTTTGTTTTGGGGGCCACACCCAGAAGTACTCAGGGCTTGCTCCTGCCTCTGTGTTCCAGGATCAGTCCTACAGTTGCTCGAGGGACCATATAGGGTGCCAGGCATTGAACCTGGGTTGGCCATGTTTATGGTATGTGCTCTGTACTATATTTCCAGCCCTGCATTATTGCTCTTACCTGCTCTCAATATAGTCAAGATCTGAGCCAGGGCCAGAGCCTGTCACGGCAGCAACTCCTCTGGGATCCTGAGACTCCTGTGAGGCTCTGCCAGGCATCAACGCTGCTGGGTCAGAGGTTGCCCCAACCACCTGAGACAAAGACATGGCCAAGTACCACCTGGGAGTCAGCTGGTCTGATTCTTTCCAACACGGAATGTACAAGTCCTGTTCAGTCTCACCTCCAAACACAAGCTGGATGCTTGGCTTTGGTGCCCTTGTTGAGCTTAGCCCCCTGGCCCCTGCTGCTGAGGCAGGAGGTTGGGTTGACTGTGCTGGCTTTGCAAAGGAAATCGCATCTTATCTCAAAAACCTACTATGGGGTCGGTTGGATCAGCACTTATGAGGTCTCCAGTCCTTTCTAAGGGCAAAACTACCCTGCAAACCATGGATGACCTCCACAGTTATAATTTTTTACTGGCAGGACATTGCTTTGAAACTGTCCTACTGGCATGATCCTGTTGACTGATGGTCTGTATGCACAGAAAGTGGCTCTGCCTAAGTCAAAGCTATTATCAATATTTGTTCTCATTGGAGAGAAGCTGCATATGCCAGACTGCAGTCTAGATGAGCCCCAGAACTGGGTTTTAATACCCACCCAGTGACTCCAAGCACTGTCTTTCCGTTTTTACCCTCTGTATTGCCAGAATTCTCTGGAATTAATTCACCTCATCTTATTAGCTTATCTTTCACAGATAAGGAGACCAAGGCCTTTGGAATCAAAGCTGAACGGCCCCTGGTCATGCAGATGGGTTGTCATAGAACCAAGAGGAACTCTCTGCAACAGTTAAGACAGGGTAGTTTCTGGTGTGAGTCTGTAGCGTGAGTCTGGGATTCCAGAACAAAAACCCTCTCAAAGCTGTCTGTTGGTATTGAAGCTGATTAGAGGCTTCGAAAACATATCTGAGTATTCTGGAGCCCCCTGCCCCCAAACCTACATGCATGCCAGCTCTTTCCCATGACTCCAAGAGCAGGAGGCATTGCCAATTCAGCCAAACAGGCATTCCAAGCTGGCCTGGGGGCCTGTCAGCAGTGATCGATTTGCCCAACACCATCCTCAGAATGTCTCAGATATTAGTCAGTTTGGGACAGGTGGATCTGGTTTCCTAACTTGGATCTATGGTCACTCCTTGGGACCTTGCTGGGGGTGGGCTCTGGCTAGAGAGAAGCTACTATTCAGTCCAAACCCCATAAAATCCCTTCCCCAGCTGGGGATGGCACCAGACAGTCCGACACCCTAGCTGATCCGATTTGGCACAGCTACGAGCAGCTGACAGGGCTCCCCATTTCCCATGGCATGTCTTGAGAAGCTGTGGGCTAAGCTTTCCTCATAGTGCGATGAGTACTCGGAGCTGATAGATTCTCTCCCCTTCTTAAGCATCTAGGAAGAAAACAGTAAAACTCATTTTGTGTTTAACTCATTTTTATCTACTATTTTCCCAGCGTGTTTTCATATCTATCATCTGCCATTGGTGCCCTGCTTGCAAAAAGCACTCCTTGTGTATTTGCAGAAGGGATTTTCTCAGTGTGGCAGGAGAGACCTAAGGGGAAATGAGTGACTGTAGGCGACGCCACTCATGCACTGAGGACAGAATTTGCCCCTCCTGACTACTGATCCAGACAACTTCCTGCTACAGCAGTAGTCCACTTTGGAAAGTTTCCTCACTTCAAGCTATCCTTATTATTGACACTCTGACAGAAGCTCCTCATTGTATCTTCATCATCGACAGGGATAAAATCAAAATCCTTACCAAGGCTCTATTATAAGGACTTTGTGACCTGACTCCCATTGTCCATTCCCTGAACACATCGGGGAACTCAGTGCCTCTGTACTTTTGTTCTTCTATGAATCATGCTTTCCTTTTCCCTGTTTACCTGGGAAATTCCTCTTCATCCTTCAAAACCTACGTATACATCAGTATCTTGCTTCACATCCCTAAAGCATGCTTCCCCTAAATCACTCTAGAATTTTTACATCTGTGTGGTCAAAGTTAGCATCCAGAGAGGTCTCTTTGCCATTCCTCAGACTGTGAGAATATTCCTAGGATAACATTTGGAACCCAAACCGTGGCACAGTGCCTGATGCCTAACACAAGCTGAATAACAGCTTGGATCTTTGGCCTGCGATGTGGGTTCCATTGGCACTAACCTTCTCAGGGGTTTGAGTCCAAGAACTAGGGAAGGGAAGGTCTAGTCTCACATCTCTACTTTGGGCTCAAGCATTCCAGCAGGGATCCCAAACAGGGATGGCAGTCTAAAGTGCAGGTTGACTCTGGCAATGTGGTGGGCTTCTCTGACACAGTTTCCTAGCTCAAAGATTATACACGCCTTCCCTAGTGGCTGGCCATGGCACTGTAGGCAAAGCCATGCTTGCACAGCCCCTTCCATGTGGAATCTACCCAGGCCCATGCTCAGCTCCACATGTGCCTCCAGGCCCATGCAAGAAGAGATGGTGGCTATGAGAGCCACCCACCATGGTGCTGATACCCAGTGTACCCTGCTTCAGCCTCACTCTGAGCCACTGCCTGTTTTCTAGTTCTGCTTCCATCCATGTTCATTTCAGTCCTATACACGTGATTCTATTCTTGCCTTTTCTTCAAGCCTTTCTCTTTCTGGGCCACCTAACTGAAGACAGTTTGTGATCTAGTTTGTAGTTATGGCCTCTGGATAAATCTTTCCCAGTCAGCCAGCCCAGGCAAGCTGTACTCTATACCATCTGCATGTCCTCAGCCCCAGGAAATTCCTAGTGGGCAAGGGCCAAACTAGCAAAGTGTTTGGAAAAGTCTGAACTTGAGTGAGTCCATTGTAATGATTATAGCTTTGGAGGCTGAACCTCAGCTCTGCCTTCCTCAAACTCTTGGCTGTAGTCCACCGAGATCTAGGGATTAGTAAAGCAAAACACCCTGCTTGAGGTCGGGGTGTCTCAGATGTTTCCTGCTACCCAGGGAACATTTCCAGTCTGGGCGAAGGTCCACCAAGCCTGAGAAATTTGTCTGAATCCATCAAAGTCATATTGGGACATAAAACTCAAAACCCTTTTTCCCAGCGGGAAGGCCCCAGGCTGCCAAGACACCAGCATGCCCTGCCATCAACAATAATTGCCGACAAGAAAAGAAGACCCGTGTAAGAGAAAGATTTCAAATGGTTCTGCCATCCAAAGTTGTCTGCGGTCATGCTCTGGCTATTTGTCAGAAATGGGGAAGGAAGCCACCTTAAATTCACCTGCCACCCCCACCACCCTAGTTCTAAGATTCTCTTTATCTGTCACTCACTCCTGTCTGTGTCTGGCCTATTTCTTCCTCGACTTGATTAGCATTAATCCTTTGGCATCCTTAATCAACTTTACAATTGGATGGAGCCATTACAAAATCAAAGCCTAAGAGAAACAAACTGAAGAGAACTACTTACCATCAAACTGCTTTTGGCTCTTGGTGGAGATATTCCTGGATGCTGGAAGATTAACCTGAGTAATTTTCAACGGCATGAAACCCTATTGGTGCAAAGCAACTCTTTTGACAGAACAGGAAGGCCAAGGACATGCACTTGAAACCAGGGGTATGATATACCTGGGGAATCCATGACATCCGGGACATGGCAACCCCGGCACCCAAGTCATTGTTGACTCTCAGACTACAGGCTTAGAGTCAGGGTGGGGATGTGGAGTCAGAGTGTGTGAAACAAGTAAAGGACAAAGGCTTTCTTTTATTTTTTAAGGAAGTTTTATTGGATCATCGTGAGATACAGTTGCAAACTTGCGTGATTACGTTTCAGTCACACAATGCTCAAGCACCCATCCCTCCACCAGTACACATTTTTCACCACCATTGTTCCCAGAGTCTCACCCACCACCCCCACCCCATCCCACTCCCGGCCTCTGTGGCAGGTACCATTCTTCTTACTCTCTCTCTAATTTGAGGCATTACGGTTTGCAATATGGATACTTCTGAGTATCTGTATCGTGTTTGGTCCTTGGTCTACTTTCAGCACACATTTCCCATCCCAGGAAGTCCCTCCAATCATTGTTTACTTACTGGTTCATTCTCCATCCCCACTGCCTGACAATGACACTCTTTTTTTTTTTATCAAAACTTAGCAGTGGATCATATTTATTTCATATACACAAATTTTTTAAATAAAATTACGAATTATCTTTTTTTAAAAAAAAATTTATTTTTTTATTGAATCACCATGTGGAAAATTACAATGCTTTCAGGCTTAAGTCTCAGTTATACAATACTGAAACAACCATCCCTTCACTAGTGCCCATATCCCACCACCAAAAAAAAAAACCACAGTACACCTCCCATTCTGCCCCCCCCCGCACTCCCCCACCTTGTAACTGATAAATTTCACTTTACTTTCTATTTACTTTGGTTACATTCAATATTTCAACACAAACCTCACTATTATTGTTAGGAGTATCCCACTAGAGTCAGGCCTCTTGTGAAGAGATATGAGGTCACGCGGTTTTAGATTTCTGTACTTTAGCAACTAAATCCAGGAAGATTTTTTCCAGGTATTGGATCATTGCAAGCTTGTAACCCCCATCTGTGGTCTTCATAATATGGTGGTCACCACGCCCTTCACCCCCTGCAAGGAAGAGGCAAGAGAGAGAAATACCTTTCCCTTCCTGGGCGGGCATGGGGCCGCAGCTTAGTTCTCAGTCTGGAGACATTCTGTGAGGAGCTGCCCATGCTGAAAAATTTAGCAGGCGTCTGGAGTCATGCTCGTGCAGCTGTGGAGAGGCTGCACACACGTGCGGCCCCCCGGGATCACATCTTGGTGGCCCAATGGCACTCTTGAGGAATGTATAGACTCTATGAGAAGACAAAGGAGAATGCACCAAAAAGCTAACATTTCAAGGTGTTGAGATGCCTTTGGGGGTTCAACTGCCAGCTCTCCCAGAGTCTGTGATATGTGGGCTCCTGGACCCTGAAGGTTCGGCAAGATCCAGCTGGGAACAAAGTTATGATTCTGGCATAACTGCAGAATCAAACTGAGAGATAGGTATGAAAAGGAACCCAGTGGGATGCCACCCTATTATTCTAACTCTGTCAAGTTCTTTGCCACAGGTATTTTTCTCTCCCAGTAAACTAGCCCCCAAGCTTGCTTGCTTTCATCTATTTGTTTCTAGAATTTGGTTGAAGCAATCGATGGATCTGTGAAGGAGCAAGTCTTGAAGGGACTGTAGGGATTAGGAGAAAACAGAAGAGGCCAGGGCAGAGGAAGTCTTGGAGGCATGGCTCATCCAATAAGAAACTAGACCTATCTAGGAGGGGGGCTGCTTGATGGACCAGGAATATTTTAGGTGTGAAAGAGGAGGATCAGGCAGGAAGATTGGGAGGAGTGGCTGTGAAAGGACAGAGTCTTGAAATAAATTGCAGAACTATTATATATGTATATATGCTAATACCAGGAAAGAATGAAATATTTGCATTATGTTAGTTTATGATCAGTCTTTCTTTATCTCCCCTGCCTCCACCCCAGCCCCACAGCCACCAAAATGGATGCAAGATTTCCACATTGTTTTTAGGAATTGAGTTGTTTTGAGGGAGGGAGAATCTCCTCTCTAAGCTGGAACCTAAATGGTCTCAAAGTTTGGGCAAGGATGTATAAATTCACTCAATACATCTGATTGCCCAAATGTATAGCTGTTGTAGTCAGAAAAACATTAGTCTCGGGCTTGGGGTTTCTGCCTTCCTGGCAAGCTGAATCTCAGCTCAGGAGTCTGGTTTTGCAAGCCCTGACACTCCTTGTGTTCTCTCTCCGCAGGTGAAAGTGTGTAGGGCAGTGTGCCTGAGTCTGGTGCATCTCTTTAAGTAAGGGTGGTGCTTGGCTGGGCTCAGTCCCAAAGTTCTCTCTGCAGCTCTCTGGGCAGGGGGGTTGATGCCTGTTTGGGCTCCAGCTGAGGCTCAGGGATTTGCTGTCCAGCTTGGCACTGATTTGCAATCTGCAAGTTGATGGATGTTTAGGCTGCTGGCAGCTGGGTGAGTGAGAAGTGACTCTAAGATAAGAGTGTCCTTCTCCAATATTTACAGCTGATCTCGGAGCATCCAGACAGCTTACTGAGGTCTCAGCCAGGTCTGGAGGGGAGGAGCCAGCCAGCGGGTGGGTGGCCCCAGCTTCTGGGATGAGTGAGAACTTGGCAGCAAAAGGACAGAAGCACTTCAGGCCGGAAGCCTAGAGCCCTGGGTTCCCCTCATGGCTCCTACCCCAATAGGCAACCCTCTGGGCAAACTGCTTCCTCTCCCAACCTGGGTTGGGTAGGTTCAGTCATTGTAGCTTTGCTCTCAGCTGTGAATACTAAAAGGATCAAATGAGATGATGTGTTGATAGGACAATAGTAGTTATGAGTTGAATAATAAAGGGCTTTAAAGAAGGAAGAAAGGACCATAAGTTATCTTACCCCATGTGAGGGCTGGGGTCCAGCTTAGCAGAACACTTTTCTTTCCTGTATAATACCCGGGTTCGATTACTAGCACAGAAGAATAAGAACAATGGCTCACATGGATCTGGGATGCTTTTGAGTGTTTCAGGAATAATGTATTTTTATTGTCTCACTTATTCTAAGGTACATTAAAATCTGTATTAAAGAAGCCTGTAGGTTTGAAGTTCTTATTATTTAGATATGTCTAAAACAGCATTTCTCAATCGAGAGACATGTGGCCATTTGTGGGGCCCAAGCTATTTCAAGGGACCACAGGCAAAAATTGTGTTAATGGGAGGATGGAATAAGACTTGGGACCAAACAGTAGGACAGGGGTTGAAGGGTGATGGGAAGAAAATAAGATCAGAAGAGGGCCACAGTTGGAATAAGGTTAAGAAACACTGGTCTGAAGTACAAAGGTCTGGGGCCAGTGATAGTACAGTGTTAGGGCATTTGCCTGCATTGCATGCAGCTGACCTGGCTTCAATCCCATATGGTCCCCCAAGCACTGCCAAAGGTAATGCTGAGTGCAGAGCTAAGAATTAGCCCTGAGCATCACCGGGTGTTATCCCCCCAAATTAAAAATAAAATACAAGGTCAATAAAAAATTTTGAAATCAGAGAGATAGCTCATGTGGTAAAGCACAAACCTTGCTCATGGGAGATTTTAAGTTAGATCCTGAATATTGCGTGACCCCAGAGCACTGCCAGGAGTGACCTTAGTTACCCCAAGCACCTTGGGGCCTGAGCTGCACTGTGTTGCCAGACCAGAGCACAAAACCTCAGCCAGCGATGGGGGGTCGGGGGTGAGGGGGTGAGCCCAGACCCCCTGGGCATGACCTTTTTAAAAATAAAAGAAAAAGAAAAAGAAAACAAAAGACTTAACTTGGCAAGTCTTCTTAGGAAAGGAGGGGAGGTACAGAGGTGGGGTGGGGAAATAAGGAAGCCTAATGGTTAGGAAAACATCGCTCTTTCTCTCTGTCTTTGGGTCTGTGAAGGCAGGGATGCCTCATTGCTGGACAGGCTGGACACCAACTGCTGGCTCCATGTTGGTAACCGCCTCACTCAAGTCCACCCACTGACATGCCCGGATGCTCACCACGCTCCAAAGTATTTTAATGCACCCCACAACCATGCTCTTCCTTGCTGGCTTTAGCTTAAGTAAAGGACTTTGAGTGTTATCTCAGTGACCTTCACCTGAAATCCCCAGGAGGTGAGCCCTGGGACACAGCTATGGCAATGATTTTACAAAGGCTGAAAAAAAGGTTCTGAAAAGGGGAGGAGAAGAGTGAGGGAGAAAGATAATTCAGGGACAGAGAATGGCAAACCTAGACCTCAGACACAGATCGAATGGCTGGAAGGTCAGACCCAATTAATCAATTGTGGTCCTCTGGTGCTTGATTCTTGTTGCTGGTTTCCCTCCTGGGAGAGGTGGGAGGAACTAAAATTCAAAGCAGAAGTGACACTTTCAAGGAGGCCTTCAGGAGGGAAAATTAAAAAACTGAATAAGCAAAAGCCATTGAAATAAAGTCAAGAGCTAGGGTAAGAGATGGTTTTTTTAAAATGCAAATAATTTAAGGAAAATATCTCCCTATCTTGGTAGAATCCTAGATAGTAAGTTGCAGTGTGTGATAACAGGCATTGTCTGGCACAAATCAGCAGCAAGGACCCCCATTCAGCTTTAGGAATAACTCATTACTTCCCCACAGGGAAAGTTCTTGGATCTTTATCCTAACAAAAGGTTATTAGCATATTCTAGGCTCATATCCTTAGAATAGACTCACTCATCTCATCCAAAGGAGATAAGTCCTGAGATTCTTGGATTAAAATATTAATTTTTTTATTACAGTTCTCATCATCACCTGACATATTATAAAGCTTGTTTTTAGCATGTTCTCTGGAATACAAGCAGACCAGGAGCAGGAAGGTTGGCCTATCACAGTCCCAACAATTGAATCAGTGGCCACTAGGACAAATGTTCACATTGTAAACACCCATTGAAAGCAGAGCACCAATGAATGCTTCTTGAAGGAGTTCTCCCACAAGTCCTATCCACTTATATTTCCCAGCACTAAGTACAAAACCTCTACATAATAAGCTTTCAAGAAATGGTCATTAAATAATGAGCATGAAAAGGAACGGACATTTTTGTAGACAGCAAAGGATAATGGTCACATAAGATACACAAATATCAGCCATTGATTACCAAGGAGCAATCCCAAACAAGAAGCTGAAATTTCAGCTACAACATTCCCCTTTGCTTTAACTTCCAAATTCAGACAACCCAACTGGTTATCTTGAAAACAAACAGCGCTTAATCTCTTGGTAACAGTCACTGTGAAGGTCAAATAAAGCTGATGGCTTCTGAACCGATGTGCCTGTGGAGACACAGACAGATTCCAAGTGAAAGGTGAAATTACAAAGGTGAGCCCAGTGCCCAAGGCCTGCCAAGAGAGGAATGAGCAAGGGCCCATTAGACTGGGAGAAGGATCTCTGTGCTAATAATCCAGGCTACCATTAGTGAAATAGGCAGAGAATTTTTTTCAGATGCTAGAATGCATATGATTTTTATCTTACATTATCCCTATAATCATTGGTCCTGATTAAAGACTTCTGTCCTAAAAGATGGATGAGCTCAAACACTTAAATATATGGTAATCTTTCACCTCTTAAATGCTGTTTCTCCGAAGACATTCTTCCATGTGCTTCAATTTAAAGACCAGCAATTGTCTTCCTTCAGCTCTTTGAAAAACCCTACAGAGTTGGGTTAGAGGGAGGGGGCGGGTAAAAAAAAATATTTTTTCCCTAACAGCCT
Organism: Sorex araneus; assembly: GCF_027595985.1. Lineage (NCBI taxonomy): Eukaryota > Metazoa > Chordata > Mammalia > Eulipotyphla > Soricidae > Sorex > Sorex araneus. The sequence continues at coordinate 180,550,632 of NC_073313.1, forward strand.
CTATGCTTCTGACTAAGGAACTTAACTAACAAGTTGAGAGGTCTGTTATAATTTTGTGCAATCAAGAGTTAAATGTTTGAAAAACTGCCAAAACATGTTAGCGCTTGTTTCTTCATAAATACAGAGGCAAGATAGTGATCCAAAAGGAAACGTTAGAGTACAATTCACTTTACTCTTCTCACAGCTGGCAAAGTCCAAGTGGGGTGGGATTCCCAGGACATACCTCTAGATCAATTCTCAAGTTCCCTTCTCCATCATGATCCCTCATCTATTACTCAACCCACAGTCCCCAGAGGTCTCAAATTCCTCCAAACATCTTTATTACACTGAAAGCTTCTCCTCTCACCTTGTGTTGGAAAGTAGTGACCAGGGTTGGATCACTTAGAGAACATAAGTGCCTCGCGCTGGATTGAGGTCTGGGATTTTTAACCTCTTAGCAAATTTTGTACCTACCACCCTATCAGCCTTATCTTAAAGAGAACAGTTGACATAAATATCTCCAAGTAAATCTAGATATTTATCTTTTCAAGTTAGTCTAAAGCAAGATGCAGCTTACTTCTGGAAATGTGATGTGCAAGGCCACCCACAGTCTACTATCAAGCCAGACTTTCAGGCACAGATAGATTTTCTACCTGCTTATGCTGCCTTGTCACTAGCTCTTGCTCCAGAGAGCCTTCTATCTACTGTCTCAGTGTTCTTGCCTCCGCTGCCACTACTCTCGAGAATGTCTCACCTCCTAATGCTATCAAGGCCTCTTGGTTTCATGGATCCCTGCGTAAAGGAAGTCATCCTCCAGAGTGCTTCCTGGTGAGCAGGTTACAGTAATTACACCCTCCGCTCCCTTCTTGCCTCTGCTACTGTACTCAGCAGGAACAGGGGCTCAAAGTGGGGATTCCTTTGAGAAGTTCTTGGCCTCATGCTATATGGCTTCTGGCTGTTCTCCCAGACCAGGAGCTAAAAGAAGCCAAAGATGGTGTTTTGGTTTCTGATATCTCAGCACTTGGTGCATGACCTGGAATCTGAATTCTACACTTAGTTTAATTCTACCTTTTAGAGCCCTTGGAAAGAGATATCTGTATTCTTTATTACTCAAAGCCTTGAAATCTTATTTAAACTCACTTCATCCCTTTCACTTCTTCTGCCCTTTCATTTTTAGTAGAAAGAGGGTTACAGATAGTCCTGGATGCAGATCCTGACTATTCATTTGTTATATGAGTAGTTTTAACAAGGCTTGAGCTGGTCTGTGCTGGAGCTTCTATAACTGAAACAAAAGTAATAGCTGCTAAAGAGTAAGGAGAGAGGCAGGACTCCCAGCCAAGTGCTGGGGAAGGACAGGCTCTGCCGATGGGAGACCCTGTCCTTCTGCCACTCTGCTCACTGCTGGTGAATCTAGTGGACCCATGCCTTCTGAAGGAGTATGGCACACCCAATGCAGCTGAGGACACAGTTGGGAAGTTGTGTTTTCATCTTCCTTATTAATGGCATGTTATTCACTGTATCACTGTCGTCCCATTGTTCATCGATTTGCTTTAGCAGGCACCAGTAATGTCTCCATTTGTCCTAGCCCTGAGATTTTAGCAGCCTCTCTTTACTCATCCTTCCCAATGGTGCCGCATTGGAGGTTCTTTCAGGGTCAGGGGAATGAAACCCATCATTTTTACTGTATTTGGCATATCGAATATGCCACGGGGAGCTTGCCAGGCATGTTATTAGAAAGTCCCCATAACTCTGGAGAACTTGAAGTTAAAATTCTATGGTGCCCAAAATGGTTGCCAGGTCTCAGCTTTCCAGAAATGTTAGCACTAGAAAATGACATTGTGAGATGTAAATATGAGGGGCATGTGTACCTGGTGATTATCCCCAACAACAGAAGGATTACAGCCACTAATTCTGGAGAGCAGCCACTGTGGACACAAATCTAGGTTTCGCAAGTCATGAGCTATGAGGCCCCAGTCAAATTTCTTCGCCTCTCTGACCTGCTGAGCCCCTGCCTCTTCAGACTATTAGAAGGTCTAATTCACATGAAGCACCTGATACTGTCCAGAGATGGCACTCTTCCATGATGGGTGGCAGGAGTGGGGGTGGAGTTGGGGATGGGAAGGAGAACAAATATTAACGTTAGTGACTGTGAGGATTAAATAAGAAAAAAAGTCTGTATGAGAGAGAAGCCTGTAGAAAGAATGGCAAGTCTAGGCATGGTCCCTTTCTGTGTTCGGGGTCCCCTCATGGTATCTCCCCACTCAGTACCCAGCTAGACTCATAGACCTTTCCTGACATTTTTTTCTCTCCTTCCCCAGTTTCTCCTATCACCCACCCAAATTCTTCAAGGCCTATTGGTGCTATTTCCTGAAAATCTGCCTAGCAGCCTCTTCCCTTCATCCTATGGCCACCCCATTTGTCACTGCAATGATAGTTGAGTGGGACAGGGGCACATACCTAGGTCCCAAGTTCATTTGAAAGGAGCCTACTTCAATTAGTGGCACTGCATGTCTCCCTGAGCACCATTGGATAGAGCCCTGGTAACTTCTGGCCCTGCTTTGACCCAACAATGGTTAGTGGGAAGGACCAGTAAGCATCCATCTTGGGTCAGAGGTTAACAAACACTTCATCACCTCCTGAACGTTGTTGAATGTTCTCTCATCTTCTTGTTCTTGTTCTTGTGCTTCAGCCCTTTCTTTACACAATTGGCACTTTTCTACTTTATTCTGCTGGATTTGTCTTCATCACCTGAGCAGACATTTTTTTAAGTCAGTCATTTTTTCTTGCTCATGATTGTTGAGCACAGTGCCTGACACTATAGTAGGTATTAAATAAAGAGTATTGACGGGAAATAGGATGAATGAGCACTGTAAGGACCCTTTAAGTCCTCTCTGTAAACAATAATGATCACTAAGTTTTGTGATTTTTTTTCCTTTTTGTTTTTATTTTTTTAGGGGATCCCCAAGAAATATTCAGATGGACCTAGGGCAGATACTCTGCTATCCAGGCTAGATGGCACAATGCTAGGACTCAATAATTGACCATTGTTGGGTCAAAGCAGGGTCAGAAGTCACCAGCCAACAGTAATGCTCAGGGAGGCATGCAGTGCCAGTAATTGAAGTAGGTTCCTTTCAAATGAACTTGCGATCTAGGCATGTGCCCCTGTCCCACTCAACTGTTACCCCAACCTTCAGAAAGATCTTTTTAATACCATTGCTGTCACTCTCCTTTTGAAATAGGTCCATGACATCCCATGGTAACTAGAATGAATTCAAAATTGCTTTGCCTGTCTCAGGATGCAAACTACCTGCCAAGGATCATCTTTATCCTTTATGCTTCAAAGAGTTTGTGCAATATACTCGCCAAACCAACCCAACTGCATTCTCCAAACTCTCAGTGACCCTTCTAATTTTGAACATAGATCTCCATTGTCAACTTCACTCTGCATTTGCTCCCCGCTTCCCAAGAAACCAGCCCTTTAAATAACTAATGGATTTTAAAACTAATTTTACTATCTTTAGTACTAATTCTTACAGGTTCTTCATGATTTTCCTCAAGTACTCCTCCTTCTGGGAGTCTTCTCTGCCTGCATAGTGGGTTAAGGGAGTCCCCACTGAACTCACATGGTACCCACAAGGTTGCTTCTCTGACAGGACTTTGCCCATAGTCCAGCTCTTCCACTGGTCATGACCTTGTGTCAGACAGGCCCCATCTGCTATTCATATCAGTGTCTTTAATGTCCTTCATTCAGGTTGTTTTTAAAAATATATATCAGATATGTTTTAAGGAGTAAGTGGAGAAATGAATGAATGGGTGATGAATGAATGAGGAAAAGAAACCACAACTCTCCAATAATATGTAGGCGGGAATATTTGCATAGGTATTAAGTATTACTAGATATATACACCCGGGCTGGAGCTATAGCACAGCAGGAGGGCGTTTTCCTTGAACGCAGCTAATCCAGTTTTGATTCCTCCGTCCCTCTAGGAGAGCCCAGCAAGCTACCAAGAGTATCTTGCCCACACAGCACAGACTGGCAAGCTACCCGTGGCATATTTAATATGCCAAAAACAGTAACAAGTCTCACAATGGAGGAATTACTGGTGCCTGCTCGAGCAAATCAATGAGCAACAGGATGACAGTGACAGTGATATATATATATATATGTATATATATATATATACATATATATATATATATATATATATATATATAGTCTAAGGAGCAAACCACAAAAGACAGAGAGTCAGAACTGGGTAATGAAGTGAAGTGGGGTTTGTTGACAGCCAGAAAACCAGGTGAGGGCAGTAAGTTCTCTGTGCTGGGATCTGGGTTACAGGGAGAATCAAAGCAGGACCTCAGACACTACAGGGCTGGCCTTCTCAGAAAAACAGAGTGCATGAATAGATTAAACATATGAGCCTCAGGTCATGACAAATTATTCTGAAGGAAACAGGCGAGGATTTTGCATAATGTGTCATGGATGGTCTCAAACAGTGATAGGACAAAAAGATGAGCAGGAATGCCATGAAAACAGATAGGTGAGCATTAAACCCTGCCTTCCTTGATGATGCAAAATAGCATACCCAATCTCACCAGTTTGATGAGATCAAAGAGGTGCTTGTGTGTGTGTGTGAGTGTGTGTATGTGTGTGTGTGTGAGAGAGAGAGAGAGAGAAAGAGAGAGAGAATATACACATACACACAAATTTCTGTGTTTAACAAGTTGATTCTTGTGTGTACCATTGGTGGTTCACACTTGGAATTGCAATGTTGGTATCAGTGATCTGAATCCTGACTTGTATGGTTGTCTCTATACTTCTAATTTATTATTTTATTTTAATTTTATCTTTCTGACCTATAAATGCAAACATAAAAAATCAATAACACCTTGTTCTCATAGGAACTAAATATTAGTCCATAGAGAGGATCAGCCTAACTACCAATCTTCCTGGTTTGGTATCAGGGAATAGAGAGAAGACACAAAGAGTGAGCTAAGGGCTATGTGAAGGCTATACCAGTACAGAAAATCAGAAAAACAGAAAATACAAGTTTTATTGATTTTTCTAAGGCATTATCCAAAATTCTTTCTTCCAAAGGCAAGTAGACTGTAACTCTAGTATATAGATTTAATCAGGTATATATGTGTACAAATGGCATATGTGCATATATGATTGAATACACAACAGAGAAAAGATATATATACATATATGTAATCAAATGTAAAATAATAAACGTGAGTGGATGCTTGTCATGTCATTAAAATAGATATTTTGACTATTTTGTATTTTTGTATTTAATCTGTATCACTGTATCACTATCATCCCATTGTTTATCTATTTACTCGAGTGGGCACCAGTAACATCTCTATTCCTCCCAGCCTTGAGGTTTTTTTTTTTCAGCCTTGAGATTTTAGCAGCCTCTCTTTACTTGTCTTTCCCAATGATTGGAGGCTTTTTCAGGGTCAGGGAAATGCTACCTATTTTTATTGGTTTTAGCATATCAAATACGCTACGGCTTTACCTGTGCGGGCGGGATACTTTCAGTAGCTTGGCAGGCTCTCTGATATATATATATATATGTATATATGTGCATATGTATACATATACGTATATATATGTATATATATAGCACTGTCATCCGTTGTTCGTCAATTTGCTCGAGCAGGCACCAGTAATATCTCCATTGTGAAACTTGCTACCACGGGTAGCTTGCCAGGCTCTGCTGTGCAGGCGGGATACTTTTGGTAGCTTGCCAGGCTCTCCAAGAGGGACAGAGGAATTGAACCAAAATTCTCTATGATTTGTTGCCTACTATCTGAGCTCCATCAAGTATGGTGTGGTAATTATGGAAAATGGGTAGGGAGTGTCTTATAAAGTCTTAAATTTCCAGAGCGTCCGGAAAGTGGTCTGGAACGTGGCAGCCGTTGGATAGTGGAGTTCAGCTGCCAGGGCTGGGTCCCTTGGGGTGGGGAGGGTACTCACCCTCGCCCTCTGGGACGCTCTGAGTGAAAATAGCCTGGCGTGGAGTTCCATGGCATGGCTATGGGAGCCTCATTTTATACTCCCTTTTAGGTAAATTGGACAGTTTTCGATGAGGACATACTACAGTGCCAAGACAAAAGCTAGCACTTAATTTCAGGAATCAAGGTAGAACAAATCTAATCTGGGTCTCCTGATTGAAACCAAGGTACTCATTCCCCAAACCAGGGGCCCATTTACTAATGGGTGAAACCTGTTGGTTCTTCTCTAGAAATTAGTGTTAAAGAAGACTTTAGAATAGAAATCTCTACCCCTGGGGTTGACATTATTGAATAGGTTTTTAAAATATTAGATTAAACAGCGCCAGGCTGTTTTCACTTCGGGAGCCCCAGAGCGGGGTGGGTGAGAACCCTCCCTGCCCCAAGGGACCCAGCCTGGCAGCCGACCTCCACGACCCAACCTCCCTGCCATGCTCCAGGCTGCTTTCCGGATGCTCCGGCTGAAACTCACACATGAATGAAGTCGCATGGAACCCAGATAATGCAGAACTTTGTGACCTTGGACTCTGGACTCAATAGGACCGAAGCAGAGATCCTCTGCCTGCTATCCCCCAATCTCTGGTGATCCAGGGTGGCTTCCCTGTATAGCTTACTATATGAAGAGGACAGGATCTATGATTTGCTGAGTAATTGGAGCAATGTAGGGTGCTTCCTCAATAGATGTTCCCCCAGTTTATGAAACACCAGCATCTGTTCACTTATGTCTACCATTTTAAAGGTCCCAGGTATCCTTAATTGCAGGATACAGAGAAAGCAGATGAAAAACAGCCCCCAAGCAACTGTTTTCTTGATTTTCATCAACACAGTAAAGAATGTGCTATTCTTTATCCAAACCACAAACAGGATAATCTCATTCTGCATTTTGCTGATTTGTCTGCAAACATAATCTTCAGTGGCAAAACTCTTGAAGGGCTGCCTTGAGATTTGAGCATTCAATCAGTCTTAGGAATTTTTTTTGGCAAAAGTGCTTTGACTTGGTTAGAACTCATGGAGTTGTGGTTGGCTCCTTGTCTCTGAGGTTAGGCATGGCCAGCGGTGTGGTTAAATATCATCTGCACTGAAGTTGGCCATGGGGTCTGTTAGAGAAAATTATGCTGATGTGATTTTGAAAAAAAGGCTAAATGACATAATACTATCTTACCTGAAGAACAGAAGACAGAGGAGCAGTTAGATTTATCTTGCCAAGTTCAACAGTGTCTGTAAATCTTGAGCACAGCACAGAACTTACCATAGGATCCTGTAATTGCCATTTCCAGTACTGGACTGGTGACTTGCACAAAGCACCAGGATGGTCTTTTACACCTTGTTAGACCTGATACACCTATGCACAGAGGGTATGTAAAGGGTGTGTGTCAAAGGAAGGATGGAAGAAAAGAAAGAGAGAGGAAAGAAGGAAGGAAGGAAGGAAGGAAGGAAGGAAGGAAGGAAGGAAGGAAGGAAGGAAGGAAGGAAGGAAGGAAGGAAGGAAGGAAGGAAGGAAGGAAGGAAGGGAGGGAGGGAGGGAGAGAGGGAGAGAGGGGGGAGGGAGGGAGGGAGGGAGGGGGGAGGGGGAGAGGGGGAGGGAGGGAGGGTTGATTGATGGGACACTATTGTTGAAAATATTTCAAAATTCTTAGTCACTATTCCTGAATGTTTATTTGCCTACATGTAGGTAGGGAATTGAATATGTCAAGTTGTCTGAAAATTTAGGTATACAATTGCATAATTTAAATAAACTTCATAAAGGGACCCTTCTACACTGCTGGTGGGAATGCCGGCTAGTTCAGCCCTTTTGGAAAACAGTATGGACGACTCTCAAAAAACTTGAGGTTGAGCTCCCATTTGACCCAGCAATACCACTGCTGGGAATATATACCAGAAAAGCCAAAAAGTATAGTCGAAGTGACATATGCACTTATATGTTCACCGCAGCACTGTTTACAATAGGCAGAATCTGGAAAAAACCCGAGTGCCCTTGAACAGATGACTGGTTGAAGAAACTCTGGTACATATATACAATGGAATACTATGCAGCTGTCAGAAAAAATGAGGTCATGACGTTTGCATATAAGTGGATCTACATGGAAAGTATCATGCTAAGTGAAATGAGTCAGAAAGAGAGAGACAGACATAGAAAGATTGCACTCATCTGTGGAATATAGAATAATAGACTATAAGACGAACACCCAAGAATAGTAGAAATAAGTACCAGGAGGTTGTCACCATGGCTTGGAGGCTGTTCTCTCATTCTGGGCAACTCAGAGAAGGGAACAGCAAGTAAAATGTGGTTGTTGGTCATGTGGGGGAAAGATGATGCGGGCCAAATATAGACTAGAGACTGAACGCAATGGCCACTCAACACCTTTATTGCAAACCACAACACCTAACCAGAGAGAGAGAACAAAAGGGAATTCCCTGCCATAGTGGCAGGGTGGGGTGGGGGGAGACGGGACTGGGAAGGGGGGGTGGGATGTTGGGTTTACTGGTGGTGGAGAATGGGCACTGGTGAAGGAATGGGTTATCAAACTTTGTAAGGGAGAAACATGAGCACAAAAATGTATAAATCTGAAAAAAAAAATAGATGAGACCTCTGAGGTTCAGACAAGTTAAGCACTTAGCCAAAACTATGAAGTTGTAAGGTGTCAGTATACAGTTAGAACTGAGATCAAACTATGGGGAACATTTCTTGGAGGCTTCAGGGCACAGGGAAAAGCCTGAGTTCTCCTCTTCACTATTAAGAACTCTTGGTAGTGGCAAAAAATAAATAAATAAATAAATAAATAAACTTCATAATTATATGACACTGTGCTGAGAGAAAATCTTAATTTCTAATTTTGCCAGGAAGGAGCACCTCTAAAGACTGAAGATTGGAAAAGTTCTTGGTATATTCGTGGGCATTGTGGATGCTAGATACAAGTAGCTGGCATTCAGCATGCACGCCTGTATTCTATCATAGGGAACCAATGACAGATACTGTTAATCAGTCATCAGTCATCACCAGTGAGCTCAGATGAGGCCTCAAAAATTGTTCTCTACTTTCTTCAAGTAATAAGTTTTGTTATACATGAAGAAACCTATTGGCCACTTCAGATGTAATAATTCTCCAAGCTTTTAGAATAATAATTTGTTTAGTCCTCAGGGATATGTAGATCAGGTCGGGGGCTTGCCAGGCTCTCCAAGAGGGGCGGAGGAATCGAGCCCAGGTCAGCTGTGTGCAAGGCAAGTGCCCTATCCATGCTATGCTTTTGCTCCAGCCCGCAAAAATTATAAAAATGAAACCATATAGAACTAAAATAATTTTATATGACAAAAGAAATTTAGGTTAAAGTAAAAAGACGCCCTAAGGTATGAGAGAAAATATTCGCACACCATAATCACATAAAGGCTAATAGCCAAGATAAAGTTTTCACAAAGGTCAACAACAGCAAAAGGCAATAATTTTGTCAAAAAATGGGAGAGGAATGAATTCACACTTGCATTTGGACATATGCAAGGACATATGGACAGCCAGTAGGCATACAAAAAAATGTTCATAATTATTTATTACCAGGGGGATGTAAATAAAAATGACAATGAGATATTATCTCACACCAACGATAAGAACATATATCAAAAACGACTGGAAACAACCAGTAGTGACAAAGATGCAGAGAAAAAAACAAACCCTGTTTCACTCTTGGTGGAACTATCACTTGGTACCGTCTATGAAAAACAATATGGAAGTTTCTAAAAAAAAAAAAAAGAACAGGGAGTCCACATGACCCAGCAACTCCACTTCTTAACATCTACCCCAAGAATATTTTTCATATTTACTCTAAAATATATATGCACACCTCTGTTCATAATAAAATAGATACTAATGCTAGGATATAGAATCATTCCAAATGTCCAGTGACAGACTGATAAAGACATAGTGGTATCTATACGCAATAGAATATTGCATAGCTCTAAGTAAGAAGTGAAATCCTCACATTAGTTACAGCATAGGACTGGAGGGTGTTAAGTGAAAAAAGCCAAAGGGAAATGGACAAATATAGAATTATCTCACTACTCTAGAGAAAAAAAGTGAAATAAGGAATTGACAATATTGAATGATGACAAACCCTTCACACTTAAGCAAAAAAAGAAAACAAAAAAACCTAAACTAAAATTACCAAGCAGGAAGGAGGGAAAAAGGGGTTGACTAGAAGTGGAATAAGGACAGTGGTGGAAGACCTTGGACACTTTGGTAATGGTAAAAGCATAACCATCCTATATAACAAAACCATCAAATCTATCACTACTATAACCATGTTACCTAAACCACAAGTTAAAAATATACACTTATATATTTTTATTGTTTAAAGTAATGGATGAATGATTTGTAGTCTCACAGATAGCAATGAGATCATCATTTCATACTTTATAAGGATACATAAGATATCAACTATCGGAGCTGGAGCAATAGCACAGCTGGTAGGGTGTTTGCCTTGCACGCGGCCGACCCAGGTTCGAATCCCAGCATCCCCTATGGTCCCCTGAGCACTGTCAGGAGGAGTAATTCCTGAGTGCAGAGCCAGGAGTAACCCCTGTGCATCGCCAGATGTGAAAGATCAGCTCTCTTTGCATATTTTATAAAAAAAATTATGACGGTCATATATATGTTGAATTTTTTAAAGGTGTGTATAAATTTTAGGACTTTTTTGACTGAAAACTACTTAGTAGTTACAAAATTTAGTGCTGGGGAACTAAGAAAATCAATGTTGGGGCCAGAGCAAGAGTACAGCAGGTGGGCCATTTACCTTGTACACAGCAGACCCAGGTTTGATCCACGGTACCCAAAATGGTTCCTAAAAGTCCTGTCAGGAATGATCCCTGAGCACAGAACTGGGAATAGGCCCTGAACACTGCCTAATATGTGCCCCTCCAAAAAAAATAAAGAGAAAAGAAAATAAGTGTATGAAAGAAAAGTAATTCAAGAAAAATGAGTTGGTGCAGTTGAGTCTAACACACTTTGAAGAAGTCTTTATAAAAAGGGAAGATTAGAACACAGACACCTACAGAGGAAAGACCATGGTATGAACACCCATGGTAAAAGAAACCATTTAACATACAAAGGAGAGAAACCAATTAAGAAATTCACCCTGTAGATCTCAATTTTGACATATAGCTCCAGAGCTTAGATAAAAATCACTTTCTGTTGTTTAAGCCAATGTTTTTCAACCTTTTCCTGATCATGGTCTCCTCCCATCTTGTATCCTTTTGGTGGGCCCCTAGTTTTATTTCACAATACCCCCTTTACATGTTTTTTTGTCTGGCTCCTTTGGAATATCATGGGGGGTCCACTGGGACCCATATGGCATTCAGTTGAGAAACATTGCTTAAGAAAACTCGCAAACTTATATAATGGCTTAGATTAGTATTGTGGTTCTAATGACTGAAGGGGGAAGTTGTGAGGTCCACTGTGGACATCAGGTCATTTTACTAATGAATTAGATGTCAAGTATGAGGGAAAGAGAGTAGTAAAGGTCACTCTGAATTTCAACTCCTGAAGGTTATTTGGTCACATGGTGTTATTACGGAGCATTCTCTTTGGTAAAAATAGACTGAGACATCCCTAGGTTTAAGAGAACTCAAGCTAATATCCGGGGCGCAAGCCTACACACTCCCAGAGATAGCTATTTCCCTTTCTTCTGACACTAGAGATGTTAATAATGCATTGTTGTGACTAAGGCAGAGAAGGGAGCTCTAAATTTCATAGGCAGCCCATTTTTTATTGTTAAGATACATGCTAGGAACATATTCCTTGGTTTAATTGAAAATTAGGCTTTTTGTAAATTCCATCCAACAGACTTTATCCAACCACTAGACAAAACAGAATAGATCGATGGCTTCTAGTAATTACACACTTGGTAACTGGGACAAACCTTCCGACTGAAAATAAGTATAACAGATGAACAAGGTATTTTTAAAAGCTACTAAAGTAATACAATTATAGTACTACATGTAGGAGAAAATAGAAATCTAGTGAAATAGCTATAGTAAGGATTGCTTTTGCCCTAAGACCAGGCTGTTTGAGAGCTAGTGGGGCTTAACAGTAGATCTTTTAGTCACGTGTGGCTAAAAATACAAGAATGGATTCTAAAGTCAACCATAGTGATTGGTGGGGAGCAAACAAACAAACAAACAAACAAACAAAAACACAAGTTTTTGCATGTGACTGACCCTGGTAAAATCCCAGAACTACAGAATTCTCTGAGCATCCCTACATATAAGCCTGGAGGTTATCTGAATACCATTAGGAGTGGCTCTGGAAAATTCTAGCACCACTCAGCCAGCTATGTGATCCCTAAAACCACAGGGCCCAAGTGAACTTCATCCTCGGGATTTTGCACTGAATTGCTAAACCAATGAACTAAGAATGATTTGAAGTCGTATTTGTATTTTAGGTCTCAAATTTTCCCCATGTATTTTTAGTTCAGTTAAAGAACTCAATCAAAATAAAACTAGGCATGTGAAGGTATAAGACAAAATGATCAGTAATATACAAAAGCAAAAATGATAGGATCATATTCATAGGGTGTCCAATAATTGAATCGACCAGAACAAGTCTTTAATAATGATAATATTTTCTGTGTTCAAAAAAATAAAAGGCAAGTTTGAAATTTTCATTGGAAAATTGAAAATATTTTAAAAAGCACAAAATTAAATGGAATTTACATAACTGAGAAACCATACAATAAAGATACAGATGAATAGTTTTAGTAACAAAATAGTTAATGAGTCCCAGAGGAGAAAAGAATGAAAGGAACAGAAACAAGATTTAGAGACAAAAATGGCTGAGAATTTTCCAAAACTGATGAAAAATATAATATGAATAGATATAAAAGTCCAAACATTCAAAAACTAGCAGCAATGTATTTTTTTACCTTGTACTAGGATAGTATAGACACTCTTGCTACAATCTGAAATTAATCCATTTCTATTACTGGAGTTACTTTAGCAAATTTGGATGGGTCATGAAATTTTTAAGACAGACCAAAAACTGTTGAAATTTATATCAGGTAGTAATATAATAGCCCAAGAAATCCTAGGGAAGAAAGTAGGAGAAATTTTTTTCCCCAATTTTAAATTATAGTATAGAGTTAGACTAATCGAGATAGAGTGAAAGACTCTCAGATCAATGAATAGAATTAAGAACCCAGAGGAAAAAATCCTTAGGTATATAGTCAGTTAATTTTTGACAAAAAATAAAGCATGAAGTAAATCAAGGAAAAGCCTCTTCAACAAATGATGTCAGAAAAACTTGTCATTTAAATGTAAATAAATGAACTGAGACCCCATCTCACACCATGCACAAAAGTTTTAACTTTTTAAATCAAAAATGAGATAAAGACCTCAGTATCAGTCTTTAATCCATAAATTATATTGAGGGAAACATAGGAGAACACTTCAGAACATTGCTCTCTATCACTGATCATCACGAAAATGCAAATCAAAACTATAATAAACAATAACCTCACACCAATGAGACAGACACACATCACAAAGTACAAAAACAGACAGTGTTGTTATAGATGTGGGAGGAAAGGAAGAATCATAAACTTCTGGTGGGAATATTGTCTGGTTCAACCTTTCAAAGAAAGAATCTAAAAATCAATATTTTGTGTGATCCAGCAATATCACTTCTGGGCATCTACGCCAAGGGTCCAAAAACTCTATTCAGAAAGGAAAGATATTTTTCCTTCTATGTTTATTGACTCACTATTCACAATAGGCAAGATTTGTAAACAACCCTTGTGTCTAAGAACAGATGACAGACTAAAGAAATAATCAAATATATATATATATACAAATATATATATATATACATGTACACAATGGAATAATATTCAGCTATAAGAAAATATAAAATCAGGTGATTTACCAATACATGATGGAACTGGAGGGTATCATGCTGAGTGAAGTCAGTCAGAAGGAGATAGATACAGAATGATGTCTCTCATCTCTCTCATTTGTGGGATATAAGAAGCATAGTAAGGAAACAGCTGTGACCTAAAGCAACAAAAATCAAGAACTGGTCTACAGAACCTTTAGAGTTGGGAGCTGGGTGACTATGAGATAATGATGGAGGAAAAGAGAAATTCTGGTGGGGGGTGGGTGTGATGTTGTATGCATGAAACCCTATCATTGACAGTATTATAAAGCTGTAAATTATGTCAACTAAAATAAAAATTAAAAACAAAAAACTGACATCATCTCTCTGTTTTTCTTCTCCTTGCACAATAACCTCGTTTCCTTCCTTCTATGGTATGATGCCCAGATTCTTCATCTTTAAACCAGATTTGCATTCCTCCACAAAAATGGTATCCATAGTAAAACCCAATGCTTCATATGCAACTTGACCACTGTAAAACACAAGATAAATGTTTCACCTCTCATAGGGACTGCAACCATCAATTAAGGCAACCTATGATGGCTTGATTTTCCTCATCTCATCTTTTTTGTGCTTTTTTTCAATTCTAATATTTTGCCCTTTATATATAAGAGTAATACAAAAATGTTTTACCCACTGCTTAGCTGAAATTTGGAATTTTCAAACTTTGGGGAAGTTGTGTCATCTATGTATGTAATACTGGATGAAAACTAATGAAATTATGGTAACATTTTTCCAGTAAACCTGAGTGATAACTAGAAGTCATTGCATGGTTTTAAAATGCAAAATAATCACTTACTTAAATAAGATCAAGAGTAAATACAACTCTACTAGATCAAACATTCTTAAATTATTCTTTCCCCAGTAACCAGAAAAGTATGGAATTTAATCATATGAAATATTCTTAAAACTTTTCAAGAATTACTGACAGTGAAATAAGTTCTATCTGAATATTCTTTTCACTCTCTGGGACATAATTCAATTGGATGGGGAGACCAATAATTACCTATACGGGCTAGAAGCTTTCTTACAAACTCATCCCTGACCTTACATGCCCACATCAAATTTTCTTCCCATGCATGATCTGCACTTTTCCTAAGAAGTCAGAGTGAAACTAAGACAGTTTGAAAACAAGTGTCATCCGTACATCTCCTTCAGAACATAGTGAAAACAACTGCCTCCACCTAACTTGATCTCCTCTTTTCTCCTTAGCCCCTTCATGTCCTGACAAATTAGAGTCATCACTCTAGACAGAATTCTCATGCCCCATCATCTGTACGAGCAGCTGCTTTAATCTGGGTTAGGCTACGATTCCCACTGGAAACACACTACACTTACAAATCGTACTGCAATCATCCTTTTCTTGTTTGTATTCTCAGCTGACCTGCATGCAATGTGAGGGAAGAATCAACATTCATGCACAATGTCATAAACACTCATGTACATGTGTCTAATTTAGTGCCTAGCATATGTAATCTTAGAAAATTGGTCCTAGAAAACCTGTATCCATATAGTATTAACCTCTTTTAAATGACCAAAGATATAACTATGGGTGCACATGAGTATTTAGTGGCAAGAATGATGTTCATCTTTGCAATATTGTGGCCCATAGGCGATCATGGGAAGGGGGTGTTACCGGCATGCCCTTGGCCCAGATAAGATCCAGAGCTGCTGCTCGCCAAACAGACCCTCTGCTCCTAAAGACTATGATCCAAGAGGTCTTCTAACCCATTTTTGCACCCAGAGTGGCTTCTTACAGAAATGCATCTAGACTGTGAACTGAACTAAAATATCAGAAATACAAAACCGCGCGACTGCAACCGTGGCCGTGCGAGCTCATAGAATCTTCATACACAGCAATGAAAAGAAATTATTAAATAATGCCTTTTCAGCAGGCCTGATTGTTGTGGGAAAATTCCAAACAATAATAGTGAGTTCTTGATTGAAATATTGAATGTATTCAAAGTATAGAGAGAATAAAATGAAGATCATTAGCTACTTAAGTGGGGGCTGGGCGGGAGGGGGGTATATTGGGGTTCTTGGTGGTGGAACATGTGCACTGGTGAAGAGATGGGGGTTCAATCATTATATGACTGAGACTTAAACCTGAAAGCTTTATGGAGGCTGGTCTCTCATTCTGGGTAACTCAGGGAAGGGACCACCAAGTAAAATGTGGTTGGAGGTCATGTGGGGGAAGGGTGATGCGGGCCGAACACAGACTAGAGACTGAACACAATGGCCACTCAACACCTTTATTGCAAACCACAACACCTAATCAGAGAGAGAGAACAAAAGGGAATTCCCTGCCATAGTGGCAGGGTGGGTTGGGGGGAGACGGGACTGGGGAGTGGGGGAGGGATGTTGGGTTTACTGGTGGTGGAGAATGGGCACTGGTGAAGGGATGGGTTATCGAACTTTGTATGGGGGAAACATGAGCACAAAGATGTATGGATCTGTAACTGTACCCTCACGATGACTCTCTAATTAAAAATAAGCTAATAAAAAAAAAAAAGAAACCTGAAAGCTTTGTATTTTTTTCACGGTGATTCAATATAATAAAATAAAATTTTTTTTAAAAAGAACAATGTTCATTACTTTCAATATTAATATTCTGATGTAATACTATTCAAATAATTATATAATTGGAAAATATTTACAAATAATATAAAATATATAAAATGATGATATATAAAATTAGAAATTACTTTCAATAATAAATATTAAGGACAATTTAAATATCCAACACAAGGAAATTGGTTAAATTATCCAAAGCACATAAATAGAATAGTATCTATATGCAGAAAGATCATATATTTGTGTATTTATTAATATTTACTTTTCTGATCACAGCAGAGCCTGGCAAGCTACCCATGGTGTATTCGATATGCCACAAACAGTAACAACAAGTCTCACAATGGAGACGTTACTGGTGCCCACTTGAGCAAATTGATGAACAACAGGATGACAGTGCTACAGTGCTACTTTTCTGATGAATTATTAAAATTAAATAGTAATATAATCTGTATTTATATATATGTATTTATGTGTATAAAGTTCATCAACACATCTATATGCATGTTAATGCATGCATGCATACATATAAATATGTATTTGCATGTATATACAAATACATAAAAAGTGGTGTATTAAAACAGAAAGCTGTGACCATAGAGAGAGCATAGGCATTAAGGTACTTTCCTTGCTGATTCCCATTCCAATCCTCAGCATCACATAGGCCCCCCACACTCCACCAAAAGTGATCACTGATCACAGAGTCAGAAGTAAGTTCTGAGCACAGCCAGGCATGCCCACACCACCCCCATGACAAGCAGAAAACTTGACAAGAGAGAGTTCAAAGGGTTTGAGCACAGGCTGGAGGCCTGGTTGGATCCCAAACACCGTATGCTCTCCAAGCACCCACTGAGCAAGTGGAGAGAAGGCCCTGAACAATGCAGGGGTAACCCCAAACAAATATTTAAAAAATATTGAAGGTTGCATAGCTTTGACAGGATTAAAGTAATTGAAAGCTTTTTTTTTTAATGCAACCATATTCTCTGAAATTTGTTCAATGACCATGAGCTATTTTATAGAAGCGAAAATAGGACCATTTGTAAAGGTTTACAGTTGGTGCATAATAATCATTATCTTTCACCTACTTATCAGGATTATTGTGAAACTCAAAGATCATAATTATAAATGAAAGCACTATGCAATTAAATGTATAGAGTTGTGAGCACTATTAATATAATTGTGGTGTTGTATCTTTATCAAGTGATTGTGCTCCGGACCCGGAAAACAAACCAACCCTGAAGTATAAATAGTGGTATGTTCAGGCTTCCTGGATTCCCCACTCCAGAGTTCAGAATCTGCCTTCAGTGGATCCCAGCTGCTTCTGCCCTGATGCCACCCTGGCCCAGACAACTTGTGAGGAGACTGAGCCCACCTATCTACACATCAAATTTTCTTCAGTCTGTGAGTCTCTCAACTCTCCTCCTTTGGGTCAATGCGGACTTCGTTTGGAAAGCCCAATCCTTTGGATTCGTTTAGAAATGTCTGACTTGTAAAACACGATCCAACCACTGAGAAAGACCTTCGTGGATAGATTGATCTAGGGTTCATTTACGCCAAGGGAAATTTACGCATCTCTTCTCACCAGCTCACCTCGGGCCTTGCTAATTCCCTAATCATATTGAATTATTTGGAGTTTGTTGTGTCATCCCTGGTCACCTACAGATTCCCTCACTTCATTATTTCTTGACCAAACTGTCTTTGGAGGGCTCCAATGACAGATTTATATTCTGAGCAACAGACAGGAATGCGTTTCTCTGCTTTTCCTTTGCTTGTACCACATAAACATGTCCCAGGACACTCCAGGCCAGGAGCTGCGGGTCAGGCCTTGTTCACCGAGGGGCTCCTTGAGAGGGATCTTCTGAAAGGAGAAATCACTGGCAAAGGGTGGAATTACCCGTCAGAACTTGATACTTGAGAGGCATTTTAACATGCGTCCTGATAGTAATTTATTGTTTTGTAGCAACATCTATTAGTTAAATGCATGAATTGGATCTACCAATTGTCTAAAAAAAAAACCTATGTGAAAAATCAACACTTTCATATGTGTGCTGATATACTCTACCTAAACTTATGATATGAAGAATGTGATCAATTGGTTATGAGTTTTCAAGAAATACATTCCTGATGAAAGTTTCCTAATATCTCCTTTTACAATTACTGCAAGAGACTTCACAATTGTCATTTTCTACTAAAGTTATATGCAACTTTTACTTTGTTATTCTATTATTTTGTCATTATTCTACTAAAAACAACTATCAAGAGTAATATCTATCTTGCTGTCATTGCTGCTGATTTTCCTTTTTCTTGCAAAGAAACTCAGAATAAGAAAAGATTCTCACCCTGAGAAGTTACAGTCTACAAGAAAATATGGGTATTCAAATAAATATTTTTGAAGAACATATTATATGATAACAGCTACATCATATATATTATATTCCACTTGTGGAATATAGTACTATATTCCAGAATTGATCAACATTATTATATGATGATAGCTCCAGATAATTAGAGAATCCCAGAAAAAGAAGTAACTAAACTTGGTGATCTGGAAAGACATTTGCTTATAAAAGAAAAGTTTGTAATGGATCTTGCATCTAAGCGAAAGAATCCTGGAGTAGAGAAGGAAAACCACACAGAAGGACAAAAGATCATAAGGGATAAGCTGGAGGACTAAAGCGACTAGATTTCTTTGAGAAAGTCTGAAAGGTTTAACTCAGTAAGGACAAAAGAGGTCAACAGGAGTTTCTGCAAAGTGAAATGACCAAATTTCATTTCTAAATCAATAGCTTTGGCATTGGTGTAAAGGGTGTACAGTATGTAAAACAGAGACAGCTGGATGGAAGAGCAATTAGAAAGTGCTCACAGGATAATGATCACACTGACAGTGGAACAGGAGAGGAGGACCAGGTTAGAGCCAAGTGTAAGAAACAGACCAGACACAATTTGGAGCTAATTCAAAACAAGGAGTAAGTAGCATCTGATGGCATAGACAATTAGATAGACAAAGAACATGAATCCATGTTGGCTTCCCACTGTATCCTACATATATAATGTGACCAAACTCAGGAATGCAGAAGGGGTGACTTAAGGATAAGGTAATGTGTGAAATTATAGTCATGTCAATTTATAGGACCCTAAAAGGCAAGGCTTGCTTTGCATGACAAGATAACACCATAAAAATGCTGGGCAAGCTGAATTCATGTCGAACCATAATTAATCGATCATAATTTTCTGTGACCTTTAAATATTTTTTGCCAAAACATTTAAAGCTCTTAGTATAAGCACTAAATATACTAGAAAATGAAAATAAATGATAAAACTAATACTTATTGAATGCAGAGTAACTTAAATTAATTGAAGTATTGTTAATAAAATGACTTTTATTTCATTTTTTTCATGTTTACCAAAAATGATCGCTGCCTTCCAGTTATAACAATTCATAGGGAGTATATTTTCTAGCCTTTGTGAATGTTAATATGCCTTTTTAAGTTGTATTAGCTTTCAAAACTTTATCCATAGTTCTTTCAACATTGTGAAATTTCTGATTTCCCCCAGGTGCTAGGGAAATAGTATAGTGGATAAGGGGCTTGCTCTGCATGTGGTCATTATGGTCCCTTGAGCACCACCACGAGTACTTCCTGAGTGCAGGGACAAGAGTTGACCCTGATCATCACTGGGTGTAGCCTATCCCCCTAAAAATAGACAGAAAGGGATTCTCTGAATTCCCCAAGTGTAAGGCAATTTACTGCTCTCAATTTCTGAGACGCCTTTCTTTGTAACAACTACCTTCCTCATTTATGTCCACAAGTTTACCTTCACTGAGTTCCTTTATCTCCCTAAATAGGAAATATTTACAAATTAATTTACAAATGAATTCTTGTAAAGCAAATAGTATTGACATTTCTATGATCAGCTATTTCTTTAATTCCAATATATTTCACTAAAATTTTATTTCTAGGCCTAACACATTTTTTAATGTACTTTTATCTTTGCCTGCCAGTTTCCTCCCTTTGTGACTCATTTGGCAGGCGGGGGGGGGGGCAGGGGTAGCAAAATATTATACACATTTATCACTAGAAGGCATTCAGACAATATAATCACATACTTTGTTGTCTGTACAAGAATTGAATGACAGATGCATGGTAACCAATCACCACTGACTTAAAAAATTATGATGTGCATTTCTAATCAGGGTGCATATCTATTATTTACTTGACAGATTTTGGCCTTAAGAGCTAAAACTGAAATTTGTGTTTTATGCAATCACACATAGTGAAACTACTATTATAACTTAAATATGAACCATGTAATTGGATAGTAGTATTATTTCACCAACACTAATTATTTAATTAATAGAAGACCTGTTTATGCAGAACCCATGTAAAGAGAAGGCAGTCCATGGTCATCCAGATGACATGGGAGTGGTTAATTATTTGGTAAAAAAGAAAATCTTTTAGGAAGGAAGAGTTTTATCACCAGTGTCAAATACACATGTCCACAGAGCCTCGGAACATTACCTTGACTGGTCCACCTAGTGATCAAACTTTCTAACCAAACTACATAGCAAAGATTTATTGTAATAAGCATTGTGGAAGCCACTGAAATAATATAATTATGAACTATTTTGGGGTGGTGATGCACACCTCGCAGTGCTTACGGTTTACTCCTGGCTCTATAATAAGGTATCACTCTTGGCTGTGCTTCAGGGATTATCTGGGGTGCTAGGAATTAAACCAAGGTCGGCAAGCACCCTACCCTGCTATACCATTGCTCCAGTCCAATTATGAGCTGTTATTTTTTTTAAATATTGGGGGGAAAAGAAAAAGAGTTAAGATTTCAGAATCAAAAAAATTCATTAACATTTTGAACTGGAACTTCTACTTACTATAAAAACACCTAAACAGTCAGGTATGATTCTAAGAGATTTAGGCAGTAACTTCTAAAATTCAGGTATGTCTTATCTGTAATAATCCCATTTAGAGAAATTTATGTATAATAGTCCCATTTATTAAAATTAATGTCAACATAATAACTTTCACCCACAAAAAGGGAAGATGCCTGCTTGTCATCTTCTCTATGCACCATATTCCTATGAACACACAGTCAGTTATTTTGCCTAACTCTAATTTAGTATTGACCAGCAGAGATCATTATTATGATAATTCAAAACCTGAACAGAGCAATACTATCTGCTCAACTAGAGAGTTTTCTATGTTAGACTTTCAGGCAACTTTTGGATATTTGGCAATCTGGAAAGATTTTCAGAAATGAAGAAAATTATTTCAATGGTGACAAAATAAACAGTTAAATAAGTAATAATAAAATAAGTTTCCCTTGGACCACTGTCAGTCTTCTAACCTCAAGCGAGTAAAGATTGCATTATGAGGGACACTCAAAAGTTTCAGAATTCAAATATCAACTCTGCCAACTAATATATTCATAATTCTGGATATTAGTGGTTACTGGTCTTCAATAAGATTATATTTTAACATCATAGACATGAGGTGAAGGTGAATTGAAAAAAATAAAAAAGAAAGAAATGTAAAAACCCAACAGGTATATGAGAAAGAACTCAACATCACTAATTGTCAAAATCTCTAAATCAAAAATAAAAAGTGGGTTATCACCTTATGCCTGTTAGGATGATTAGGACAAAGACAACAACAACAAGAAGGATAACTGGAGAAATGTGAAGATAAGAGAACACTGTAATATTGTTGGTAGGAACATAAATTGGAATAGCCAATGTGGAAAATCAGTAAGGGATTCTTCAAAAATAAACTAAAACTACCAGGGACCAGGCATATGGCTCAAACACACATATTTGCTATTCTTTCCATACATGAGACCTGAGTTCAATTCCTGACATCAGGTCGATTATTAGTAGAACAGGTAGGGCACTTGCCTTGAATTCAGATGATCCAGGCTCAGTTCCTGGCACCGCATATGATCCCCTGAGCAAAGCCAGGAGTGATCCCTGAGAACAGAGCTAGAAGTAAGCCCTGAGTACCACCAGGTATGGCTCCCAAACCTGGTTTTAAAAATTTCTAACATCACACATCTATTTTTTAAAATTTATTTTATTGAATCACCATGTGGAAAATTACAATGCTTTCAGGCTTAAGTCTTAGTCATACAATGCTGAAACAACCATCCCTTCACCAGTGCCCATATCCCACCACCGAAAACAAACAAAAAACAAAAACCACAGTATGCCTCCCATCCCGCCCACCCCCGCACCCCCCCTTATAACTGATAAATTTCACTTTGCTTTCTATTTACTTTGGTTACATTCAATATTTCAACACAATCCTCACCATTATTGTTAGGAGCACCCCAGTAGAGTCAGACCTGTTGTGAAGGGAAATGAGATCAAGCGGCCGCAGTAGCAGCCACACGGTTTTGGATTTCTGTACTTTAACAACTAAGTCCAGGGAGATTTCTTCCGGATATTTGATCATTGCAAGCTTGTAAACCCCATTTGTGGTTGTCATAATATGGCGGTCCCCACGTCCTTCATCCCCGGGAAGGGACAGGCGAGAGAGAGAAATACCTTTCCCCTCCTGGGCGGGCATGGGGTCAAGGCTTGGTTCTCAGGCTCGAGACATTCTGCAAGTAGCTGCCCATGTTGAATTTGGTTCAGCTGGGTCTGGATTCACGCTCGCAC
This sequence comes from Sorex araneus, assembly GCF_027595985.1. Classification (NCBI taxonomy): domain Eukaryota; kingdom Metazoa; phylum Chordata; class Mammalia; order Eulipotyphla; family Soricidae; genus Sorex; species Sorex araneus. Next base: position 180,573,782 of record NC_073313.1, read on the forward strand.
AGCTGCAGAGGAGCCACACATGCGTGCGGACCCCAGGGTCACATCTCAGCAGAGGGCCTTCACACATCTATTTTTAAAAATGAAACTATCACATGGTGCAGAAATTCCACTTTCAAGCATGCATAGAAGAAACTGAATAGGGAGCTTAAAGACATATCTGAATTTTCATGTTCCATGAAGAATCAATCATAATCAAAATATGAAAATAGCCTATATGTCCATAGAGAAAGGAATGCATCACTGTATCACTGTCATGCCATTGATCATTGATTTTCTTGAGTGGGCCCAGTAATGTCTCTATTTGTCCTAGCCCTGAGATTTTAGCAGCCTCTCCTTACTCATCCTTCCCAATGGTGCTGCATTAGAGGCTCTTCAGAGTCAGGGGAATGAGACCCATCATTGTTACTGTATTTGGCATATGAATACGCCACGGGGAGCTTGCCAGGCTCTCCCCCTGTGTGGGCAGTAAACTCTTCGTAGCTTGTCAGGTTCTCCAAGAGGGAGAACTATGCTATCAGATGTCGTGCGGCCTCACTGCCGCCTTGAAGATCTCGACCCTGGGTCCTGCACACCTGGGTTCCTCTGCTGGTTTCTTCATGCTTGAGGCTCGTCCTAATGTGTGAAGAGTGGCCTTGAGCATGGCTGTGTCTGGGTTCTGGAGGTCTTCAACGGCCGAGGCTCTGCTCCTGGCGGGGAGGGAAACTCAACCCATCCCCTCCGAGGGACCCTGGTGAAAACAGCCAGGCATGAGGGCGAGAGATTCTGGGTCACTCTCTTCCCGGAGCTTGGTTTTATAGTTTCTGGATGTTGGTCGTTGATGGGTCGTGATTACATGGCACTGGGGGCAGTTAACGGGTGTGACTGCCTAGAACAAATGGATCATAAAAAATGATAAAAATGGATCATAAGGAATTGATCATAAAAAATAGGTGTGTGTATATACAATTACTATAATTCAGTCTCAAGGTGGATGAACTTGGAAGACGTTATTTCATGTGAGAAACAAGGTACAGAACTAACGAATATTACATATACTACATACTTTGATACCAATTATATTTTTGAGACTCTAAAGTAATCAAACTCATGAAAGTAGAGGGTAGCAACTGGGGTTAGAGGAAGAATGTAAGTTGGAATACATTTTCAGATGCGCTAAGTAAATTAGTTCTAGGGCTCTGTTCCATAGTTAATAGCAAACATATTGTATTCTATGCTTTAAATATGTTGTTATTATAACAAAATAATAATATAAAAAAGTCAGAAGCACCTTTTTATTGGAAGCATCATGACTTGTAATATGGAAAATGATGGGCTTTCCAACACCATCTTCTCCACCAGAGTGTCCACTTCCTTCCACCGTTGTCTCAGGGTCTCCCCCCATGAACCCCCAGCACCCAACCCCCTCAGTAATCTCAGTTAAATAGACAAGTTATCATGTTCTTTTGTCTTTTACCATTTGTTATTCTCTTACTATGTTTCTTTATATCTTACATATGAAAAAGAAAAAGATCCTTCTGTGTCTGTCCCTCTCCTCCAGCTGACTTTGCTTAGTATGATACCTTCTAGTTTCATCCACATAGTTTCATTTTTTCTTATAGCTGAGTAGTACTCTATTGTGCATATATTTCTCAATTTCTTTATTCTTTATTTTGCAGGTGATATATATATTTATGTCATAGACTGTGATGATAAATTCAAGAGTATGGCTGCATCAAAATTCATGAAGTTGTATACATTAGTATTCACAGTATATTAGATCATCATCATCATCATCATCATCATCATCATCATCATCATCATCATCCTGTTGATCATCGAATTTCTTGAGCAGTCTCAGTAATGTCTCCATTCATTCTAGCCCTGAGATTTTAAAAGCCTCTCTTTACTCATCCTTCTTAATGCCACATTGGAGACTCTTTCGGGGTCAGGGGAATGAGACCCAGCATTGTTATTGGTTTTGCATATGAACACACCATGGGGATTTTTCAAGGCTCTCCCATGTAGGCAGGAAGCTCTCAGTAGCTAAGCAGGTTCTCCCAGAGGGAGAACTAGGCTGTAAGATGTTGCTTCCGGAAGCTTAGTTTTAAGTCTCTGGATGTTGGCCATTGGTGAGATTACACAGCGCTGGAGGCAGTCCCTGGGTGTGATTGCCTAGCTACTGGAAAATGGGAAATCTGGGTGGAAGAGGCCCAGTCTTGATCCGAGCAGGCTTGGAGGTCTCAGCCCCGGGTCTCACACACCTGGGTTCCTCTGTTGGTACCTTCATGCATGAGGCTCGTGTGGAGAGGAGCCTTGAGCATGGTTGTGGCTAGGCTCCGGAGTTCTTCGGCCCTGGGAGCGGTGCTTGGGGCAGAAGGGAAGCTGGAGCCCACCCCTTCCGAGGGGCCCCATGGAAGACAGACACGACTCATGGGCAAGAAACTCTGTGTCGCTCTCTATTGTGTATTAGATACAATGCCAAAAACAAAAAGCAAAAATAAGATGCCTAGTATCATCCCCATGCAACAAATCAGGAAATAGTGCAAAGATCAACGAACTGCATCAAACCTAACTCTAGTCTAGTTCCTTCTAGAACCTTAAATCTTCTTGTACTGTCCAGACCCTGAGGGATGTGAATAAGCCAAAATGTCCCTGGCTCAAATGGAACGGATGTGGGCTGCTCTGTGAATGCTGTTTTCAGGCTGAAGACCATGCCACAGGTAACCTGTGCTACTTCCACCAATGACAGCTGGTGACTGCTCCCACCAATGAGGCTAGAAACTATGGGGTGGGAAGGAAGAGGAGTCGTGTTGCCACAGAAAGCCAAAGGCTCATGAAGCCCGGGGAGACTAAATTTCCAAAGGCATAACAGACGGCTTTCTATCTCCACCCCTTCCTCACCGTGAAGTATTGCAATTGGCCTTGGCAGCTAGGTATTTGAAAGAAATGAATCAGGGATGGGGCTGGATAAATCACTGCAATTGGAAATGTTGCTTTGCATTCTATCATATTTGAACTTCTCCCATGTTTCAATATATTTTCTTTCCTTGCCCAAACTAAATTAAGCCCCCATTTATTTTCTATTGTTGGAGGAAGGTGGGGTATGGTTTCTGGTGCACTAATATTTGGATCCTACCCAAAAGTCTTCTCTCTCCATCCCTCCTATTAGTTGCCTCCCCCATCCCCAACCCCCATGCCAATCACAAGAAAAGTCTTTTGAGTTGTTACCAGTTTGCAAAACATCTGCTTTTACTATTTGCCATAGTGTGGGGTTGGGGTGACAGGGGATTTGATTGGCCTCACAGGACTTATTATATTTGATACATTGTGTGTCAGAGTTGGGACCCCTCCCCTTGCTCATTCCCATGCTCTGTGTTCAATCCTGAGACTCGTTTGTGGTCAGCTTTCTTTTTCTAAGGCCCTGAGTTCTAGGGTTAACTGTCCTTTTTTTGCCAGTGCCTCCAGGTCACTCCTTTTTCGTTGTCTGTCTCTTAATAAATATGGGAAGCTGCTGGCTTCTCTGTCTTGCATCATCTTCGAGGTTTTCAGAAGGAAAAGTGGTCCATAAAAGGAACTCCAGATTTACAGACTATCTCCTCGTCCTCAGCCCTGGCCCACATTCCTCAGAGCGATGTGCACATGTGTGTTTCACTGGCCACACATTCATTCAGACACCTGAAGTAGAGGCTCTGAGAGTTACCAAAAGCAGCTACCCTATGATCTGGGATGCCCTTGTTGTTTCCCACTGCCTATCTGTGTCTGTCTTAAGTTTATATACCAGTTGAATACTCGTCTCCCTCGGGAACCATTTCCTGACCCACACTTCTGTCCACCATTTCTGACTATAATATTTATGTCATCATCATGTCATTGACTCCTATCTGACTGCCCTCCCATATCACTGTCCTATCATTTCCATATTACAGAGAAAATGCCGATCAGGGTTTTGGAATTAATTATATCTGAGGACAGATTCCCTGTTTTGGGGACTGTCAATACAGTGTATCACACTTGGGTGCCTTCCACAACCTATATATATTTATATATATTAAATATTATATATATTTAAACATATTTTAAATATATATATATTGCCTTTGGGGTCATACCCAGCAATGCACAGGATTAATCCTGGCTCATGCACTCAGGAATTACTTCTGGTGGTGCTCAGGGGACCATAGGAGATGCTAGGAATCAAACCTGTGCAAGGAAAATGCCCTACACTCTGTCCTATTACTCCACCCCCAAAAGAAATATACTTCTTTGTATTTCTAGGGACTAGAAGTTTCAAATATAAGTGCCAACAGGATTAGTTTCTTCTGAATTCTCTCTTCTTGGCTTAAGTATGTTTGTTTTTCCCTGGTCTTCACATGGCTTTTTCCCTCTTTTGTATGTGTTAAATTTGTTCTTCATTTAAATAAATCAGTCATATGTCATTGGAATACATTTTTATAAACTCACTTTACCTGAATAACTTTGAAAAAAATACTACCTGCAAATAAATTCATGTTTTGAGGTTCTGGACTTAAATCTTTGATGTGAATTTGGAGAATACAATTCAATTTTTAACATACTTCTAGTACTGGGGTAAACTGAAGTTAATGTTACCTTTTCTATGATCACTGTCATCCCATTGTTCATCGATTTTGCTCGAGCGGGCACCAGTAACGCCTCCATTGTGAGACTTGTTGTTACTATTTTTGGCATATCGAATATGCCACGGGTAGCTTGCCAGGCTCTGCAGTGCGGGCTGGATACTCTTGGTAGCTTTCTGGGCTCTCTGAGAGGGATGGAGGAATCAAACCCAGGTCAGCCAAGTGCAAGGCAAACACCCTACCCGCTGTGCTATTGCTCCAGTCTACCTCATCTATATAATAGAGTTAATAATCCTGCCTAGGATTATGAGGATTAAACAAAATCCTATATGTCAACAACCTGGCATCAAATAAGTTCTCTAAAGACCAGTTTCTTTCCCACTGTTCCCACATTACCTTGACCTCCCTCTCCTGAGGGCAAGAGCTGCTCCTTCTCCCGTCAATCAATCAATAGATATTTGCTTCTTTCGAGTTAATGCAGGTAGATTGAGTACTTTATTGATATCTGGATGACTCTCTCTGCTTTGGTTAACTGTAATCACTCCAACACAAACACCATAGATGAAGTAGCACAGTGTAAGGAAGCTAGGAGTTAGAGTGACTGACTGCCAGCTCTGCAGTCAGTCTTGAGCAAGTTACTAAAATTTCCCACTTCCACCTCTCATCTATGAAACAAGACTAAGAGTAATGTGCACACACAAGAATTATGCATGGATTAAATGAGGACACTTGGGTTAGCGTCAACAGTGAGTGCTCTATGGAAACGGTGGGCACAATTGTACTGTCAGGATATGTGTAGTGTTGTTGTTGAGTATCTCAGATGGTGATTTTGTTATATTCAATGTGCAAACATGTTTTAAAACCTAAGCAAAGAAAACAAGGAATGAACAATATTTTTATGTTAATATTATTTTTTATCATCAATTTTTTAAAATTTTTATGTGCATGTTTTATTCTGTCACTGTCATCCCATTGCTCATCGATTTGCTTGAGCGGGCAACAGTAACAACTCCATTGTGAGACTTGTTACTATTTTTGGCATATTTAGTACACCACAGGTAGCTTGCCAGGCTCTGCCGTGTGGCAGAGATATTCTCGGTAGCTTGCCAGTCTCTCCAAGAGGGAAGGAGGAATTGAACCCAGGTCGGTAGCATGCAAGGCAAATGCCCTACCCGCTGTGCTATCACTCCAGGCTGCATGCTTTATTATGTGTAAAAATCTTCATATAGTTATTCACACATATAACCAATATTCAAGCAAATATACATATTAGAAGTTTCAGGCCTTGAACACTTTTTTTTTCCAATAAATAAACACACTAAAATCAATTTGAAGATCAGCAAAAGACGTACTTTCATCTTATCGTATCTGAAGAATTTGTCTGCAAGTCTGTCTTTCCCTGATTCTTATAGAAAAGAAGCTGGGTTTCTCATTGAAACTGACACAGTAAGTCCTTGATTATACTCATAGGCTACCAATGCTCCAAGTTCCTCCTGACTCCCTCTGTGCATAGAAATCTGTGGATGTGCACTTCACCTGGCCAGGGACCAAGCACAAAGACAAACTCATCCCAGGTATCTGGAGAGCTGTCTATCCTGCTTATAATTACTTTCTGTTGTCTTCTTTTCTTTTTTAAAATTATAATTGTCATGGTTTTGTATGTGTTTTCTGTTCTAAGCTGCCTCAATTCCTTTTTGGAGGAGGCATATAAATCATAAATAGTTGTAACAGTCCATGAAAAAAAAAAAAGCACAAACTAAACAACTTAAAAGGACAACTGCAATTGGAGAGGATTGCTCAACCTATTGAGGAGAAGTGGGTGCTTTTAAGCACTGTAGAAGCAGGCATTTACATTTAAACAATTAATGTTCTAATTACTAACATTCTATTCAAATAAAGCCAATTCCTCTTGGCAATGATTTGTTGGCCTAATACAGAACTGTTTCTGCTTGAGCTGAACACAGTGGCAGGTCTTCACAATAAAGCCTATGGTGCAGACCAGCTTCAGTATTTTTCTTGAAGTGGGGCTCTCAATATTATTTGTGCAGGGTTTGGGAAGAAAGAAAAAGAAAGAAAGAAAGAAAGAAAGAAAGAAAGAAAGAAAGAAAGAAAGAAAGAAAGAAAGAAAGAAAGAAAGAAAGAAAGAAAGAAAGAAAGAAAGAAAGAAAGAAAGAAAGAGAGAAAGAGAGAAAGAGAGAAAGAGAGAAAGAGAGAAAGAGAGAAAGAGAGAAAGAGAGAAAGAGAGAAAGAGAGAGAGAGAGAGAGAGAGAGAGAGAGAGAAAGAAAACCCAAAGGATAGCATATGAGATGTGGAAGAACCTTTGTAGAGATTTATTCAAAACTCCAGACTTGTTTTTTTTTAAGTGAGAAAATTTAGACACAAAGAGAGGAAAGCGTCAACCTAAAGCAATCCCCTGAGTTAATGCAAGAGTCTGGATTAAAACCTGAGGTTTCTACCATCTGTGTGGTGCTCTATTAACAATAAACTCTCTTCCAACTGCTGGGCTGGATATAATGTCATTTAGTCTTTTCAGTAATTCTCACTCTCCTTTGCAATAACTGGCCCAAATTACTTGCATCGGTTTCAAACTTATTTGGCATCAGCATCCTTCAGGAAAAGAACTACTCAGCATTTCCCTGAAAATCTTCCTTTAAGTGAGTAAACAGAAAGCACCCCCAATTATACCCAAGGCTACTACTGCCTCCTGGTACATCCAGTACCCGAACTCCAGGAAACAGTATCATTCACTTTTGGAAACACTGCAGGCTTCATGATGCTTTCTTCTTTGCCCATTGTTCTGGGGAGAAGACTTTGTGTAGAGAAAGTGCTCATTCTCCATTTTCCTGACAGCTCCCTGATATTTAAAATGAGGAGAAGTGACGAAAATCCTATTCCTCTAGTGGGTAACCCTGCAGTCAAATGATGTGAGTGACCAAACTGAGCATCACCAACTTCTTTATTCAATTGTCTGGAAACAGATCAACTGCTATTGTTCCTCAGAAAATTGCAGTGCTATTGTTGCTCATGAAGACATACTCTGTGATGGGAAAGCCCAGACAACAACTGGAAATAATGGGCAGCTTTTCTTTAAGGATGACTTGGGGAAAAATAATTACAGCCAGGGATGATCTGCACAACCCACAGATGGCTCCACCAGCTCTTTCCCCAGAGTTGAAGACAGACCTGACAAACACCATCAGCCTCAAGGATATCAAAAGTAGAGGGTGCAGGAAAGGTGGCAGGGAATGAAGACATCGCCAACTAGACCAAAAGGCAGAGAGCTAGCTGGACTTGAAGGCTGCAAGCAGTGGGAGGGGGGATTCTTGAGAGTGACAACATCACAGCTGACATCACTCAGTCAGGCAAGCTGAGAAAGAGCTGAGCTAGCAAAACCAGCTCTGAATAGGCTCTAGAGACAGTTCACAGCACAAGATAATCCTGCAATAATTGTTATTCTGCAGCACAGAAAAATTTTGTAAGGTAGAGACAGGATCCCAGTCAAATAAAAGATTTCTTCAACAAAGCAAAGCAACACTAAGACCTTTATTCCCATTACTAAGCTTGGGTGGATCCTCTTATCTAAAACGATCTAGAAATAGTAGATGGTAGATGATACCAGACCCTACCTACCATTATCTAAAGGTTAGGTAGCTCATTCCAGAGCTCTAAATCAGTTATTCTTATAAAAAGAAAAAAAAATGTATCGCATCTATGTTTTTCAACTTTTAAGAGTCAACATTTTATTTAAATTCCACACAATCCTGGAAGCACTTGCGATCACTGCCACAAACCAACTCCAGCACCACCATGTAAGCTCTACTACTGGTCTTATTTCAGAGTCCCATAAATAAATCTCGAAATATATCAAAAGCCTCAGTTAATCTGGGGCCCATGCATGGCTGAACAAACCATGGTAAATCAGAGGGGGACGGGTTGGCCAGAGGCCTGCCCAAGCAGAGCCCCTAGCAGCCATTTGCTTCCACAATCCAAAATTGCCGTCATACCCCTGGCCTGACTCCACCGTCTCAGGATGGACCTCACCAAGGTATTATCTGCTGAAAATTCAGGTATGTGGGTTTGTGACTGATATCTCCAGTTTTCTTGGGGTCGGGATGGGCTACCTCCCTGTACTTCTAGAAGCCTTGGCAGTCACAACCACACCCCAAAGAGACCATCCAATTGAAAAGTTACTTCAGCCTTACTGCCCCAGTAAAAATACTGAATGCCCTGAACAAACACCATGACCTCTTAGCGCCTGTATTGAGAACCATAATGCACAAATGGAAAAGGAGAGAGAGAGCTCGAAGGGAAGTGCCTCCCATAAAGGGAGGCTTGATGTGGGGGAGGGGATGGGGGATTGTGGTAAGGAATGGGACGTTGGTGGTGGGAAATGTACACTGATGTACATAGGGATGAATACTGGATCATTGTGTGACTGAAACCCAATTATGGACAGCTTTGTATCTCACAGATATTCAATTAAAATTTTTTTAAGTAATGTGAATTAATGTCAATTTTTTAAGTAATGTGAATTAATGTCAATCAATGGCTGAATAAATAGCAGTACTCCTACATTCTAAAAAAAAAACTTGCAAGTTTGTATGTGTTTTTGCTGAAATTGATGCCTCTAAAGTAGAATTCCAAATAATAATAAAAAAGATCCACATTGCCTTACCCATTGTCTAGAGAGCAGGAAAGGAAGATATTTTCAGAATGAAACTAAATACATAAATGGTGCATGATGATTTGAAATCTTTGCAAAATTAGGGAGCCATTCAGAACATGTGGGAAGTTATATATTTTATTCATCTTGCATTTGATTCTAACACCATTTTTGTAAATAATAGAGAATATGAATTTTTTTAGCAGTTAGGGACTAGAAATAAAGATCAGATTTCAGAGCACTTGCTTTGTACCCTAGTAGCCCAGGTTCGATCCCTGGCAGTCATGACCAGGACCAGCCCCTAAGCACTGAGCTGGAGTAGACTCTGAACACTGGATATCACTGTATCACAGTATCACTGTCATCCCGTTGTTCATTGATTTGCTCTAGTCGGCGCCAGTAAGGTCTTCATTTGTCCCTGTCGTGTGCTAGTGTAGCCCAATGGCATCTGCTCACTCCGAGAACACGAAGAGCACATTGTTGTTGTTACTGTTTTGGGCATATTAAATATGTCACGGGTGGCTTGCCAGGCTCTGCCATGTGGGGAAAAAAAAATCCAGGAAAAATTGTGTCACTCTCTTTTGGGAGCTTTGTTTTATAGTCTCTGGATCTTGGCTGTTGATGAGATTACATGGAGCTGGGCGGAGTTTGTGGGTGTGACTGCCAAGTTACTGGAAAACTGCCACCACTGGATATAGCCCCAAATTAAAAAAAAAAAAAACTAAAAGCAAAAATATGTGTAAAGTTGTCCTCAACTCCAAATTACCTGACATGTTGATGGAATGAGAATTCCCCCAGAACCAGGAAGATCCCTCAGAGGGTACTAACCCACGTGCTTTGCATGCTGGAGATTCTGGGTCTAACCCTTGGTACTACCCAGTCCTTGAGGAACTCTCTGGGTATGGTCCCTCAATACTTTTAGGGGAGTGGCCCCAAAATTAAATAAAAAGAACTCCCCTAAACACTCAAATAGAATCATGTAAAATTAAAACTGTAAATGTTCTTATAAATATTTTATGGTTAAGCTGAAAACAACTATTTCAAATTTTACTTTATGAAATACCGTATGACTGAAATCCTATCATGAACATCTTTGTAAAGATCTATCTCACAGTGATTCAATAAAAAAGTTAAAAAATAAATTTAAAAATATCTTATTTTAAACTACAATTTGGAACGATAGCATGGCAGGTAGGGCATTTGCCTTGCACATGGCCAAGTTGGGTTTGATTCCTTGGTCCCTCTCGGAGAGCCCAGCAAGCTACTGAGTGTATCCCACCCGCATGGCAGAGCCTGGCAAGCTACCCATGGCGTATTCAATATGCCAGAAACAGTAACAAGTCTCACAATGGAGATGTTACTGGTGCCCGCTGGAGCAAATCGATGAGCAATGGGATGACAGTGATATAGTGATACAGAAAAAAATTAATTCCACATAATATTTTGCATGGAGTATCAACATTAAATGAGAACTTCAACTTGACTTCAAGTTTAAACAGAAGAGGCACATATAGCACGTTGCCTACAGGACCCCACCAACATCACTCTTACACTGTTGGGACCACCCCTTAACCCCAATACTTGAAATATTGTGAAGTTTCTGGACTAGATGTTCAGACATGCCTTACAGTTGCAAACATTGTAATGCCATATAAGCAATGTCATATAACGCCATGATCCTGAGAACTATATAACACCGTCATCCTGAAGTCTTCATGAGAACATATTAGAGAGTAGGTTCTTGAAACACAGGATGCAAATGCTTAGACTCCTCCCTGGAATTCATTTTCTGGCAGGTACAATAGGATTACCCTTCACACTAGTGAGTCAAAGTTCTTGCACTTTGCTAATTGTGGCTAATTCTCTCCAAAGACAGTCATCAGCAATCCAGCCATCACTGTCGGTACACAGTGCTTCTCCGGTCAGGAAGCAGTATGGTGGATTTCCCCTCTCTTTGAAACTGAGCTGACTGTCCTTTGCTTTGACAGACAAAATGTAGTAGAGGCAACACTATTGGTTGTTCACCTAGCCTTTAAGAAACCTGAAAGCTTTCAGATCCTCTCTCTTGAAAGTGAGATGCTAGTGAGAGACTGTAGAGAGCAGGACAGGTCTCAGGGAAGAGAACTAATCTGCTTAGCCGATAGCACCAAGTGGACATTTCAGTCCCAGCAAAATTCTATATGATTACAGAGGATTTTTTTAAATAAATTTTAATTAGTCACTGTGAAATTATAGAGTTATTCATGATTGAGTCTCAGATATACAATGTTTCAACACTGATCCGGTCACCAGTGTCCACTTCCCTCCCTCAATGCCTAGCTGGCCCCTTTGGACTCCCATACAGCCTCTACTCTCCAATGAGGTCCTGAAGTAGAGAGCCCAGAGCACTTAGACTCTCAGAGACAGGCTTCCAGGAGACTATGATTCCATCTGAAACGACGTAAGAATCCTAAGTCTCTGGGCACAGAGACATCTCTCAAAGCAAAACAATTAAGAAACTGATAAGGTTCTCTCATCTCAGAATGCCCAACCTGAGAAAACAGATATTCCTGTGACTTACAGATGTTTCATCTGATTTAGAACATTCAACTTTTTCCCTCATGTATAGAAAAGGTGTTTCAAGAAAAAGCGACTTTCTATGTATGAAACAGGTAGGAGTCAATTCTCTCTTAAGTAGAGTCTAGAAATGTCTGAATGTTATTTTGCCTTCTTCTTCCACAGAGCTCCTGACTATCTTTTAGTACTGGTTGAACACTGGGATTAATTTTTCCTGATAGTTTTGACTTTTCCAGAATGTCATATAAGTGGAATCACACAGTATGCAGTCTCCTAAGCCTAACATCATTCATTAGCGCAGTGCTTTGGAGATTCATCATGCGGGTCCATCTAGCAGCAGCTCCTTCCCTTTTATAGCTGAGTGATTTTCTATCACAGGGCTGCTATGGTTTCCATATCCATTTTGTTCATTATGTTCATTAACAGACATTTGTGCTGTTGCCTCTTAAGTTTAAATACTGAAAAAGAAATTTGAGGACTTCTTTTCCTGGGTTTTAAAAGAGCTTGGATTTGCTCTAAGGATGACCAGGGAGAATAACATTTATTCTCAAAAAGACTTTAAAGTGTGCAGGCAAAGGAATGGCTCCACTGAAATCAGCAGTGTGGACATGGGACTTCTGTACAACCAAAGAGGGAAAAGAGAACCCTCCTTCCTGGTGCCCACCCACACTGGGGCAACTTGGCACCACTGCACACACCAGGATGCAGGGGAATTCCCAGACAGTTGTGTAAGAGTATCCATGTAATAGATAGGCAGGTGTCACAAAACATGAGCTTTCTGAACCAAACCAGCTTGATCACATTTCACAGTGCTACAGTCTGCCTCTCTTGTCCAGCTCTGATTCCATGCAAGGCCCTGAAATAGATACAGGCACTGAAGAGTCCAGGAAGGCCCCTATCCAAACTGCCTGAACAGGATGTGCCTCAGTCCTGTTGCCTGAAAGGGACTGCCCCAACCCCCCCTACACACCCAGGCACCTAAAAACTTGGGAGACAATCACAGTGGCAGGGCATTCCTCATTGCTTCTGGCGCCAGTGGTTTCACAGGCATCTATTCCTGCTTGGCAGCTCCCAGGAAGCAGAGACAACATAGCTTGTGAATTCTGCCCTCTGGGACTCAGAAATATGCCCTACCACTTGTAATAGGGCATGAAAAAATGCAATATTCGCCAAACATAGCTCTGTGAGTTGGCACTGGAAAGAAATGTTTCAGTGGCAACGGTGATCCGATGATCCTGGACTGGGAATTCCCTTTTCCTGGAATTCCTCTTGACGGTTGCCACCTTCACCTTTTCAGTCTGGCCCAGCACGCACAAAGTACCTCCAAATGCTCTGCGGAGATTGACTGGAAATTCATAGAGAAGTATGGAGTTAAAAGTCTGTGCTGCAAAGGATGGTTCCTGCTCACCTCTGGCTTTCTCCCAGAACCTTATTACCATCACTGGAGAGGGTATGCACAGATGCCTTGACACTTGAGACCTCTGTCAAAAGTCAGAAGTTAAGCTTGCTCTCCCCATTTGCAGTACCTGTGTTCCTTGGCATCTATGCTCCTGTGTAGGATGACATTACTTTGTCCTTTCCCTCCTTGCCACAAGTAGCTTGTCCCGGTTTTACCCAGAGTTTAGGCTTACCCCAGTCTCACCCATCAAGGTGTTCCCGAATCTCTTCCATCCCTTTGTTTAGCTATAATCACTTCTCCATGCTCTCTTCCCCAAAAGAGTTAATCCTCGGCTTTCCCTTAATCTGACTCTGCTAATTTGCAAGGTCAGACCTTCCTAGGATACTGAATTTATATTATATAAGTTAATATTGCCTTTCTCTTCTTCTTGTGCCTTTTGAATAATTTACTTTAAAGCTATGACTGTTTTGTATAGACACAAGAAGACAATATTATGTTTCTATAACTTGGGAATTAATTGGCCTTGAATATTCCCTCCCGGGCCTCTGCTTTCTCCACTTAAGCCTCAGTTGCCCTCAGTTCCTAGCACCCCAAAGTAGGGTCCCCGACGTGGGACAGGAAGGATCCAGGGCAAGCGGTGAGTTATGTGCTACCCTGGCATCGAGATGGGCCTGGCCAAAGTGCCTAATTCTTAACTATAAGTTAAGAGCTTGATCATAGACAAATGCTGTCATGATCCAATAGTAATTATGAGACTGGGACCCTGCCAGGGATAGGAAAGACTGATCTGGCCTGAGCACTGTAGTCTGAGATTGAGATGGCTCCAGGCACTGAATCAAATCCATAAATGGCTTGCCCTGTTCAGTCTGGCTCGAGAAAATATGAAAGATCTTGGGAAGGCCCAGAATCTGTCCCATCTTAGTGGAGGATTGCTGTTCGGATTTTAATCCACAGCACACTAAAAAAATCCTTATCTCCCACTCACTTTCTAGAGTGGGGTGCACCGAACGCTATTCTTACCTTTAGTTGGTAGTTCGTGCCCGCTCCAGGGACGCCAGCTGTAAAAAACTAAAGAACACCGAGGGGGCACGTGCACTCGCGGGCTCTCCGGGCGGCTCTGTCTCACCGCCCGCGTCCGGTGCTCTGGAACCGCAGTGTGTGGACTGGATCGGGACGGCCGGTGGTCAAGGACAGGTGAAGGAAGAACGAGGACCAAGCTGGTTGCTGATTAGTTACCGTTTATTCAATCTTCAAACTTTCTCATCTCCCGCACTCCCAGCTCCGGCCTCTCTCTGGATCTACTGCTCAACTGCTGCCTCCCTGGCTTCTCTCTCTCCTCCTACCTATCTCTCCCTGATCTCTCTCAGTGGATCTGGCCCTGTGGATCTGCCCCTGGAAACAAGATACAAAACCAAAAACGAAGCTGAAGCCTTCTTTGGGCTGAAAGCACTCGATTTACATCCCAAAGACCAGGCTGGGCTGCAGCAAGAAATCTACATGTCAACTACAAACTAGCCAGCACCTGAAGTTTACATCGCAAAGACTAGGCTAGCACCTTAGATCTGCTGGTCAAAGATCAGCTAGGTTTCTGTGACAAAACTCCAGAAGGCAGCTGGAAAAGGGGAAATATTCCAACACTCCTGTGTGTGAAGTTGTTCCTTTTCTTAAAGAATTCAAAAAGAAAAGCTGTATTCACTGGTAGAAGAGACATGGCCTCTGACTCATAGGGTCATGGCTTGACCATAATATCTCCTGAATAAAATCAAACCAAAATGTATGCAGCATTTCAGTAATTGTCTTGGGAGGAATGGGGTAGGGAGGTCACATAACAAAAGTCAAAGGAAGACTCTTGAGGTCCTGCCCAGTCCTACCACCTGCCACTGGGAAACCATGGATAAGTCACTCAACTTTCTGAGCCTTAGTTTCCACATCTATAAAATGGGCTATAAAATTCCTATCTCTAATCCCCAAGTCTGAGTGAGGGCTTATAGAAGAAATGAGATCATTTACCTGCAACCCAGGGGTATTTGGTCTGAGGAATAGCACATGGGCAGACAAGCTGGCCTAATCATCTCATTTGGGCATAATTTCAGGGGGCTGGGCAGAGAAGCATCCAGGATGAAGCCAAGAGACAGACCCTCTCCATGGCTTTCTAGACTCATTTAATTGTATGACCTCCTACCTTCCACTCCAGTCAGATTCTCAAGCTTTTCCCTCCACTGCAAGGCTCTTCCTGCTTCATGATTGGCCAGTACATCACATAGGCACAGCCCACAAAGCCCCTTCCTCTGAAGCCACTGGCCTTGGTTCCCTCAGTTATCGTTTTGTCACCTCGTATCATGATAGTGCTTAGCCCAATTAAAAGTATGCATGTAGGGAAAGTTTGATTGTTTGCAGTTTGTTTGTCACTCTGTCATAAGTGCCACATCTTTGTTTAATCATTGTATACCTATCACCTGGTAGAGCGGCCACTTGTTTGTTGAATGACAGACAGATGAATGAATGGGTAGATGGGTGGAAGGATGAATTCCAGAGGGCCATATTAGATTGAACCATATGAAATCGCTGTTATTCAACCATCTTTGACCTACAACAACAGCAATTTCATGTTCTGACCTAATATTTACCATATGGGGAATTTACCTCCACTTAGTTATATAATTTATAGATTATAATAAATGCCATAGGATGCCATTGGCTAGTGTGGGTTCACTTCACTAGCAGGGATTGCTTCTCCAGAGACATAACAGCATGTGACACCCAGAAAGCTGTCCTTAATTCATTGTGATGATACTGAGTGGAGTGGTTGAACGGTCTGCCCAAATTCAGTTTATTCATGGCTTAAATTACATACACACAATTTTTGAAGTCCACGTTCAGGAGCCAGAAAAACCTTGCAAATTAAGGGCACATATATAGTTGAATTTAAAACAACACAGTTAATAAAATGCTTTCACTGTTTTTGAACATAATGGTAAGAGGGAGGGTTATTGATTTAATTCTTTATACTCACCATTAACTCAATACAAGTGTTTTTAAATTTAGCTCAAGTGCTCTTAGCTCACATTTTTTTAATTCAATAAAAGTCATTAAAAAATTCGCTTTATTGCTTTGCTCATTCTAAGTTAAATATTTCTCTGAACTCAAATAAGACTCTTTTGCAAATGGGCACATTTCTTTTGTATACACTTACTGCCACTTTCTATCATTTAAATCTGAGCACAAGTCAATAGACACAATCAGCAGCAATTTCTTCATTAGTCGGAAAGTTGGCACCTGATATCAAAGCCCGCCAAGAGTAAATGCTATGTGATTATTCAGTCCTGACAGGGGTTCTCCTTTTTTTATTGTGACCATAACTCCTATGGTTCATGCAATTTTATTCATTGGTGTTGAAAATTTTAATTGACGTATAAAGCTTCAACAGATGTAATGATTAGCCAGTTATTGTTAACATTAGCATCATTTTTGCACTTTTTTTCAGAGCAGCAGATTTCCTCACTCCCACCCTCAAACTCCTAAACTCTAACAATCTGTAATTGGTTCTGACAAACACGACATATGTTTGCGTTAGGAATCCTACATAGGCATTTGACTACAATGATTTTGCCTGAAAAGCTCAGATTTGAGGTTACAAGTTCTACAAGTGGCATCGTTAACCCCATAAAATTTTTATTAGCAACTTTACAATCTTAAACCTATTTAATATGACTAAAAATTCCTCAATCTTGACATTCTATAAACATCAGCAAAAAATAAATAAAGAATCGTCACTCTGGTAGCTGCTAAGTATAAACACACTTCCCATGTGCTCCCCATGTTCTCACTCCTATTAATAAAGTCAATGACTTTTCCTTCGTTATAGAAAAGCAATACAAACTTTTTAATAAAGAGACTATTTTCCTAGTTTCTTGAGTTTGGGTAAAAATGACATAACACATTACATTTTTAAGTCATTTGTTATATATCTATCTCTTCTTTCCCTGGTGTGTAGGTTGGAATTGCATTTTTTGAGACAATTAATATATGAGACAAAATAGTTTTGTGTGGGGTTAAAGCATTAAGGTATGCTTAAGGCATGAAGAAGAAGGTAAAAGTGATGATATTATTTAGACTTGAGATCTCTCCCTTTTCCAAATTTAGCTCTAGTTATTACAAGCCCTTGTTCCCATAGGTACTGGTCACAGTGACTCCTGAGAGAGAGAGAGACAGAGACAGAGACAGAGACAGAGAGAGAAAGAGAGAGAGAGAAGACCATGGAAAATGGCAAGTGGATAATTTCTCTTCTATATTTCTGTAAAGAGAATATATTTTTAAAATTAATTTATAAAAGAGCTTATTAGTAAAACAACAACCAAAAGATACTAAAAGCAGAGCCAAGGAGCAAAAATAGACATCGGGTCCATATGTTCCCATGGTGAGGCAGGGGGAGGGGAGCTAATCATTAAAGCATGCGTGAAAGCCAATGTGTCAGGGCCTTCACAGAGCTGCTTGGATGGGGCAGAGGATGTGTCTCTAGCACAAGAAGGACAGAATCACCAACTGATAGACAAACTGCCTCTCAAAATGAGCCTGGAAGTGACTGGCCATGATTATGGGTTGCAACTGACAGCTCAGACCACACATGTCAGCAGAAACATCAAAATTTCTTCTAAAAAACATAGTTCCTCTATCTGTGAAAATAGAGAGCTGCTAATAGTTTTTACCCATAAAATCTGTGTTCTTGGTGCAGATATGACAGCCAGACGCCAGCCATGCATATACCAACTCTCCTGGGTTTACAAGGAATGAGCTAGCAGCTCTAACAGACAAGAGTGGGTTAAGGAATCATTTCTTCCTGGTCTTGAAAATGAAAGATTTATGCATTTGGGGCAGCAAGCTCCTTCCTGGGCCCTTAAGCTCCATATATCATGCTGAGTCTACTTAACCTAGACTAAGGTGCAAGATTATCTCTCCTTTTACCCTCTTTGTTGGAAGCTGGTTGATACTACATGCACGTCCACTTCCTATGTTCCCCAAATCAGTATGACTAAGAATCCAAGCTGTAGACAGAATCCTGGCTCTATTGTTCTTTATCAATATGATAGAGGAAAAGTTACTTAAAACCTCTCTGTGCCTCCATCTCTTCATCTGAGTATGAATTATAAGCACAGTAGAGCTCATGACTTGTTACAAGGGTTTTATGAGATTTGCACTTCAGGTGCTTGAAATACCATCTTGCACATAGTGAGCACTGACTCAGTGTTAGCTAACATTATTCTGATGTGCACTATCCCTTGGTCCAGGATTGTTATATTCAATGTGCTGCATAACTTCGTTTTGATAGAAAGTAAAACCAAATTGTCTTCAATTTATTTTCATGCTAATTTCACTTTTTTCTTTTTACCTCGATTCAATTATTTTTAATCTCTACTGGATCTTTGTGTTTATTTAGTTTGGGGGCCACAACAGGCAGTGCTCAAGACTTACTCCTGCCTCAGTAAGTAAGCCAGGTCTCACTCCTGGTGGTGTTGGGGGACCATATGTAGTGCCAGGGATAGAATTGGGGTATACCAAATGCAACGCAATAATCTTACCCATTGTATTACTTCTCAGGCTCTAATTATAATTTTATCTCTAACTAATACTTCTTATTTTTCTGCAGTGTTAATTGTCACTACTACACTTTCTATCAGCACTATCAAAATCTCCATCGTCAGCTGCACCATCATCAATTCCAAAACCATGTCTATGACTTCTACCTCTACCACCAGCACTAGACCATATTCATCACAACTATTACCACTAATTGCAGCAACATCCTTGACAGCACCAATATCAACAATAACCTTCCTCACCATCTCCACCACCACCTCTTTCTACATCACATATCACTAGTAGTTTCATGAGAATCATTTATTAAACTAAACATTTTACATCCTGGAGTTCTGTATTCACATCTTATTTTTAGTTTTTGAACTTTGTTGAATTACAATACAATATGCAAATATTGTATATTTTAAGACATTAGAACCCTTAGGAAATAAGGCAAATAGGCATAAAAATAGATATGTGTATCAAGTCATTATTGTGAGAGATATGGCATCATATGCCTTCTAAATTGGACTCTAAATATAGAGAGGAAACCAAAGAGGAAGTCAAGAGATTCCTGGAAATAAATGAGAATGAAAGCACTAGCTACCAGAACTTCTGGGACACAGCAAAAGCAGTGTTAAGAGGAAAGTTTATAGCTCTGCAAGCATTCATTAGGGAGGAAGAAAGGGCTCACATCAATAGCTTAACCTCACAGCTTAAGATCTCAGAAAATGACCAACAAAAGGAGCCCAAACCAGTCAGAATAAAGGAAATAATAAAACTTAAAGCAGAAATCAATGAGCTGGAATGCCCAAAACAATCCAAAAGATCAACGAAACCAAGAGCTATTTCTTTGAGAAAATAAACAAGATCGATAAACCACTAGTGAGACTTACAAAGAATCAGAGAAAGAGAAACCTAATAAACCATATCAGAAATACAAAGGAGGACATCACAACAGAAACTGCAGAAATCCATAGTATTATCAGAGATTACTTTGAAAATCTATATGTCATGAAATAAGATAAATTCAAAGAAATGGGTATATTCCTGGATTTCTATAACCTCCAAAGCTGAACCAAGAAGATTTGGAATACCTGAACAGACCTATCACCATCAAGGAAATTGAAATGGTAATCAAAAGTCTTCCCTAAAACAAAAGCCCAGACCCAGATGGATTCACTAGTGAATTCTTTCACACCTTTAAAGAAGACGTATTACCAATCCTTTCATCTTTTCCAGGACATTGAAGAAACAGAAACACTCTAAAACAGTGTCTATGTGGAAAATACCACCCTGATACCCAAAGCAGAAGAGACACCACAAAAAAGAAAATTATAGACCAATATACCTGATGAACACAGATTCTCAACAAAATATTAGTAAACTGAATCCAGCGACTCATTAAAAAGATCATACACCATGACCAAGTAGCACTCATCCCCGGGACGCAAGCATAGTCTAATGTTCACATGTCAATCAATATAATACACTATATTCATAAAAGAAAAGATTAAAACCATATGATCATATTAATAGATTCAGAAAAAGCATTTGTCAAGATCCAGAACCCATTCATGATAAAAACTCTCAACAAAATGTGAGTTGAAGGAACTTTCCTCAATATAGTCAAATCCATCGACCACAAGCGCACAACAAGTGTAATCCTCAATGGAGAAAACCAAAAAGCCTTAGCTCTAACATCAGGGATAAGACAAGTTTGCCCACTCTTGCCACTTCTATTCAATATATTACTGGAAGTATTTGCCATAACAGTTAGGCAAGATAAAGATATCAAAGTTTCAGGTTGAGCTCCCATTTGACCCAGCTATACCACTGCTGGGAATATATCCCAGAGGAGCAAAAAAGTATAGTCGAAATGACATCTGCACTTATATGTTCATCGCAGCACTTTTTACAATAGCCAGAATCTGGAAAAAACCCAAGTGCCCTAGAACAGATGACTGGTTGAAGAAACTTTGGTACATCTATACAATGGAATACTATGCAGCTGTTAGAAAAAATGAGGTCATGAAGTTTGCATATAAGTGGATCAGCATGGAAAGCATCATGCTAAGTGAAATGAGTCAGAAAGAGAGGGACAGACATAGAAAGATTGCACTCATCTGTGGAATTTAGAATAATAGACTAGGAGTCTAACACCCAAGAATAGTAGAAATAAGTACCAGGAGGTTGACTCCATGACTTAGAGGCTGGTCTCTCATTCTGGGCAACTCAGGGAAGGGAACACCAAGTAAAATGTGGTCGGAGGTCATGTGGGGGAAGGGTGACACGTGCAGAATGTAGACTAGAGACTGAGCGCAATGGCCGCTCAACACCTTTATTGCAAACCACAACACCTAATCAGAGAAAGAGAATGAAAGGGAATACTCTGCTATAGTGGCAGTTTGGGGTGGGGGGAGACGGGACTGGGGAGGGTGGGAGGGATGCTGGGTTTACTGGTGGTGGAGAATGGGCACTGGTGAAGGGATGGGTTCTCGAACTTTGTATGGGGGAAACATGAGCACAAAAATGTATAAATCTGTAACTGTACCCTCACGGTGACTCACTAATTAAAAATTTAAAAAATAAAATAAAATAAAATAAAATCTAATTAGCTTTTCCGGCCCCGCGCGAGATCGACCCCGGAGGCAACTGAATCACTTTGGACACGAGCGGTGCCCCCAAAATGCCTCCAAACTGTGTGCTGGGAGCTTCTGGCCCAGGCTCTTCCGGCAGGGTATGGTCTTTTCTCTCTCAACTCTTTCTTTTTGAACGCAGCGAGGCAATAGCCGGTTTTTAGACTATACAGGAAGCCTGGGAAAGCCGATGGGCGGGACTTCCGGATCCGCCCTGTGCTGGCCGACATTTAAGCACAGAGCCATGTGGGGACGCTCGGAGCTTCTGGCCCAGGCGCTGCCAGCGAGTGATGCAATTACCAAAAGAATTTTCCCTGGACTTCATATAGAAATCCAAAACCGCGCGGCTGCAAGAGACCTAATATCTCTTGATTGTCTGCAACGTGTAAATGTTCCTTTTTGGCAGGGCTTAACATGGGGGGAAACTCCAAACAATAGTACTAAGTTTTTTGTTGAAGGGTAAAAGATTGTAGCGATAGAATTTTAGGCAGAATTTTCCCTGGACTTTATATAGAAACCCAAAACCGCGTGGCCGCGGCAGCCTAATGTCATCTAATTCAAAGCCGCGAGGCCGCTGCCATGGCCGCGCAACCTATTGTCATTTAATCATCACCAATATGAAATGGTTCCCTTTTAACGGGTCGGACTTTGGTGGGAAATCCTAACAAGAATAGTAAGTCTTTTGCTGAAATATTGAAGGCTACCAAAGTGGTAGCCATCTCTATAGACTGAACTAAGCCATATCCTCACGCCGGCTGAGAAGAAATATCCTTCTTTCTCGGGAAGAAACGCGGCGTGGCGTTAACCATAGTATGATGTCCATTAAGCTGACACAGACCTGGTGGCGTGGGAATGGGATACAAGGGAATAAATTATTATGTACTTGGAACAGCGGGACGCTGGTGGAATCTTGAGCCGGGGCCAATACCAGCGTATTACTTTTGGTTCCAGAAACTGCTTGCAGACATTCTACCAGACTATCAACTAAGCCAGAGCCCCACGCCGGCTGATGACGAGAAATAACCATCTTTTTTGGTTTGTTTTCCCTTTGTCAGGCAGCGTGGTGATTACTAAACAGGCGTGATCTCAGTGGCGCGGGACGAGGGGGGAAAAATAGGAAAGTTATGTAACAAACAGTGGGACTTAATATCTCTACATTCTCAGCAATGGAGAGCCATCAAATGCTTCCTTGACAGTGGGACTGTCTTTTCTTTTTTTGGGGGAAACCCTAGCAACAATAGTGAGTTATGTGTTGAAACATGGACTGTAACCAAGATAAAGCGTAAACAAAGTGAAACTTATCACTTACAAGGGTGGGGACTGGGGGGACGGGAGGGGGCGGGAGGTATAATGGGGTGGTTGGTGATGGAATATGGGCACGGGTGAAGGGAAGGGTGTTTGAGTATTGTATAACTGACATAATCCTGAGAACTATGTAACCCTCCACATGGTGTTTCAATAAAATTTAAATTAAAAAAAATAAAATAAATAAAATCTAATTATACCCTAAAAAAAAAGATATCAAAGTTTCCAGAAAGGAAAAGAAGTCAAGATCTCATCTTACTATTTGTATATGACATGATCCTATACTTAGAAAATCCTGACTACTCAATGAAAAAGCTCCTAGAAACAATAGATTTGTATGGTAGAGTGGCAGGTTACAAAATCAATACCCAGAAGTCCATGTCTTTCCTCTGTACAAATAATAAAAGAGAAGAGAGAGACATTAGAAAAACAATACCATTCACAATCATGCCTCAGAGAAAATCAAGTACCTCAGAATCAATTTAACTAAAGAGGTGAAGACCCATACAAAAAAAAAAAAAACTACAAAACACTGCTTCAAGAAATAAAAGAGGACACGAGAAAATGGAAACACATCCCCTGCTCATGGATTGGGGAGAATTAATGTTGTCAAAATACCAGTACTCCCCCAAAGCATTATAAAGATTTGATGCAGTCCTTCTAAGAATACATATAACATTTTTTTGCTTCTAGACTGTGAACTAAACTACAGCCCTGTCCTGCCCCGGAAGGGGAAAGATTTTTGTCCCTTGGCCTTTCCTTTCGGCAGCAGCAGCATGGCAACTGCCATCTTTTAGAGCCCATTAGACAGAGATACAAGCTTGCAGTGGCGAGGCTTCTGGCAGAAATTTCTCTGGACTGAATTACTGAAATACCAGAATTCCAAACTGCGTTAGCTGCTATCGTAGCCACATGACATCATATGCTCTTCATTATCAGCAATAGTAAACAAATTATCAAATGATGCCTTTTCAGCAGGTCTGATTGTTGGGGGGGGGAATTCCAAATAATAATAGTGAGTTTTCTATTGAAACATTGAATGTAATCAAAGTAAAGAGAGAGTAAAGTGAAAATCATCAGCCACACAGACAGGGAGGGGGGTGGGATGGGAGGTATACTGGGGTTCTTGGTGGTGGAATATGTGCACTGGTGAAGGAATTGGTGTTTGATCATTGTATGACTGAGACTTAAACCTGAAAGCTTTGTAACTTTCCTCACGGTGATTCAATCAAAAAGAAAATGCATATAGCATTTTCAAAGAAATAGACCAAACACTCCTGAAATTGATATGGAACACCAAACCCCCACAAATAGCTAAAGCAATCCTTGGGAAAAAGAAGATGGAAGGCATCATCTTCCTCAGCATCAAACTGTACTATAAATTGGTAGTAGTTAAAACAGCATGGTACTGGAAAAAAGACAGATGTGCGGATCAGTGGAAAAGAGTTGAATATCCTGACACCAACCCTCAGATATATGATCACCTAATCTTTGATAAAGGAGCAAGAAATATGAAGTGCAGCAAGAAAAGCCTCTTCAACAAGTGGTGCTGGAAAAACTGCTCAGCCACGTGCAAAAAAATGAACTCAGACCTCTTTCTAATGCCGGGCACAAAATTCAGATCAAAATGTTAAAGATTTCTATATAAGATCTGAGTCCTTAAGATACATGAAGGAAAATGTGGGCAGAACTCTCCATGACATTGAAGGTATAGGCATCTTTAAAGATAAAAATCACCAATCAAGTGAAAGCAAAGATAAACAAATGGGATGACATTAAACTATAAAGTTTTGGCACTTCAAAAGAAACAGTGACCAAATTACAAGGACAGCCCACAGATTGGGAAAAAAAAATTACCCAATACCCATCTGATAAGGGTTTACTATCAAAGATACACAATCCACTGCTAAAAATTGAGCTTCCATATGACCCAGCAATACCACTTCTGGGTATATACCCAAGGGATCCAAAAAACACACAGCAGAGAAATGCTATCTGCACTTCTATGTTCATTTCAGGTCTATTCACAACAGCCAGATTCTGGGAACAACCTAAGTGCCCAAAAACAGATGACTGGTTAATGAAATTATGGTACATCTACACAGCGGAATAATACTATGCAACTGTTAGGAAAAATGAAGTTATGAAAGTTGCTTATAAATGGATGGACATGGAGAACATCATGGTGAGTGAAATCAGTCAGAAAAAGAGGGATAGAAAATAGAATGATTGGACTTATTGGTGGGATATAAAAATACATAATATGAGACCAATACCTAAGGCAATAGAAACAAGGGCCAGGAGGATTGGTCCAAGGTTGGAAGCCTACCTCAAATGCTGGGGAAAAAGGCAGTTGGAATAGAGAAGGGACCACCATGACAAAGATAGTTGGAAACGATCATTCTGGATAAGAGCTGTGTGATGAAAACAGGTAAAGGAACAAACATGATAACCTCTCAGTACCTGTGTTTCAAACCATAATCTCCAAAGGGGGAGATAGAGAGAGACAGAGAGAGAGAAAGAGAGACAAAGAAAGACAGACAGAGAGAGAGAAAGAAGGAAAGTGACTGCCATAGAAGCAGGCTGTGGGGAGAGTAGCAGGAGGGAAATTGGGGACGTTGGTGGTGGAAAATGCACACCAGTGGAGAGATGGGTGTTGGAACACTGTATGACTGAAACCTGACCATAATCAGCTTTGTAACTCTGTATCTCACGGTGACTCAAAAAATTTTTTAATTGTTCTCTGAATATAAATAATAATTAAAGTATTTAATTTTTATATATTTTTTACCTTGTTTCCATTTTTATACTTTTTTACCCTGTTTCTATTTTTTTGTTTAGTGTATGCATCTAATTCCAGGCACTGTCACTGTCACTATCATCCCATTGCTCATCAATTTGTTCGAGCGGGCACCAGTAATGTCTCTCATTGAGAGACTTATTGTTACTGTTTTTGGCATATCTAATATGCATGGGTAGCTTGCCAGGCTCTGCCGCTCGGGCTCAATTCTAAAAGCCTCTTCCACTTCATCTATAAAATGGAGGTTAGCATCCCATACAATAATGTGCTCTATAGACTTGTTTTTAAGATGAAGTAAGATGACAGACAAGCACTTGAGTAAACGGAAATCTATCCTGTGTGCAAATGCCTTAGGAGCATCACTCTAAGTCACATAGGCTGGAACAAGTCCTACCTTCCCCCTTTTTTTTTTTTTTTTGCTTTTTAGGTCACACCCAGTGATGCACAGGGATTATTCCTGGCTCAGCATTCAGGAATTACTCCTGGCGGTACTTGGGGGACCATATGGGATGCTGGGAATCGAACCCAGGTCGGCCGCATGCAAGGAAAATGCCCTACCCGCTGTGCTATCGCTCCAGCCCCCTTTTACCTATTTTTGGTACCTGTATTTCTAGGTGAACAAGTTAAGGATGTTCTCCAAGTTTGTAGGGACACAAATTGCCAGAGGATCACAGGATTCTTCTGCACTGCATTTGCTTCCGCTGAAATTGAGGCCTTAGAAAGTTGGAGAGAAGCCTGTGAAAAAGCCAAGAAGGATTTCCTGGTATTCAACACAAACATATCCTAGTATAGACAAAAGCATGTAAATGTTTATGTCTATGAACACAGAAAGAAAAATTAGGTCTGTATATTATGACTGGCTGTTAAAAGGAAATAATTTTGGTTGTACAAAAGATATATTTGCATTAGAACTCTGTCAATCAATGTGATGAACTTATAAGTGTAAGTCTTTTGTCCTGGAATATTACAGATAGGATTGATGAGCATTTGAAATGCTCATCCATTGTGTCGGGGGTTAAATAAGAGTGATCCCATTTATTCTACACAATGGAATACTATGCAGCCACCAGGAAAAATGAAGTTCATAAAATTCTCTTATAAATGGATGGACAAGGAGAGTATCATGCTGAGTCAAATGAATCTGAAAAATAGAGACGAACATAGAATGATTGCACTCATTTGTGGGATTAAAAAAAAACATAATGTGAAACTAATACCCAAGGACAATAGAAACAAGGAACAGGAGGATTGGTCCATGGTTGGAAGCCTACCTCAAGTTCTGGGGCGGAAGACAGTTGGATAGAAAAGGGATCGCTGTAACAAATAAAGTTGGAAATGATCACTCTGGATAAGAACTATGGGCTGAAAGTAGGTAAAGGAACAAACATGGTAACTGCTCAGGACCTATATTGAAAAACCAAGAGAGAAAGAAGAAAAGTGCCTGACATAGAGGCAAACTGAGGGGATGGGGGTAGCAGGAGGGAAATAGGGGATATTGATGGTGGAAAAATGTACACTGCTGGAGGGATGGGTGTTAGGACATTGTGTGACTAAAACTAACCATGAATAGCTTCATAACTATGTATTTCATGGTGATTCAGTTAAAAAAAAATGGTGGTCCCAGTTAAGGGTTAAATAATAGTGGTCCTATTTAATGACTTTAGATCCTGTGACTCTGAAAGATTATAATGAAATAACTATTACAATGCCCGAAGAAGTTGAAAGCAGCAGGCCTGTGACCATTGTGAAATGATTAAATGTTGTAAAATGTCAAATTCTTTATGTAGATAGAGCTCATCCTCGGTCGAAATTACCATTACTTTAACATCAGCGGCATTATAAATTGTGAGAATTCTACCATGTCCCCACATAATCTAATTGCTATTCCATTTGCAGCCAACACTTACCCCCCAAAAAATGGTTGGGGGTGGGGTCCGGGGGCCAAATTTTTACTTTTAAATACACAGAATCTGGGTCCAAATGATAGACTAATTTATGCTTTCTTTAAGAGTGCTGTTATTAACCCAAGATTTATGTATTGACACAGGGCCAAAATGAACCTAGTAATTACAGAAGTATTGATGGAATTGTCTGAGACTCAGACATGGTCACCATCCTAATGGGGACCCCACCACACTCACTTTCAGCCAAGGAACTAAAGCTGATAACCTGGCTGATTATTTTCCACATCCTCCACCACTACTGCTGACGGCCATAGGATCAATATTTACTCAACAGCAAACGTGTGTTATATTACGAAGAAGAAAAAAAAGCCAGAACAAACATGCAACTCAATTCACGGAGGTGTGAAATCCCCTCCTTGAGATAATTATCTCTCTCTGTACAAGGAAAGGCAGAACTATTCTGCTCCTATCTATGCTTCAGGTTCCCAGAACGAAATTCTGCGACTACAGTGGCAGGGCTGCAGGCAGGAACAAAGCCCACACAATTGCTTGGGATCACTGTCTCCTCAAAAATCCATTACAGTAGAGCAAGAAGAGGCCCTCTGCCTGCTGACTGCCATTTTCAGGTCTGACACCAAAGACAGGGTCACACCGGCTCTCTCCAGTTCAGTCCAGTTTCTGTTTTATTTGTCCCCATGAGAGCCATGTCAGGATGACCTGTAGTCCTGGTAGGAGAGGTTTATTTCCTGGTTGAGATTGAGGGTAACCGTGAGAGATGGTCTTTGCATGAGATGAGATTCAGGAGAATTGTCTTCTTCAGATGATCAGAGCCTATCTCAATTTTCTAATTTGCACAATAGTTCTCTTATCTGGGGGGTCCTTCTCTCTGCCTCCATTTCTCGTCTCTGTACTTTCTGTCCCCTCTTTTTCTCAACCTCCCTCTGGAGACTCAACAAGCCTTCCCCATGTGTCACCTTACTGGGTCCCCCATCCATGCTTCTTCCAGGTATGGTTTGGGGCCAAGAATCTGATTCTTCCCCACCTCTCTGTCCACACTAGATTGGGACTCCTCCATGTCTTGTTACCTCTGTAATCCCAATGTTTGTGATGTATATGCCTGTCCCATAGTAGGTGTTTCCCGAAAAACATGGTGAAAGTTTAAACCCATGCTTCGGTCAGTTCCAAGGACTTTAGGTGTCTGAGAAGAAGGAATCTAATTTATATCTCATCCCCCCCTTGGGATAATTCGCTTTCTGGAGAAAGGGCCTGGTGAGCCATCTGCCCCCAAGACTCTTCAGGAAGACAGTGCTCTCGACTGTCACTACCACCAGGCAATCAGGCCACCTTGTTAACAGCTTGATGTGTGGCTGACAGCCACAGAACTGTGGGCCAAGCAACAGGCTTCTCACCCATTTAGAACTCTTTTCCCAAGCCATCCCTGATTTAACCTCCTCTTATCCCCACTTACTAAGGTCTCCTCTTGCCAAATGCAAGCCTTTTTCCTCTTGTCCCATAGGAAGGACAAGTAGCCAAGCAATCTCCTAACAACAAACAACCCCTTTTCTTATAAACTCAGGGAACAGCGAGTTTGATGTAATCCTGCCAGGGGGACAACTGAAACACACAGAGTGGCACTTGCCGGGGAACACTGAATCCTGCGCAAACCATGCAACCAACAGGGAGTGTGCATGTTTATCAAAGAGTGTGATTGATAATGAAATCTTGATTTGTTGGGAAAAAAATTGGTAACAAATGTATTTGTATTAAATCATGTAATATATCCTTGTAATGGAATCAAGTCTAAATGCAGAAGGAAATTAATAATAGAACAGTTATCACTCTCTTGTCTTTTAAATTAACAAAGATAAGACAAAGGCAAATTATCCTAGCATCTTTGATGTTAGTGTCAGTGTGACTGAAAATGGTCAACTGTACATATTATTGACAATAATAGACATCACATGAATAGACTTTTTCAGGAAACACTGTGATCTCTTTCCATAACTCTGTGCCAAGGAATCATGAACTCAATGGATGGGAGAGATTTTTGAGTGAGTGAAAGAACAAATTGATAAATGAAATAAGAACCAAATATGAATGAATGAATGCAGATACACCAATGAACACCCACAGGTATGTCATACATATAAATTATATTCTGAGTAATTCTTAAAAATGGAATTATATCAGTGCCATGAGAAGTCTGCCTTTAGTTTGATTATTTTCTAAATTTCTGTTTCCTACCACAAAATAGCTTTAAAGATAGGGGCCCTGTACATCCCAGTGATTGATTGCCTATAGGACCAATCAGAGCTCCCACTTGCTCCCAAATTGATGGTCCCAGCCCCACCATAGTAGTGTGGTTTTTCATTATATGAAATGGAAAAGTGATTTAATAATTCTTTCTGTCTGATACTGCTTTAAAGAATTTCAGACAGTTAAAAATTGCATGGATTTTTCCACCATCTGTGTGAGAGTGGGGGAAAAAATGCTGGTTTTGTTTTTCCTATTTTTAATATGAGCCAGATGAAACAAAAAGATTGTTTTTCCTGAAAACTATAGGTCAAGTACCTATAGAGGCTCCGGGATGCTCTGTAAGTTATCATATTATCTTTCTTCCTTGACAGGACACCATTAGGTGGTGTATCATTTCAACATTTATTATCTTTCATGTCCTTTTATCTTCACACTAGGATTTCTTTTAAAATTCCGATCTGTGCATTTGGTTTCATTATACAGAGCTGTCTTTTACCAAAACCAATTTTTTTGAATGGCTTTCAATATTCTTCAGTTTCACATTTGTCATATCAGTCTGAAATAGTGCCCTAGTTATGTCTGTTTTAGCTTGTTAAAAAGAAACCTATCCAGGGAAATGAAGTGTTGGGAACTCACACCTTAAAGGTAAGCATTCTGCGTCCTGGAGAAATGGAAATTGCTTAGTGAAGAAAGAGGCTACTGCAGAAAATAAAACAAAAATGCTAATAACAAATGTAACAACTGAGGTTGGTTTTTTTTTTAGAATATCAATTATTTTCACATCTGGAAACATTTCCTAGACTGTGGCCTTTTTTCTTGCAGGGATGAGTCCTATTTTCAAATGGGATTGCCCTAGTGAATACAAAGAAATCAGAGTTTTCTCTTGCTTTAAAGAGTCAGTGACATAAAAGTTATCTAGCTGAATATTCAAAATAAAGATTTTATATTTCAAGAGCAGCAGCAGCAGCAGCCTGCCCACTTCCTCTACTTCGCTGCAAACAGACACCCTGTTTGCATACATTCCATTCTGAAGCCTCTCAGAAGCATCTAAGATGTTCTGAGGGCTTTTCTCAGCATCTATTTGGATGTCTTTATTTCTACCATAACTCCACCACGAAGCTAAAGGGATTTCCATCACAGGAAATTTCAAGGATTCTGAAGAAAATGCTTACAAGTCTCTGCTGAAAAATTGTCACTTAGACTTGCACAAAGCATAACAGATTGGTCAGACTTGGAAGTGTCATTTCCATGGAACCAGACACCAACCAAAGCAGTGGAAGGGCCTTGCATCATCTGACACACATTTCCACAAGACACTGCTCCTCCCTATTCATACTGACAAGGGGAAAAAACTTCCAACCTTGTTCATTAACCTGATGATAGGAAATATTCTGTTTGCATTAACAAAATAAAAAGTTTCAAATTACACATTCATTTGGCCAAAGATAGTCTGGCGGTCATTTTTATGTATCAGAGTAAAATTGGGGATTCTAGATTTTTTTTAGGGTTTCTCTTTGTTGTCTTTGTTTATTTGTTTGTTTTGTTTTGTTTTGGGTCTCACCCTGCTGTGCTCTGGGCTTACTCTTGGCCTGAGCTTAGGGATCACTCCTGGAGGAGTTCAGGGTACTGCACGTAGTGCCAGGGATGGACACTGGTTAGCCACATGAAAAACAAGTAAGCTTCCCATTGTACTATAGCTCTGGTCCCAAAATGAGGGAATTTGTACAAATATAATTTAGAGCAATACTTAACTTTAGGACTTCTCTATGGACATGCGGAATTCCAAGATGGGGTGAGGAGTGCCAAAGAAAAGATGATTGGAAAGACAGGAGATTAGGTTTGATTCTTAGGCTTGTCATAATAAATTACCAAATGTTGCAGGGCTCCAAACTTCAGAAATGTATTTTCTCATAGTTCAGGAGGCAAAAGAGCGGAGTTTGATCCATCTGAAGAGTACACGGGAAAAAATCCTTCCTTGGCTTTTTCACATTTGGCTATCCCTAGCCTTATAGCTACATTGCTGCAGTCTATGCATTTTGTGGACCTTTTTCTAGCTTTGTGTCTCTTCCTAAAAGTAGCATCCATTGGATTTAAGTCCCACTCTAGTATAGGAATTACAAAATCCTCGACCTAAATGATTACACAATCTTTTAAAAGCCTATATTCAAATAAGGCAGCTACATTTTTTCATGAATTGAAATACAATTCAGTTTAGTATAGAATTTAATTATAATTGTGCAGAATTTCAAGATGTTTTTAACTTTCAGTCAGGTGTTATTTCTCTAACAATTTCTAGTTTTTAAACAGGAAAGATTTTCTAAATTTAGAATTTCTAAATTCTAACAAGATGCATACACATTAGATTTAGTGTTTTCAGTTCCTTGAAAATAGATTGAGGTTTCCTGGTTGTACAACAAATAACGACTACAGTCAAGTTTCTCTCAGACCTTAACACCACGCAGGTAAGTTGAGGAGTTTATTAGTGGTGTGAGGTTTCCATATACAGTCAATAGAAAGCTTTATGAAAAAATCACACCCAATACATTATAGGTACTCCATGAAAGTAGAATTGACAGATAATTTATAGTTAGATTTTAATAGGGAGAATTTTGAGTAATAACAATTGTATTAATTAAGCCATAGAAGACACTAACAATAATAATGACTTTAATAAGGCAAGTAACTTCTCACTTTATCTTTTAGTTATCTAAGTTTAGTTATCTAAGATGCATAGAATTCTTAGGAGTCAGGTTCCCTTCATAGTACAAATATTTGAGCATGCATTTCCAACACAAGAAGGTAACAAAAGGGGCACATGTGCCAGGAAATATTTATCTTGGATGGGTCAGGCACAACTACACATGTTTGTTACTTCTCTAGAAGAGTGGGCTAATCTATTTCTTGCCTACATGAGTTTAGAGGTTGGATACATGAAAGCTAGGTGTTTTTGAGATCAAGCAGCATTCATATTTTTAATTTGGCATGCAGTATACTAATTTTACTCTTAAACTTATTTAAAGAATAATTTTCATGTTGTAAATTAAATGTATCCATTTTGAGTGTATGACTGATGCATTTTTATAGTCTAATCAATATAGCTGGATATCTCAGTAACCAACACCTCTATCAAACTAGAATACTTTGGAATATAGAATAGTTAGAATATAGAATGGAATATAGAATAGTTCCATCATCTAAAAAAAGCTTCTTAATATTCTTCCTGTTATACCTTCTTAGAAAACAATAATCTGATTTCTATCATGACAGATTATTTTTTCCTTATCAAACCCTCATATGAATGAAATAAGGAAGTATATGCTATCTTCTGCTGGCTTAATTTTATAGAATAAAATATTTTTTGTATTTAACCATGTTATGTATATCAGGAGCTTACTGATTTTTTTATTTATTTGTTTTGATTTTATTTTATTTTGCTTGGGGGCCACACCAGGCAGTGCTCAGGGCTTTTCCTGGCTATGCACTCAGAGGTCACTCCTGACAGTTTGGGGAGACCATATGAAATGCCGGGGATTGAATTCAGGTCTGCTACATGCCAGATAAGTGCCTTATCTACTGTATGCACTCTACAGCCAGCAGTTTATTGGTTTTTATTGGGAATAATATTCCATAGTATGGATGTACTGTACTGTAGTTATCTATCTAATTATTGATGGACATTTTGGTGTTTTTGGTTTGGGAGCTATTATAACAAAGCTATCATGAATATTTGTATATAAGTCATAGACATATAGACATATATTTATTTAGATGCAACTTGTACAATATACTTGTGTAAACAATATATTTTCCAACTACATCTAAGCAGAAGTTGTTTCTTTGGGGTTTTTTTTTTTTTTGCTTTTTGGGTCACACCCGGCAATGCACAGGTGTTACTCCTGGCTCTGCACTCAGGAATTACTCCTGGCAGTGCTCAGGGGACCATATGGAATGCTGGGAATCAAACCCGGGTTGACCACGTGCAAGGCAAACGCCCTACCCTCTGTGCTATTGCTCCAGTCCCAGAAGTTTTAACTTAAAATATTTTTCTTTGCTTGTTATATTTCCCCACTCTGTTGAGAACAAACTCCTAAATATTAAGACATACAGAGATGATTCTTATCTGCAGGGCCTAGATTAGATCCTTAGTCTACCCTTAAACCACATTAATGAAGATTAAGACAGGTTATTGTAAACTACTAAAATCTTGGGACTATTCCTTACTGCACTAGAAGTTATCACCCCCCCCCCCCAAATTTTCCACCACCCTAGAATTCCACTTCTCAAATTTCCCTTACGTGATATTCCATACACATTCACTAATTCACATTTAATGCATGTAGCTTACATACCCATCACAGAGCCAGGCACTATTGACATTGAATAGATTAACACTCTATAATCCCAAGAAAGCTAGAGATCTTGTCCAAAGGTTATGATGTTTGCCTTGCACAGAGCCAATCATTATTTGATCTCTGGCACCACACATGGTCCCCCAACCATCATGACAAAAGACCCCTGAGCACAAAGACAGGAGTAAATCCTGAGACTCTGAGAACCAAAAACAACAGTAACAAAATAAACAAAGAAAAAAATTAAAATTTAGGCAGAAAGATAAGACCATAAGCAAGATGTTTGCCTTGCACACAGACAGTCCAGGCTTGATCCCTGGCTCTGTGTATGGTCCCCTAAGCCCTACCAGGATTGATCCCTGAGTGAAGATCCAGGAGTATATCCTGAGAACTTCTGGTGTGGCCCCAATTATTTTTAAGTGTCCAAAGAAGAAAGTAAACTAGAGTGATAAAAGTTCGTGGTCATTGTTCCTATGTCACAATAGAAACACAGGAACTTTAGAAGCCTGTAGGAGAAAGCTCTGGAACAAATAGAGAAAACTGGGACCACTGAGGGACACATTCAAATAGATTCCCCATGGAATGTGACATCCTTGCTAATTTGAACAGAAGAATATAGGCAACTGTGTCTTCCCTGAGAACAGATGGCTGGATAAAGAAACTGTGGTATATCTACACAGTGAAATACTATGCAGACACCAGGAAAAATGAAGTCATGAAATTCACTTATAAGTGGGTGAATATGAAGAGCACTATGCTAAGTAAAATGAGTCAGAGAGAGAGGGACAGACATAGAATGATTGCACTCATTTGTGGAATATAAAATAAAATGAGACTGATACCCACGGTCAGTAGAAACACACCCCAGGATTGGAAGCTGGGCACGTGGTGGTGGGGGAGGGAGGGAGAGCAGTTAGGATAGAGAAGGGACCACTATGACAAAGATAGTTGGAAATGATCACGCTGGACAAGAACTGAGCACTGAAAGGAGGTAAAAGGTACTGAAAGATAGCCTTTCAGTACCAGTAGTACAAACCGTTAGAACCGAAGTGCAGCCATTTTAGTTGTTAATAGCCATTTTTCGATTCTGTGTGATTATGTAACTGACAGCTGAACTGGGCATGAACTCAAGACCACATCTTGGGAAAGGGAACAGAATGAGCAAAATTTACAAAGCTTGCAGAAAGTGCCAGCCAATCAGTAAAAAGAAAGAATCTAGTAGTCGGCCAGGCATGGAAAAATAGAACAAAGGGGCACCCATAGGTGGCAATAACTAATCAGCTTATAGATGAGTTAGGGAGAAAGAACAATGTGATTTTAAGGTACTTAAACCCTTCCTGGCAGTTGGTGGGGGTCATACTCGGACCATTTCTATATGGGGCATGGTCCTGGCTGATCAGTCTGTAACTCTCTCTCTCTCTCTCTCTCTCTCTCTCTCTCTCTCTCTCTCTCTCTCTCTCTGTTGTTTGTGTGTGTATGTAACAAATCTCCTCAATAAAATCTTTGAACTCCTCACGGGTGACTTGTGTTCAAATTGCAGACCCTAACACAAACCACAATGCCAAAAAGGTGGGGAGAGAGAGAGAAAGAGAGAGAGAGAGAAATGGGGGAGGAGGCAGGAGGGAAACTGGGGACATTGGTGGTGGGAAATATACACTGGTGAAGGGACAGGTGTTAGAACAGTGTATGACTGAAACTCAATCACATACAACTTTTAACTGTATATCTCACAGTGATTCAATAAATAAATAGTTTTAAAATTTAAAAAATAATTAAAAAGTGGAATGTGATTGCATAAGGCCAAAAGAAGCACAGAGGATGTTGAGAGGAAGTTGTACTGGACAGTGGAAATATTACGGGTAAAAGCTTAAAGATGAGAGACTCATTCACTCCTTTCTGTTTACCTACTAATGTCTTTCGGCCATAAAGGTTCTTGAAGAGTTATTCCACTTCTTAGACAATATCTCCTATTTATTAGGTATTCAGAGCAAATTGTTCACTCCACAGCACTCCAATAAATATTTCATAAGAAGTAAAGTTTAAACATTATGGTTTCAGGCAAAGACTCACTTGTCAATTTACTTGACACAACAGTTTCTAGTTTGAGCTCATTAGAGGCCATTTGGAATTCATATTTGAATAAATCCAAAGAATTTTGCTTGATATACCCCAAGCAAGAGAGATGAAGAGATAGCATCTTCTATGCTTCAGTTTGTTAGGAAAAGAAAGTGTTATTTGCAGATGATTCAATACACTACTATAATCAACCTTTATTTTAAGTATTTTTCTGTGCTGTTACCTTCTATTAAGTGAAGATCGAGTGCAAGATAACCGTAGAGTTCCAAAAAATTATAAAATGGAAAATAAAGAAGAAATCTCCTAGAGAATGAATTATTGGCCTCTATCTATACCATCTATACCATCTATTCTAAAGTCTTTAATTTTTTTCCTTTATTTGTGAATAAATTACAACAATTACTCTTAAAATAGCCATTATTATTTATATAAACTGAGTTTCACTTCCTGTTAAGGTATTTTCTTATTTGTGAAATTTGGAGAATGAAATGTAGTATGATTTTTCCAGTGGAAATAACGGTACTGTTTCCTTCATTTGAAAACTTTTCTCCTAGAGACGGAGTTTTAGGAACAAAAGATGCTAAGTAAGAAATGGGTACAAGATGTCTAATTCAAGTTAGGAAAATATAAATTATACACCCTCTGTACTGGAATTCAGTTGTGTGTGTCTCTCCAACATTTTAAGTGGATTCAATACAAAAGTCCCCCAACCCTACAATCTGCTAACCTTTTCCCAGGATGACTTTTTCCACAAATATCTTGCTCACATCACATTGATTGTATTTGGTCCCATTTCTCCACCCAATCCAGTTGTGGCACTCTGAACCCTGTTCTCTCACCAGGGAAAAAAGGAACAACAAAGTAATCAGTCTCAAATCTTATAGAAGTATAGAAGAGAAAAAATTGACCCTCTGAGGATCATTTATAGATGTGTATATAAACACACATACACACATGTACATAGACATATCCAATGTGTACATATACATACATTATATATGTATATGTAAATGCATATATATGTGTATATACATACATATTAACATGTGTGTGTATCCATTGCTCTTTATTCCTACAACTCTTAGTTTGTTAAATTAGAAATTTCTCTAATGTAATACTTCTGATCTACCCATCTCCCCTTGGTTTCTTGTCCTTCATCTCTGGCCCAATGAGCCACTCTATTATTATCTCCCTCCCTCTTATCTTCCTCTTATGTTCCCCTTCTTATCGCCTCTCGACCTGCTTAAAGTTAAGATTCTGAGGTCTAATAGTTTGTCTCCATTCTCTTCAGTACTTTGTGCTTGTGTAACGTAGAAGAGTGTAGCCTTACATTGCTCTACAAAGGTGTCATTTTGGCTGCCCAAATAGACTGGTCAAAGTTGTTTGCATCCCAATCGTTCCCCACCCAGCATTTAGCACACTCGCAGACCCATGTACAAACTACATGTTTTCTGCTGCACTAGCAATGAGCTATAGGATATCTTTTTAACTCTCCAGGACTCCATTTATACACCATAAGATGGAGACATATAAACATAAGAGGTCTATTTGAAGTCTATTCTATCTCTAGCTACTAAAATTCATTTTAATAATAAAATTCTCTTCTGCCCCTTCCTTTACATAACATTCTCAACATGCTCTGATATAAAATATGGCCTTCAAAAATCCACTGGTACCTATGGACCACCACCTATACTTGTAGATATATCATATCAACTGTTATCATCACCATCTCTCAAACACATACACACACTCACACACACACTACTTGAACTGTTACTTAGAACACATTGATTATTTAATAAATATTCAATAACTGACAAAAATATATATACCTCGCAAGGTCATAGAATAGAGTAAAAGATTCAGACAAGGAACAATGAAAGATATTATGCCAATGCACAAGTAGTCTGAAGGTGTAAAAAATCAGAATATTTCAGCTAGTCTAGAGAGGAACGTCGCTAGGGGCAATGACCTGAAATCAAGCAAAGGAAATGTGGAGCTGAGCAGGAAATTTCCCAGTTGGCCTGTTACACCAGGCTTGACAGCCCCAAGGAGCTCGTGGAAGCTAGTGTCATTAAAAAGCTTTTGCAGTTATACACTGCTAATGGGAATAATCCCACTTTGCTGGGATTAGAGAATGTCTTTTAGGCCTGACAGCCTCAACTGCTTTCATTTTTCAGGTAGAAACACTGGGACCCAGAAAAGGAAAATCAACCTTTGCAGGATCACAGAGCTATATTTGAACCCAACTTCTGCACTGATTCCACTTCCTCCCTTCCTTCCCCAGCAAATCCATCTCCCCAACCTTTCTCTGCAATGATCTGAAGGCCAGAGTAGAATAGTTTACAGTCCCCTTTAACTTGCTGTTTAGAAAACATTAGGCATGTTTAACTGCTCCTTTTCGCTTGAAATCCCATCCCTTCTTGGCTGCTACAGCCCTGATCTCTAGCTTTCCTCTGCTTCTCCATCAGATTCTTCTTCCCTGCCCCACCTTCTCTTGTGGTCCTTGGAGGGGAATATTAGGGCATCTCACTTTCACCCTAAGTAATAGACCCTCAATCTCTGCCAAAGTTTCAACTAGCTCAGCCCAGCCTCCTCTTATCTCATCCTAGAACTTGGGATTCAAACATCCAGTTCCCCCACTGTGAACTATTCTTTAGAGGTATCATGGGAATATCAAAGACCTGACTTTACCTAAGCCCACACATGCTGTTCTCTCTGCACTCTTCCCAAGTTGGTGATGATATCACAGTCCTCTACACCTAAACCAAAATCACAGACACCATCCCTGACACCGATAGCTTCCTTTCTAAGTCATGTTCATGATGTTATCTGCTCAATCCTCAAATCAACTGATCTCCCTTCATTTCCACAGCAACACGCCATTGCAGCCCACCACCCTCTCCCTTGGCCCCTGTAATAGCCAACTTACTGCTGATACTGTGTCTACCATGCCCCATCTGCAAGGCATAGATATGTAGATAAAAATAAAAATAGATAGATAGATAGATAGATAGATAGATAGATAGATAGATAGATAGATAGATAGATAGATAGGAAGGTAGATAATTTGAAGACCATACTTGGCTGACTCCTGACTTTATTTTTAGGGATCACTCCTGGTGATTGCCGTGGACTTAAATCAAGATCTGTCAAGTGCCTTATCTTGGCACTATTTTTAAAGGAAAATCAGAGACTTTTACTTACCATTTAAGATCTTTCCATTGATTTTATCCTATTTATTTATTCTGTTGATTGATCCTTAATAAAAATCCCAAAAGGCCTGAACCATCTAGGCCCTTCTCACTTTTTCTACTTTATTTTGTAAAAACCTTGTTGCCACTCCTCAGTGCATGCACACACACACACACACACACACACACACACACACACACACTTGCCTGCTCCAGACATCTTCACATCCTTAAATACAGCCCAGTCTTTCCTGTCTAGGGGGTTCTACAAGCAGTAATCCCCACACCCTACCATCCACCTCACCTCTCCACTTCTGTTGCCACCACATTCTCTAGCAGCATCTTTGGTTAAATCCCACCCCCAACTTAACTCACAAAGAGTTCCGCCCCCTGTCTAGGTTACTTGTTCTTGCTGCTCTCGCCTCCTTCATTTCTGTTACCCTAGTGATGCCATACCCTGATTCCTTCTAGACCCAAAATTCCAGGAGGACACGGGTTTTGTCTATTGTCTATCTGGTTTGCTCCAGTGCCAGGGGCTGAGGTCAAAGCACAGCAAATAGCAGAGGTTCATTAAGCCACCTTAAACTGCTAAGCAATATGTTGCCTGCACCCTTATCTCTTCTTGCTCTGCCTACAGGAGGATGGTCAGATGGGTCATGGAGAACATCATGAAGGGGACTGAGCAAATCTCTGACTGGGAAGTTTAGCAAGTGTGGGTTTCACCAAGTGAACAGATTGTTCTGACAGTTTAGACTCTGGAAAAAGCAGACATTCGATCTAAGACTCCAAATACTTCCTGCCTGAGAAAAGCTGAGTCTGTGTTTGCAAGCAAGAACTGAACTGAGATCTCCAAACTAAAAGATGAGAGCCTTCTAACAAAAAAAAGTCCTTCTCACACCTACCAATCTTCACCCTTATACCTGCAACTCTGTGTCTATGGCAGCTTCCTGAGCCTCTCTAAGCCTCAATTTGTCTTCCTGTAAAATGGGAACAAGGACTATCATGGCAGTAAAATGGAGCATTACATAAGGAGCAGTTTTGTAGTCCATGATTCACAGTTTGATGGTAAGGAGGTGCCATAAGGGGGTTATGCTAAGGTAAGGTAGGTATTACCAGCAGACATAGAAGAGGCAAGCTGCAAGAGTCAAAACTTTCATGCAAAATCAGAAACTTAAATGTAAAGGAAGTCACCTAGGTTTCAGATTAAGCAAGCCAATCTGGCAGGAGCTTAATAGTCTGTCCAGAAAACTCAAGTGCTCTTGACAAGAGCTATGCACAGACACAAAGATCCAGGACTTCAGAATCCATGGGGATCCCAGGGCTAGGAGAGATAAGTTTCAGGAGAGAAGAGCTGACAGGATTGCAGTTCTTCGTAAACATCCAGGTTCACCTGGAGTGGGGACTGCAGTCTCCCAGCTGCTGCTCTGCTCAGCCTGAACCCCCTGTGGGACTCCTGTGAAGCTATTGCTCTAATTACCGCTTTCTCTAACAGTTTCCTTCCTCTCCCCAACTCCAAGTCCCAGGGCTGTCTACTTGGTAATAACACCAAATCCTTCCCAACTCCTCTCAGGTCCCTCCTGAAACTTACTGGGAGGAGAGTCAGCATTAGCCCAAATATGCATAACCTCAGTTTTTGCTGTCTACAGGAGTTCCTGAATTCTTCCCATTTCAGGATAGTGTTAAAATGAAGATCACTCAGTACTCCCATTTGTGTAAGAAGGAAAACACAGGAATTTCATATTTCCAGAGTCTGCAGAATTCACAACCCACAGGCAAAGTTTGATTTTTATTTGCGGCAACATCCTCGTTCTGTGTCCCCAGTCACAGCCAATGTCTACCTCTGTCACAATTCCCTTCCCGTGTTTCTGCTCCAGTGTCTAGTCTCTGTGCTGCAGACACAAGCTGGGGCACAGATCTTTGCAGGAGATTTTCCAGAATAGCCAGCCTTCCAGTCCATGCATAAGATGAGTTTCACTGAAGAAGGGAGAAACAGTTCCATTCTGCACTCCGCCAAGCAAAACACCAAAATAAAAAGGGACATTCGAATTGCTATAAGTTTCTGAGTCATTGAAACCCCTGAGGATTTCCTACTGGATTTTTTGTTTAATGTCAAACAGCACTATCTGACTTTAGCTCCTTTAGACTCAGTGGGCCAATGCCCTGTTGGGGTTAAGCACACAAAAGCTAGATTTCTGGTGCCTAAAATCAAATCTTCCTTTTTCAATTTCTTGACCAATGGCAGTGAGAAAAACAATCTCATTCTATTTCCCCATCTATAAAATGGGCTTGCTATTATCGATATTAAGTCTTGATTTAAAGTCATTGATTGGTCTGTGGACCCAACTTTAAACAATATTGAATGGAAGTAGATCCTCTAGAAACATAGTGTCATTGAATGTAGATACAGATTTTTTTCTTGTCAACATTTAAATGATGTGACATTATTTCTGAACCTCTTGTACCTACTAGAATGGTTGTGGTAATTGTGTCTGTTATATTTCCACAGAAATGCTGGGAACGTCAGTCATGTACACACTCAGAAATTACTCTTGATGTGTGCACTGGTGAAGGGATGGGTGTTCGAACATTGTATGACTGAAACTTAAACCGGAAAGCTTTGTAACTTTCCACATGGTGATTCAATAAAAGAATAAATTAATTTTAAAAAATTTAAAAAATAAAATATATATTTTCCCCTCTGGAAAAAAATACTCTTGAGAAAAGTTATGCTAAATTGTGTTCTAAGAGCATATAAAAATGTCTGTATAGGGGCCGGAGCGATAGCACAGCGGGTAGGGCATTTGCCTTGCACGCGGCCGACCCGGGTTCGATCCCCGGCATCCCATATGGTCCCCCAAGCACTGCCAGGAGTAATTCCTGAGTGCAGAGCCAGGAGTAACCCCTGAGCATCGCTGGGTGTGACCCAAAAAGCAAAAAAAAAAAATGTCTGTATAATCATTGCCTTACTTGAATTAACAAAAAAAAATTAACAAATTCTTTTATTCTATTTTTACCTTGATTTCATGCTTTTATTTATTTTCTTTTTTATTATTGCCATTCTTTTTTTAAAAAACATTTTTATTTTTACATGAATCACTATGAGATACAGTTACAATTCAGACTTACAAACTTTCATGCTTGATATTCAGTCATACAATGATTGAGTACCCATCCCTCCACCAGTGCCCATTCTCCACCACCAATGATCCCAGTATCTCTCCCACTACCTCCACTTCTCCCCCACCACCCCACCCTGCCTCTGTGGCAGGGCATTCACTTTTGCTCTCTCTCTCCTTTTGAGTGTTGTGGTTTGCAATATAGGTATTGAGTGGCCATCATGTTCAGTCTATAGTCTACTTTCAGCTCGCATCTCCCATCCCAAGCGGGCCCTCCAAGCACCCTTTATTTGGTGGTCCCTTCTCTATCTGAGCTGCCTTTTCCCCCAGCATATGAAGCCGGATTTCAAGCTGTGGAGCAATTCTCCTGGTACACATCTCTACTATTCTTGGGTGTAAGTCTCGCATTCTGTTACTTTATATTCCACAAATGAGGGCAGTCTTTCTATGTCTGTCCCTCTCTTTCTGAATCATTCAACTTAACATGATATTCTCCATGTTGATCCACTTATATGCAAATTTCATGACTTCATCCTTTATAACAGTGCATAGTATTCCATTTTGTATATGTACCAAAGTTTCTTTAACTAGTCATCTGTTCTCAGGCACTCGGGTCTTTTCCAGATTCTGGCTATGTAAACAGTGCTGCAATGAAAATACAAGTGCAAATGTCAATTCTACTATAGATAATTTTATTCTTTCCAATATGAAAAAAGAACAGATATTTGACTTGTGAAATAACTTTTATCTCATTGACTAGTAGTAATAGTTTTTTAGTCTCAATCTTTGCAATTTATTCACTAATTATATAGTTATATTCTATACCTAAGGATTTTTTTTCTTTTTGGGTCACACCCAACAATGCACAGATGTCACTCCTGGCTCTGCACTCAGGAATTACCCCTGACAGTGCTCAGGGGACCATATGGGATGCCAGGAATCGAACTCAGGTCGGCCACGTGAAAGGTAAACGACCTACCCACTGTGCTATCACTCCATCCCTACACCTAGGGATTTAACATTTTAATATTTTACTACTTCAACAGTTATTTTTATTTATAAGATTCATCCTTTCAGTGTTCTTGTAATAATGTTTTCAAATTATCTTGTTTTAATGTTTTTACATAGTCATTCATCTTTTTTCTGTTTTCTTTTACTTTGTAAGTATGTTTTCCTTGATCCTCAAATAAATTGTGTATTTATATCCATTTTCAATTTTGTAAACATAGATAGATAGATATTTAATCTGATTAGAATTTAGTCTACTGTGTGAGGAAAAATGTTGTGTGATTTTTTTCCCTCTCTAAACCAATTGCAAGATTTCCTACTGGTATAACCTTACTGAAATGACCAGGAAATTCTCGTAACTATTAATTTGAAGTTTTAACTTGTATGTTTGAATTTCAGCTTTAGTGTGTATTAATATTCAGTAACGTAAGGCCCTTCTCTATACTTCTTTCTACTTGACCACATAGTTCTTTTAGATGAATTTTGCCATATTCAAAGAGACTTATTTTTGAACTCAGATCTATTTTGAAATAATAAAAATCTTAACAATATCCAATTTCCACACAATTCGATTCAAAAGCATGAAGTTTATCCAGAACCTTTACATGCTTCCATAAAATCATACTTTTATCCCTATAGACTCCAGGCATGTCTTGTAACTGTTAAGCTCGCCTACTCTGTTTTCCATTGCTTCGGGCACTTTTAAAAGCATATTATATCTCT
The DNA here is from genome assembly GCF_027595985.1 of Sorex araneus. NCBI lineage: Eukaryota > Metazoa > Chordata > Mammalia > Eulipotyphla > Soricidae > Sorex > Sorex araneus. The sequence continues at coordinate 180,617,922 of NC_073313.1, forward strand.
TAGCCAGCTATTGTTGGTATTTGGGAAATATAGTGATTTTGCTGCCAATAATTGTATCAGATAATTTTGTGGAACATTCTTATCAATTCTAAGATTTTCTGTCAGCTCTCTAGGGTTTCCTAAGCATACAATCAAATCATTTACAAATATTGATAGATGGCCTCTTCTTCAAACAGTAATTCCTTTACTTTCTGTTGTATGTGCTAATGTTTTCATAGTAATAGCAAGCATCCTTGCTTAGTTCCTAGGAAAATGGAAATACTTCTTGCATTTCACTATTAGCTATGGTATAGAATGCTGGTTTGAGTTAAGTATTATTTGTATGGAAAAGAATCTTATTGGGCCCTGGTATGCTGCTGGGTGATGGAGAGCTTAACTTACATGCATGAGGCAAGCAGTTTCCCCCTTATACCACCCTATTCTGTGTGCAAACATGCAATTACCAGCACACTGGAACCAAGTATGTGACCCCAAGTATGGCAACAGGTGTAATTCCCAACACCACCACCATCACAATAAGAATTTCACTTAACATCCTAAACAGATGAAATTGATTTTTCAAAAGAAAAAAAATTAAATATTAAAACAGAGTATCGCCTTTCATGTGGCCAACCCGAGTTCAATCCCTCCACCCCTCTCAGAGAGCCCGGCAAGCTACCGAGAGTATAGAGCTTGCTCGGCAGAGCCTGGCAAGCTACCGGGGCATATTGGATATGTCAAAACCAGTAACAATAAGTCTCTCAATGAGAGACGTTACTGGTGCCTGCTCAAACAAAACAGAGTAAGTCATTTCTATTCTCTCATATGTCTTTATGTAGATTTTGACTTCTGTTTTTAAATTTTTATTATTTCCTATCTGTTTTCAAGAATGTATTCTTTTGGGGCTGGAGCGATAGCACAGCGGGTAGGGCGTTTGCCTTGCACGCGGCCGCCCCGGGTTCGATTCCCAGCATCCCATATGGTCCCCTGAGCACCGCCAGGAGTAATTCCTGAGTGCAGAGCCAGGAGTGACCCCTGTGCATTGCCGGGTGTGACCCAAAAAGCAAAAAAAAAAATATTCTTTTTACCTTTTATCTTTCTCAAATAATACACATATTATTTCTTATTTTTAATCATAACTTCCTTTATCTTTCTGTAGAGAACCTTCTATATTTTTCCCTTAACTCCCCATTTCAGAGGACAATTCATTTTGCATTTAATGTCTTCTTTTGATCCCAACTTTCCCTTTGTTTAATATAGTTTTAGAATTACACTCAATCGTTGTTGATATTTTCTTCCAATTTTTCAAGTATTTTTGTAAGTTTTTTTAAAATATTGTTGTGTTAATTCATTAATTTAATCACTAAGCAAATACCAAGAATGTACAAGATTCTAGGGATAAAATGTGACTAAGACAGACAAAATGCCTAAATTCTTACAGAAATAAGCATTTCAATAAGTAATATTTAATAAATATTAAATAAGTAAGAATTCTAGGAAATAGTACCTGAAATGAAGAAAGAGTAAAAAGAGACTAATGCAATAGAAGACCAATCAGGGTATGATTGGGGTAGATACCTGGGAAACACTTAAGGAAGACGGTAGTAGAACAATCACTTGAATGATGAACTAGAGCACCTGTGGGGGAGTGGCAGGCTCTAGTTTGGCAAAATCAAAGAAAAGAAATAAAGACAATGAGATTCAAATATAACGAATTGGAGCTTCAAGGTAAAGTCCAGAGACAGGCAGAATTTTGTAGGACGTTAGAGGGCAGGGTTCTTCAAAGAATAGAAACAACAGATGATGATATGGTAAAACAGAACAAATAGACAATGGTGTTACTTTCACACACACAGAGCAGGGATAAAGAATTTGCTCACATGAGTAAAGGAAATTATAAAGCTATAAAGTCCCAAGATGACAAGGATCTGTAGAAACCAGCAGTTGGCAAGCTGGAGACCCAGGAGATCTTCTGCTGTAGTTCTAGTCCAAGTACTGGCAGACTTGAGACCCAGCAGGAGTTTGTGTTTCAATATGAGTCTAAAAAAAAAAAGGAACCTGTGTCTCAGCTCAATGAATTCAGGCACGAGGACTTACCTCAAACTCATGGGGAACTCGCCCTTTGTTTCCCTTTCAGACTTTCAACAAACTGAGTTAGTGAGGTTTACCTATGTTAGAAGGAAATTTGCTTCCCTTATTCTACTGCTTCAAATGTTAGTTCATAGAGAAAAACCCTCACAGACACATCCAAAGTTACATTTGAACAAATGTCACCTTATGAAAAATATATAACTGAAAATAACATTTTTTTTAAAAATACGTCATTTTTTTTAAAAAGTAAGAAAACCTCAAATTTACAACTTGACGTTACATCTTTGTTGTTGTTTAGTTTGGGGGCCACACCTGTCAGTTCTCAGGGATTACTTCTGACTCTTCGCTCAAGGATTACTCCTGATGGGTTTAGGGTACCATATGGGGCTGGAGAGATAGCACAGCGGTAGGGCGTTCACCTTGCACACAGCCGACCTGGGTTCGATTCCTCCCGCCCCTCTCGGAGAGCCTGGCAAGCTACCGAGAGTATCTCGCCCACACGGCAGAGCGTGTCAAGCTACCCGTGGCCTATTCAATATGCCAAAAACAGTAATAACAAGTCTCACAATGGAGATGTTACTGGTGCCCGCTCGAGCAAATCGATGAGCAATGGGATGACAGTGATACAGTGATGGGATGCAGGAGATCAAACCCAGGTGGGCCATGCCATGTACATAGCAAATATCCTATCTGCTGTACTATTATTCCAGCTACAACATTATATCCTTTATAAAGGAAAATAGATTAAACTAAATAAATAGAAGTAAATTATAAATGATAAAGAAGAAAAATGTAAAACAATGGAAAAGCAATAGAGAAAATTACAATAAACTATTGGTTTTTAAAAAATATTAAGCTAATGACAAACCTTTAGCCAGACTTTTAAAATAATAAAAAACAAGAACTAAAATAAGATATGAAAGTAAGGGCATTACTACTGACCATATAGAAATTTACAGAATTATAATATAAATTTAAGCAAATTTTATCACAAACAAATAAAATTTAATAAATAGAAGAAATAAACAGATTCCTGGAAACACACAAATTACCCATATAAGTTCAAAAAGAAACAGGAAGTCTGAAAGAATTTATAACAAGTGCTGAGTCTAAATTTGCAATTCAAAATATCCCAACAAATAAAATTTCAGAACTAGCTGATCCTATTGAACATTTAAAGAAGAATTATACCAACCTTACTCAAACTTTTCCAAAAGAATAGAAGAGGTGCTATTTCCTAACATAATCTAAGGACAACATACTCTGATAACAAAGTTATAGAAAGATTTCCCCTTATAAATATTGATGCAAAATATCTGAACAAAGTACTTTCAAACCAAATCCAATAATACATTAAAAAGATCATACACCATGACCAAGCGTGATTTTTCCAAGGAATGTAAAGGAGTTTCACCATACGTAAATCAGTGCAATGCACAACATTAGTAAAATGAGGGGGTGAATACAGATGATCACCTCATTAGGAAATCATTTGGCAAGATTTTTTTTTAATTTTTAAAATTTCATTGAATCACCATGAGATAGTTACAAGCTTTCATGTTTGGGTTGCAATCTCACAATTATCAAACACCCATTCCCTCCACCAGTGCACATTCTCCACCACCAATATCCCGGGTATACGCCCCCTTTCCCACCCTCCTCCTGCCTCTAAGGCAGACAATAAACCCCATACTCTCTCTCTCTCTACTTTTGGGCATTATAGCTTTCAACACAGACACTGAGAGGTCATCATGTTTGGTCCATTATCTACTTTTGGCATGCATCTCCCATCCCAGTTGGTTCCTCTAGCCATCATTTTCTTAGTGATCCCTTCTCTATTCCATCTGCCTTCTCCCCTCCGCTCTTGAAGCAGTCTTCCAGCTATGGGGCAGTCCCCCTGGCCCTTGTATATAGGGTCCTTGGGTGTCAGCCTCATGTGATGCTACCCTACACTCCACAAATGAGTGTATCCCTCTGTGTCTGTCACTCTCTTTCTGACTCATTTCACTTAGCATGATACTCTCTATGTTTATCCATTTATAAGCAAATTTCATGACTTCATCTCTCCTAACAGCTGCTTAGTATTCCATTGTGTAGATGTACCAAAGTTTCTTTAACCAGTCATCTGTTTTAGGGCACTCGGGGTGTTTCCATATTTTGGCTATTGTGAACAGTGCTGCAATGAATATATAGGTACAGATATCATTTCTACTGTGCTCTTTTGCATCCTCGGGATATATTTTCAGAAGTGGTATTGAGGGATCATATGGAAGCTCAATTTCTAGTTTTTGAAGGACTATCGATATTGTTTTCCAGAAAGGCTGGACCAGTTGGCATTCCCACCAACAGTGAAGGGGCGTCCCTTTTTCCCCACATCCACGCCAGCACTGGTTGCTTTTGTTCTTTTGAATGTGTGCCAGTCTCTGTGGTGTGAGATGATATCTCATTGTTGTTTTGATTTGCATCTCCCTGATGACTAGTGATGTGGAGCATTTTTTCATGTGCCTTTGGGCCATTTGTATTTCCTTTTTGAGGAAACGTCTGTTCATTTCTTCTCCCCAATTTTTGATGAGGTTGGAGGTTTTTTCTTATACAATTCTACAAGTATCTTGTATATGCTGGATATTAATCCCTTATAAGATGGGTATTGGGTAAATATTCTTTCCCATTCTGTGGGCTCTTTCTGTATTTTGGTCACTGTTTCTTTTGAAGTGCAAAAGCTTCTTAGTTTGATGTAGTCCCATTTGTTAATGCTTTCTTCCACTTGCATGGTCAGTGCTGTTTCGTCCTTAAAGATGCTTTTAGCTTCAATGTCATGGAGAGTTCTGCCTACATTTTCTTCTGTGAACCTTATAGATTCATGTCTGATATTGAGGTCTTTAATCCACTTTGATCTGACTTTTGTGCCTGGCATTAGACAGAGGTCAGAGTTCATTTTTTGCAGGTAGCTATCCAGTTTTCCCAGCACCCCTTTTTGAAGAGGTTTTCCTTGTTCCACTTTGCATTTCTTGCTCCTTCATTTGACAAAATTTTATGACACAAAAATAAATTAGCAAGTCTCAGCAGTCTGAGGTATATGATTTGCATGAGCAAAGAACTCAGCTTTGAACCCCAGGGCTTTATGGTCCTAGAGCACCACCAGGTGTGACCCAGCTAGTCCATAAGCACACCACTGTTGCTCTGGACGCCCCCAGCTTTTCAGAGTCCAAGTAGCACAGCATCACCAGGCCTAGCATCAAACCATCCAACTTGATTATTTCTAGAAGTGGTCCACGGGTGCCCTGTGCACAGGAGGCCCAGGGTCCCCAAGTTGACCCCAAAACTCAGCAAATTATGCATAGAAGGTAATTTACTCTGTGTGATAAAAGACATAATCCCAAACCCACAATTAGTATCATATTCAGAGGTGAAAGTTTGAGATGTCTCTTCCCTGTGATTAGGAACAAAACAAACATGTACACTTTCAGCACTGCTATTCCACAAAGTACTGGAGGTACTAGCCAGAGTAATTAAGCAAGAGAATATACCCAAATTGGAAAGGAAAAAGCAGAATTATTATTACCTGTTCATGGCATAATTCTGTATGTAAACAATTATAAACAATGTATATTTATATATTTATGTGTGTATAATATGTACATGTACACATATATGCACATAAATATACTAGAGCAAACAAAGAAAAATCAACGAAGTTGCAGGTCAATATGTTTCAATAGAAAAATAATGAATGACTTGAAAAGGAAGTTGAGAAAACAAAAAGTTAAAATAAATTTATAATAACATCCAAAGGAAAAACTACCTAAGGAAAAGTATGATCAAGGAGATGAGAAATTTGTCTACTGATAACTACAAATATTACTGAAAGATATTAAAAAACTAAATAAATAAAGTCTTAAAGATTTAAATATATCTTGATTTCATGGATTTGAATACAATATTGCTACAACAACCACACCTCATAAAGTAATAAATAGATTCAATAAAACCGCTATCAAAATTCTAATGATTTTTTTTCAGAAGATTGAAAATTCAATCCTTGAATGTATGTATAATTGCAAGGGTCTCTAAACAGTCAAAACAGTATTGGAAAAGTAAAGTTGGGTTAATCCCTTAAGTCAAACCAGGTGATATTGACATGAGTTATGTATATGTAGAGCAATAGAGTAGAACTGAAATTTCATTATGTTCTCTCTTCCAGAACATTGAATGCCTAAAACATGAAATGAAGGAAGTTAAGAAGGAAGAAAGTAGCGAGGAAAGGAAGGAAGGAAGGGCCCACATGCAAGATGTTCAATGTTACTGACCAGCACACAAGTGTAAATCAAGCCCATGGAGAGATCTGTTTCTCACACACTAGAATAACTATAGTTTTTTAAATGTAAAAAAAATAGTGTCCACATGAAAAGTGCTCTACATCACTAATCGTCAGAGAGATGCAGATCAAAACAACCATGAGATACCACCTCACACCACAGAGGCTAGCACACATCCAAAAGAACAAAAGCAACCGCTGTTGGAGAGGATGTGGGGAGAAAGGGACCCTTCTACACTGCTGGTGGGAATGCCGGCTAGTTCAGCCCTTTTGGAAAACAGTATGGACGACTCTCAAAAAACTTGAGGTTGAGCTCCCATTTGACCCAGCAATACCACTGCTGGGAATATATCCCAGAGGAGCAAAAAAGTATAGTCGAAGTGACATATGCACTTATATGTTCACCGCAGCACTGTTTACAATAGGCAGAATCTGGAAAAAACCCGAGTGCCCTAGAACAGATGACTGGTTGAAGAAACTCTGGTACATATATACAATGGAATACTATGCAGCTGTTAGAAAAAATGAGGTCATGACGTTTGCATATAAGTGGATCTACATGGAAAGTATCATGCTAAGTGAAATGAGTCAGAAAGAGAGAGACAGACATAGAAAGATTGCACTCATCTGTGGAATATAGAATAATAGACTATAAGACGAACACCCAAGAATAGTAGAAATAAGTACCAGGAGGTTGTCACCATGGCTTGGAGGCTGTTCTCTCATTCTGGGCAACTCAGAGAAGGGAACAGCAAGTAAAATGTGGTTGTTGGTCATGTGGGGGAAAGATGATGTGGGCCAAATATAGACTAGAGACTGAACGCAATGGCCACCCAACACCTTTATTGCAAACCACAACACCTAACCAGAGAGAGAGAACAAAAGGGAATTCCCTGCCATAGTGGCAGGGTGGGGTGGGGGGAGACGGGACTGGGAAGGGGGGGTGGGATGTTGGGTTTACTGGTGGTGGAGAATGGGCACTGGTGAAGGGATGGGTTATCAAACTTTGTAAGGGAGAAACATGAGCACAAAAATGTATAAATCTGTAACTGTAAAAAAAAAAATAAAAAAATAAAAGGTTAAAAAAAAAAAGTTTTAATAGTCACTACCACCAGAAAAAACTCTTTTTGTACAAGTTGATGATAATAAAATAAAAAGCCATTTTATAACCATTAAAAAAAAATAGTGTCCAAGAGATAGTACATGGGTTGAGGTGCTTGCCACACATGCTTGCCCTAACATGTGGCAGACCATAGATTAATCACTAGTATCTCATATGTCCCCTAGCAGATAGAGCACTTGCCCTGCATTCAGCCAACCCATATGGTCCTCCAAGCTCTGCCAGGAGTAATTTCTAAGCACAGAGCCAGAAGTAACCCCTGAACATTGCTGGGTGTGGCCCCCAAACAAACAAACAACAAACAAAAATCTCACTGCCTAGAGTAATCTGAACACAGAGCCAGGAATAAGTCTTGAGAACTACAAGGTGTGACCCAATTCCCCCTCAATCAAATGTAAATAAAAACAACAAATATTGATGAGCATGTAAAAAATTATAAATCTTCTACACTGCTATTCAAGTGTAAATATGGTGGAATACTGTTGGATATAATTTGGAAGTTACTCAAAAACTTAAACACATAGTTGTCATATGATTAAGCATCTATAACATCATAAGATCCAAGAGAAATTAAAATACATGTTCACACAGTAGTGTTAACATTTATAGAAGCATTATTTGTAAATAGCCAACAGGTGAAAACAATTATAATGTCTTTACATGGGTAAATGGATAAACAAAATGTGTTACACAAACGCAGTGAAATATTATTCAGCTATTTAAAAGAAATGGATTATTGATACATTCTACAACTTAAATGAAACCTTTGAAAACATACTAAGATGTAAAATATTCACCTGTTGTATGATTTCTTTTGTGTAGTAAACTCCATAGAGACATGAGACTGATAGTAGATACCTGGGGATGGATGGCGGGTGGCATCAAGAGTAATTACTTAATGGGTGAGAGATTTCTTCTGGATAAAAGGGAAAGTTTTGAAGCTAGAGAAAACAATAATGGTCACATATTGAAGACACTAAATGCCACCAAATTGTACCCCCTAAAATGGTTCGCTATTTGTTTCTTAAGTTTTACCTCAATTTAAAAGAAATAGAAGCATACAAGATTTATAGTCTGGATGTCAGAAATGCAAAATATATTTCACTGTGTTAAAGTCAACACAACAGAACTAGAGGCTCTGGTAGTAGAATCAGCTTTTCTCACCCTGTACCTGCTTCTACACATTGGCTATAGTTCTCGCTTTATAATCCAATGCTCATAGCGCTCCAATTTGTGGCTTGTATACCTTATCTCTGATTACTCTCTCTAGTTTTGATTCTTTTGCTTTTTCCTTATGAGGGTAAACTTACTAGTGGGCTGAAATCTAGATAATTCAGGCTAATTTGCCCATCTCAGAAATCTTTAAAATTCTCTTTACCAATTAATGAAACATATTTACAGGAATGAAGATGTAGGCATTTATAGGCAACCAATACCATTCTACTCAAAAGGCTTAAGATTTATATTTAGAATTTATCTAATTCTATTTTATATAATTCTAATTCTATTTATATAATTCTATAAATTATATTTATCTAATTGGTGGCCTTTAAAATCATGGAAATAAAGTATAATTATTCACCACCATCCTTTTATAATATAACGCCCTTCCCCATTATTAAGATCTTTGTATTCCTCCCTACTAAAAAGAGCAAGTAAGGGTTATGTTACCTAATTCCTCTAGCACATGAAAATAAAATTTGAATACTATAATATTTCTCTCTTAAAGTTTTGTGAACATGACAGTCTGCTGAAAATGATAGTAGAGGTTTAGAATAACCTCCGGGGGGGAAGTTTCACTTGTAAGCAGGAAATGATTTTTCCCATGTATGTTTATGTCTTCATGTAGAACCTCTCAATTTCTTCTTCAATGTGGTTGGACGTCGGTGCATAGACGACAAAGATAGAAACTTCAGGCAGTGAGCCACATCTATTCAAGCATAATCGTCCAATTTGGGTTGTTAGGCATTCGAATGAATCGATGCTCATGGCCAAGTTCGTGTTGACAAGGACACCAACGCCACCATTGCCTCTGTTGTCACATGTTCCGAGGAACAACTCTTATCCAGTGTCAAAATGGCGTGATGTGATTGATGTCTCCTCGTTTTGGTCAGACCAATGATGTAGTATTGATCTTCTGCACTTGCACCATCAGGTCCTCAATTGATGCTTCTGATGCCAGTGTCCGTGCATTGAAAGTACAGACAATCATTTTAGTCTTTCTTTGTTTTAGCAGTCTAGTTCATCCCCGAGATTTTTTCAGCCTCTCCTTGCTAATCTTTCTTAATGCTGCCGTATTGGGGGCTCTTTCGGTGACAGGTGAATGAGGCCAATTGTTGTTACTGTTGTTGGCATATCGAATATGCCACGGGTAGCTTGCCAGGCTCTGCCGTGCGGACAAAATACTCTCGGTAGCTTGCCGAGCTCTCCAAGAGGGATGGAGGCTTTTAGGGCAGCTTCTAATCACCCTTAGAGGTGTTACCATGGCTGACACAAAATTTGAACCCTATCAAATATGGTGCAGGAATAATGGGTATTAAGTATTTTATGGGCTGGAGTGATGGCACAGCAGTTGGGCGTTCGCCTTTCATGCAACCGACCAGAGTTCGATTTCTCTGCCCCTCTTGGAGAGCCCAGCAAGCTACTGAGAAAATCGATCCGGCGCGGTAGAGCCTGGCAAGCTACCCATGCGTATTCGATATGTCAAAAACAGTAACAATAAGTCTCCAAACTCTCGAGCTCATTCGCCAACATGGTTTGGTGCGAGCCTCAGGCAACCACAAGCTAACATCCAAGCTCACAAAGCCATGCAGAGAAGCGATCAAGGAAGACCTCAAAGAGAGAAGAGCAGCAGTGTTGGCCAGTGCAGCAGAAGCCGGGAAAAGTATTCGCAATGCTCGCTTGTCCTTTGCCAACTACAAGACCAAGATGACTGCCTTCTGACGTCCCAATGGATCTATCACATCTTCCAGAAAGGCAATGGAGAGGATTATTCATGACTTCTACTCGGATCTCTTTGACAGCCATGTCCACCTGCCCACATACCAAATTCTGCAGGATGGATATGTCATTCCCAACGTTCTCCCTTCTGAAATCCAACACGACATTTCGTTGGTAAAGACACGTACAGCACCTGGTCTGGACAAGGACAGACCCGAACACATGAAGAATCTGCCACCAGTACTCATCAATACACTGGCTCAACTCTTCACATGCTGCCTGTCTGAATGCAAGGTTCCGTCTCAGTGGAAAACCGGTAGAACTGTTCTATTGTACAAGAAGGGAGACATCCACGACGTTGGCAACTATCACCCAATCTGCTTGCTGTCTGTCCTTTACAAGTTGTTTACTCATGTCATCCTGAATAGAATAGACAAAACAAACTAGACAAAGGACAACCATGCGAGCAAGCCAGGTCCCGAAGGGGATTCAGCACGATAGACCATATCCACACAGTGACCAAACTCACTGAAGTTTCGAGAGAGTTCAAGATGCCACTCTGTCTAACATTCATCGACTTAAAGGCCTTTGATTCTGTTGAGACTGAGACGGTCATCGAAACCTTGGCCAAACAGGGCATTCAAACTCAGTATATCAAAATCCTCCATGAGCTGTATTGTGGATTCACCACCAGGATCTCACCATTCTACAAGGAAGTGATCATTGATGTAAAGAGAGGGGTGAGGCAGGGTGATAACCACTTCACCGAAACTCTTCAGTGCCGCCCTTGAGAACATCATGCGACAGCTGGAATGGGAAGGAATGGGAGTGAAGATAGACAGTCGGCAATTACACCACCTCCGCTTCACTGATGAGATCGTTCTCATAACACCAAACATTAACCAAGTGGCACAAATGCTGGCCAACTTTGACCATGAGTGTGGAAAGGTCGGATTGCAGCTGAATCTCAACAAGACGATGTTTATGAAAAACTAAATGATCCCTGAAGCTCCATTTGCTCTCAATGGAATGAACATCTCTGAATACAGCAGCTATGTGTACCTGGGTCGAGAAATCAACATGAGGAATGACTTGGTGCCAGAACTGCACAGGAGGAAGAGAGCAGCGTGGAATGCATTCAAGAGCATTGAAGAAGTGGTTAAAAGAACGAAGAACCTCCAACTCTGGGCACATCTTTTCAATTCCATCATTCTTCCTGCACTAACATATGCCTCAGAGACCTGGGCCCTACGAAAACAGGATGTGAATGCTATTAGAGTATCCCAAAGAGGAATCGAAAGAGCTATGCTGGGAATATCATGTCTCACTCAAGTGAGAGAAGGAATCCGGAGTTCTGACCTCCTGACCTCTGTCAAAAGTCCCTAATGCATATTTTTGAAAGCCAAGGCATCAAAAATCAGATGGGCCGGTCATGTAATGCGATTCAGAGACGACTGCTGGACTAGAGCTGTTACCTGCTGGATTCCACGGGACGTCAAAAGATCTCGTGGCCGCCCACCAACTAGATGGTCAGATTTCTTCATCAAATCCCTGAATGAACGATTTGAGGCTCTTCCTGTTCCTGGAGCAAGCAGAAATCATTGGGCTGCAAAAGCTCGTGACAGGGACAAATGGAGACTGGCACCCGCTTGAGCAAATCGGAGATCAATGGGACTACACGTGATACAAGTGAAGTGATGCTATGTCTTCATTTCTTTTTTTCTAAAAGCTTTCCAATACATATTTAATAATGGTGTTCTAAATTAATGTTGCTTGATGGAAAAAACTATAATATATACATAATTAGGTCTTTTGCCAAGAAAGTTTCATTTATTTAGCCAATAACATTTTGTATCTTCTCTGTCACACCAACAAACAAGAGCTACTGAACTCTATCACTCATGGAACTCAACTTCAAGTGCAAGTGAAAAGCAATAAATAATTTTGTGATTTAATTTCAAGTTGTGAGATACACAGTAAAAGGTAGTACAAGAGCACAGGAAAAGAGTATTAATATCAGTAATACTTTCAGAGGGGGGATGCGAAAACTGCTGAGACTTGAGTGCTAAGACTAGAAGTGGGTGGTGGTCAGATGGGCTGCTGGAAACAAGAATTTTTTAAATTAATGTATTTTTTAAATTAGTGAGTCACTGTGAGGGTACAGTTACAGATTTACACATTTTCATGCTTGTGTTTCCCTCATACAATGTTTGAGAACCCATCCCTCCACCAGTGTCCTTTCTCCACCACCAATGAACCTAGTGTCCCTTCCACCCAAAACAAGAACTTTTAAAAGTAATGTAGTTTTTGGTTAATCACTGCTGTTCTAGTTATTTAATTTTATCAGGTCATGATTTACTGATGGTCAGAGTCTTACATTTGGTCCTCATCTTCTGTTCTCCATGTCTGTAATCTTTTTGCTCATGGTTTTGCTAATTAAACAAGTATGTTATTTTCTGTAAGTCATACCCCGCTTTAAACTCTATATCATGATAATTGATTTGATTTAAATATCATGAACCTCTTCAAGGAAGACAGTACTATCATCCCTCTTCTAGCAAAAAGCTTTTAAGAGCAGCAAGATTATATAACTAACCCAATTTCATACAGCTAGCAAGAAAAATGTCAGGATTTGCAACCATGGAACATTCCGCCAGAGTTGGTCTTGATTCTATTTGATATTGTCTCTCCATTCGTCACCATGTTTACTTCTGTTCCTAATGTCAGAGGGAAAGAACTCCCTAGTTCTTCTTTAATATTGTTATTTCAGTCTTCTGAATCATAATCTTTCTATTTTATAGCATCAGTGAACATTTAAACTTTTCAATTTTATATTTAGTTTCTTTGTAATTCTCATTTTAGGCTATTTCTTCTTTATAGTGCATTTTTACTTATTCATGGAAAACATCATAAATTCTTCAAAGAATTTCAAGAAATTTCCTAATATTTTATTACCAGTGACTTGTTATGAACTCTTCTTTAATATATTCCATATTGAATTGTCCTTTCCAATCTTAAAATGAGAAGTAATTCATCCAAACATGGTTTGCTGCAGCAGCTATAGTGTGCAAACTTTTATGCACCCCACTTGCTGGCTGCATTGTATTTAGTAAAATTCCTTTACAAGTATATAGATAGATGACAGAGTTAGGGAACCAGAACTCCAGGGACTAAGAGATACTCATCTATGACAACTTTACTACATACATGTCTTTCTTTAATTTCCTATCTCAGGGAAACTCATGAGTAAAGTTCTCCCAGATTAAATTCAAATATACAAGGCTGTTAGGGTTCTTCCTATCAGTAAAGCTGTACTTAGACTAAATTTTCCATGTCATAATATAAATATTTATCATTCTTATTTCTGTCCTTCTCTGTGGTTTTATTGGAATTTGATTCTCTCAGGACACATGAAAAGGGGAGATATTGTGAAAGAGGGAAGAAAACATTCTGAACGTCTCAAAGAATAGAAAAATGGAAAAGATAGAATTAACATTTAACTGGTTGATTCCAGTTCCAATTTTTCATAGCAGGCTCCACTCTGATATCTGGGGTCTATGTAATCATGGTCATTGAATACTGTGAATACCAACTCTGAGTAAGAGATACAAGCTATGGGAAATTGAATTTATCATTGCATTGGCAAAGTGCATCCTCCCCATTCCCCCACACACACCAATTACATTTTAATTTTATTTTTATAGGTCTTTTAATTTTTATGGACATTTTCACAATTCACACTTGACCACATCATCTTTATGTTGAGGTATTTAATTTATTGCTAAGATACTAATTAAGAAATTATTTTCTGCAAACATTTTGCTATGATATGAGACTACAATCTTAGACACAAATATGATTCTGCTCCCACAAATTTTTATCCTTTCCTATATCTTTAGTTAAAATCCAAAAATGCCCCTAGTACTTTTCTTCAGAAAGAGTTTTAATCTAGAGGGCTGGAGTGATAGCACAGCGGGTAGGGCGTTTGCCTTGCACACGGCCGGCCCGGGTTAGATTCCCAGCATCTCATATGGTCCCCCAGCACCGCCAGGAGTAATTCCTGAGTACAGGAATTATTCCTAGCCAGGAATAACCCCTGTGCATTGCTGGGTGTGACCCGAAAAGCAAAAAAAAAAAGAGTTTTAATCTAGAAAACAATAATTACTTCCTAATGGAAATCATGAACAAAAAAGAAAAATTCGTTGGACTGAAAATGATCAGCTCAAATTCTCATCCTTGTCTCTTTTCTAAGGACCTTATGTGAGTTACTTAACTTTAAGGTCTCAGTTACCTATGTGTAGAATAAATGGTTTATGCCCAATTCTCTCCCAGGATATTTTTCCAGCCATAAAATTCTATGTTCTCAAGATAAATGTCCTTCCCATGAAAGAGAGTGTCTCGGAAGCCATTTTTTATCGTTGAGTCTTAACGCCTATGTTTATCAATACAGTAGTCTGATTCTCCTGACCCTCTTTATACCATTCCTAATAAGAAATGTACCAACCATATGTGAAACACATGGAGTCTGTCCAAAGGCCATGCTAGATACATAAATTTCACAAGTGAAAGATGCAAAGCATATGTTGACACATCTCAAATCCACATGTACATTTTGGTTACGGTTTAATGGTACTTAATTTAGAGGGTTATTCAAAAATCTGTTTAAGGTACTACTACAGAAATGACTTTCTCAATGGAGTCCAAGGTATCTTTGTGAAAAAACTAATGGAGTTTATATTTCTGTGAGATGGTCAAAGAAAATTCTGAATTTGGTCATGGAATTAGTCATTTTACACCTAGCAATATTGTGGTAAAGTCAAAATAAGATAAAAATCAAGTAAATAGGATCTATAATCTCATCTATAAAACTGCAGTGGAAAAGATGAAGAGGGTCCATCTGCTTTGGCCATCAGCCCAAATTGGACTTCCTTTCAGAGTTCTGCCGATGCTGACCATACAGAAGTAAATTCATGCCCTTAGTATTCCTGTTGCCTTCTGACTTTCTATTCATTTCTCATTACCTCCATTTTGAAACCCTCCTCAATCTCCCCTTAAAATTGAGCTACTCCTTCATTCATGTGCTCTGAATTTTCCTCTTTCTCATTCTACCTCTATCACTCTACCTGTCATGCTGAACAGCTTGTGTTTGTTTTTCATACTGAGTAATAATGATGGAGCAATTATTGAGCAACAGATGTGTTTTTGTGATCTTTGGAATTCCCGGGGCCTAGCAATATACCTGGCACATTTGTGAATGAATCTGTGAGTTGATATCATCTAAGATTCAATGAGATCTTTAATCTTAGAGGTTTATCAGAAGCAGCCAAATTCAAAACCCTCTCTCAGGGCTGGAGATAGAGGACAGGGACTGAGGCGCTTCCTATGCACAGTGCCAACCCACTTTAATCCCAGGCACCACATATGATCCCCTGAGCATTGTCAATAGTGATCCCCTGAATGTAGAGCCAGTAGTAATCCCTGAGTACAGCCAAGTGTAGTAAAAACAAACAAACAAACAAAATCCTGTCTCAGAACAGAGATCTCCAAACTGTGAATTTGCCACAGTGGAGGAACTCAAACTCTATAAGAAAGACACAATCAACTCCTGCCATGGATGTCCCACATCATTATGCATCCAGAAAAGTTGATAAGGAGAAGAAAGCATTGAGGTAGGATGACCTCAAAACACCTGCTGGCTGAAGATGGGGGGAAAGTAGAGAGAAAGACCAAGGTCTGCTGGACGAGGGCTCATTACCTGCAAAACCAAAACCCTGGGAACACTTGCCAATGTTTGTAGATTCTCCCAACTATCTTCCCTATCTGTACTACTCTGTACAGTGGTCACTTACCACTGAAGTCTTAGGCACTCATGAATGTGGCCAGTCCCGAGTTAGATGTGCATTGAATGCCAAATTATACCAGCTCTCAAAGATGGCATGCAGAAGAAGTAACTGTACAAATAACCTTTTTTAGCTGTTTTTCTTTGATTACATGTTAAAATGTCAAAATTAAGTGCTTTGGACTTGCGGGGTAAAATTAATTTAATGAAAGTCACTTGTTTCTTTCCACTATTTACACTGCAGTTACTAGAAAAATTCAAATGACCTGCATGGCTCACTTGACATTTTCATCAAATAGCATCTTTCTAAACCATTTTCCCTTCACTTATGCTTAGGATTACCTTTGGTCCTGAGGGTGGCTGATTACCAGGGAGCTCTGGACGAATATTTTCCAAGACCTAGAAGATCATACTGTTGCAGTAAATTGACACATGTTCAGAGCCAAGAAGCTTTGCCCAGTAGCAGCTCACTTTATGTCAGCCACCATCAGTACCGCAGTGGCCTCCTTCAGCTCTAGCTGAATTTTCCCATTGCAGCAGGAAGAAATTATAAAGACAGATTAAAATTTCCACACATGCATAGTGATAAGAGCAAGTGGCCTCAGTGAAGGTAAATAAACTCAAATGTCTACACAAGCCAAGCAGGTAACATAAACAAACAGAGCCAGCCAAGTGTATTCTTTCAATACAGTCCCATTCCATCTGCATACGAAATATATCAGCTTTGCTTTCCTTCCCCGAAGAAATCAGAGCTCTGATTTTGTTTTTGTTTTGTTTTTGTTTTTGAAATGTATGATGTTTTTGGCCAATCTTTTATTTTTCTGCTCTTCCTATAAAAAGAAATTTCGCTCAACTCTTAACTCAATTTAACGATAAAATAACAAACAAACAAACAAAAACCAGTGCAAACACAGTGATCGATTGCAGCTGACAGTGGCCCCAGGGCTGGGGCTCAGTAGGGAGTTGTGGGGACTGTGGAGAAATGGGGAATGTGGCCCGCACTCAAAGCAGCTTTGACTCAGTGCCCAGTGGTAGGTGCCAAGTGGTAATATGGGTCCCCTGGGCCAGATCTGAGTTTTTAGGGGTCTCCAGAAATACAGATATTTACATGAAGTCTCCTAATTTCCTAGTGTCTAATTCGAATGCTTTTCAAACATATAGTAAGCCAGAATTCTGTGATCCAAACAAAACATTATCTGCAGACTAGGTCTGGCTCATGGGTCATCAGTTTTCAATCATTGGTCCAGGGCCTAGGCATTATCTCTGCCTCAGAGGAACAAAGAGAGAGAGAAAAAAAGGAAATTAATATTTTTGAACACTTACTATATTCCGGGAAATTCATCCCTTTTCCCCTCATTTAATCATCCCAGCCTCCTGTGAAATATTATTAGCCTCATCATCACAGCAAAAGAAACAGAGGTTCATCTGAGTTAAGTGATTTGTTTCAGATAGTTCAAATAGAAGTGTCCAGACTGAAGAAAGCAAGTTAACTTACTGCTCCCTAAACTTACCTTAATACCAGTGCTTTGTGCTCTATCCCAACTTATCTAGCCACTGAGTCATCCCCTTTTCATCTGTCTTCATCAGCCTCCTCTATCTCCCTGTGATGCCCTCTTAGCAATCAACATTTGAACTTTTCTGTATTAATAGTTTTCCCTAAAATAAGCAGGCACTTGGAAACTATTTTTATGAATTACCAGCATGAAGCCCAAAGATCATCACTTTATACAAAATCAGTGTATATTTGTGGCTGTCATACAATGGCATCTCTTGAATTGCCTGTTCCTCTCACCTCTTTGCATTCCAGCCATATCCTTCATCCTCTCTCTTGAATCACAGTGATTTCACTGCAGCACCAATTAACAGAACATGGGAGAGGTACCAGAGAAGGCAGAAGTAGGAGTCAACCCTTACAAGCCTTCATTTGACAGAGAAATCTGAGGCCCAAAAGGAGCCAAAACTGGTCTTTTAGATTGGAGGTGCAATGCAAAAAGGAAAATTCAGCCTGGGAACTAGAAGTCCTAACAGGTTTATCGGGTTTGAGAGCCCTTTGCCAGAATTTTTTGTCTTTCCCTAACATTCTGGGAGTTTTGTTTTCATCCTATCTCTCTTCAATTTGAGGATGTTATCTTTGGCAGATTTCATCGTCTTCTTTTTTTGTTTGCTTGATTTTTGTTTTGAGGCCACACCCAGCAATGCTCAGAGGTTACTCCAGACTCTGAACTCAGGAATTACTCCTGATGGTGCTCAGGGAACCATATGCTGAGGATCAGACCCAGCAAAGTGGTGTGGAGTGAGAATAAGCTGTTACTCTCCTCCAGATCAGGTTTCAAGCTACCCATAACCTAGACTACCACTTATGGTTCTCCATGGTCAAAGTAATGACCAGAATATATATTCCTGAAGCAACACACTAGTAACAAAACATTTTCACAACCCTTATTTTGTTGAACATTTGCAATAACCCTACAACTAGCAGGGAGATGTTATGCCCATTTTACATATGAGGAAATGATAGATCAGGGAAGTCAAGCGATTCTCCTGAGTCATCAGGAAACACTTACACATAAATTTTCTGAATCCTCAAGTGATTTTTTCCCCTTCCATACTTATTTTTGTTTTTCTTATTTGAAAACTTCAGTAGTTTTATAGTATGAAATTGAAAATGTAGTATATAATAAAATCCTAGCCTTAAAACTCAAAATAATTAGAATTAATTTAATTAGAATTAAAATGCTGACTTTTTTTTTCTTTTTGTGCCACATGTGGTAATACTCATGGGTTATTCCTGGCTCTGCACTCATGAATTACTCCCGGCAATGCTCAGGGAACCATAGGGGGTGCTGGGGATAAACCCAGGTTGACTACATGCAAGGCAAAGGACCTAACAGCTATCACTCCATCCCCAGTGTTGACATATTTTCTTCTCTATTATTCAGCAATGTGTTTTAACTGATTAGAAGCAGTTATATGTAGTTTTCACTCTGCTTACATCATTTAACATTACGTTAGAAGTTTCTGTGTTCCTCATAAAATGGCAGAGTAGGAGACTAATACCCAAGAATGGTGGTATACAATACCAGGAGGTTGGCTCCATGGCTTGGAAGCTGGCCTCATACGCTGGGGAAAAGTCATCCCAGATAGAGTAGGGAGCACCAAGTAAAATGTGATTGGAAATCCTGAGTGGGGAGGGAGATTCACACTGAAATAGACTAGAGACTGAACATGATGGCCACTCAGTACCCCTATTGCAAACCACAACACCCAAAAGGAGAGAGAGAGAATAAATTGGAATGCTCTGCCACAGAGGCAGAGCAGGGTGGGGGGGATGGGATAGGAGGGTGGGAGGGATACTGGGTTCATAAGTGGTGGAGAATGGACACTGGTGGAGGGATGGGCTCTCAAACGTTGCGTGAGGGAAAAACAAACCCGAAAATGTGTGAATCTGTAATTGTACCTTATTGTGACTCACCAATTAAAAAATAAATAAAATATAAAAAAATAAAATTAAATTAAAAAAAGATATATACAGAGACTCTAAAGATATGGAAACTTTTAGAGTCCATTAATATGAGAAAGTTTTTTGACAATTAATATGATAAGGTTTTGGCCCACATCTGGAACATTGGAGACTAGGACTGAGGACTAGACTCCAATAAAATTTCAACGCTTTGAAAAAAAAAAGAAGTTACTGTGTTCTTAAATATTGAAAAATTATTTTTATTAATTACAAACATATTTTTTCTTTTTTGGGGTGTCACACCCGGCAATGCACAGGGGTTACTCCTGGCTCTGCACTTAGGAATTACCCCTGGTGGTGCTCAGAGAACCATATGGGATGCTGAGATTCAAACCTGGGTTGGCCACGTGCAAGGCAAACGCCCTACCTGCTGTGCTATCGCTCCAGCCCCAATCACAAACATTCAGTCTAACATAAGACTTTACCCAGTTTAGATATAATTTTGCAACTTAAAGTGGAAATATGCTCAACTTTCTTATAGATAACTTTTGGCTCACATCTCTGGGTAAGATAGCCATTAAAAAATATTTCCTGGGGCCAGAGAGATAGTACAGCAGGTAGACACTTGCATTTCACATGGCCACATGGGCCAGGTTCAATTCCTGGCATCATGTATGGTCCTCTGAGCCCACCAAGAGTGATTATTGAGTGCAGAGCCAAGAGTAAGTCCTGAGCACTGTTGGGTGTGGGCCTAAAACCAAAGCAAAGCAACACAAATTCTTTGACTATACAGTGAACAGATCGGGCAATAGTTGCTAATGTTCTGGATGTCTCCCTTGTACAACAGAAAGATCCTGCTGGTTTTCCATTGGGACAGAACTTTGCATTCAGACAGGTAGTGTATGAAGAGCCGAGCCAGTGTATTGACGAGTACTGGCAGCACATTCTTCAGGTGTTCGGGTCTGACCTTATCTGGACCAGGTGCTATACGCTTCTTTACCGATGAAGTGGCCTATTGGACTTCGGAAGGGAGAACGCTGGGAACAACATATCCATCCTGTGGAATTTGGTATGTGGGCAGGTGGATGTGGCTATCAAAAGAGATCTGAGTAGAAGTCATGGATAACCTTTTAGTTGCCCTTTTGGAAGATGTGATAGATCCATCAGGACGTCGGAGGGCGGTCATCTTGGACTTACAGTCGGCGATGGACAGGCAGGCATTGGGAGTACTTTTCCCGGCTTCTGCCGCATGGGCCAACACTGCTGTTCTTCTCTTTGAGGTCTTCCTTTATCGCTTCTCTGCACAGCTTTGCGAGCTCAGATGTTAGTTTATGATTCCCTGAGGATCACACCAAACCATGTTGGCAAATGAGCTCAAGAGATTCCAAAGACAGGCATCTTTTTGTGTCTTTCTCTCTCTCAGCATTCCTCACACAGTCATGGAGGTGCTAAACCAGTTGACCATATTCCTCATCAATGTTGTCAACGATGGCATCTTCCCATATTGCCGCAATAGTGCCAATGAGCTCCAGTTGGTGGTCATTCTAGGAATTCTTTTCTTAAACTTTGCAGCCTTTTCTCCCCGTTCTGTGAAGTAGAATTTCACACAAAGGAGATGGTGGTCTGATCTCATTTGGAATTTTGGGACAACAGCAACATTGGTCAGGCAAAACCATCAATTGAATATGATGTGGTCAATTTCATTGTGGAACTGTCCACTGGGAAACTTCCATGTCCAATGTTTAGATTCGGCCTTCTGGAACTGCAAGTTACCATGGATGATCTGGGTCACATAATGAACTCAGACAGTCTTTCATCCTGTTCGTTCCATTCTAGGCCATGGGTCCTGATGTGGAGTCCTTTAGGTGACCTTCTTGGTCCTATCTTGGCATTAAAATCACCAACAATGACTTTGTAGAAGGTGTGGTATACTTCATAGAACATCTCAAGCTCCATGTAGAACTTCTCAATTTCTTCTTCATTATAGTTGGATATTTGTGCATAGAGGATGAAGATAGAAACTGCAGGCAATGAGCCACACCTATTCAAACATAAGTGTCCAACTCGGGTTGTTAGGCATTCAAATGTATCAATGCTCATGGCCAAGTTCGTGTTGATGAGAACACTGACACCACAGACACCTCTACAGAAGAATCTGCCGCCAGTACTCATCAATACACTGGCTTGGCTCTTCACACACTGCCTGTCTGAATGCAAGGTTCCATCCCAATGGAAAACCAGCAGGACTGTTCTGTTGTACAAGAAGGGAGACATCCACAACATCGGTGACTATTGCTCAATCTGTCTACTGTCCACCGTCTATCAGTTGTTCACTCGAGTCATCCTGAATAGGATTGGCAGAACACTAGACAAAGGACAACCATATGAGCAAGCCAGGTTTTGGAAAGGATTCAGCATAATTGACCATATCCACACAGTCACCAAGCTCATTGAGGTTTCGCAAGAGTTCAAGATGCCACTCTCTCTAACATTCATCAATTTAAAGAAGGCCTTGGATTTTGTTGAGACTGAAGTGGTCATCGAAGCCCTAGCCAAACAGGGCATTCAAACTCAGTACATCAGGATCCTCTTCGAACTGTATTATGGATTCACCACCAGGATCGCACCATTTTACAAGGAAGTGATCATGGATGTAAAGATAGGGTTTTGGCAGGGTGCTAACCACTTCACCGAAACTCTTCAGTGCCACACTCAAGAACATCATGTGAAGACTGGAATAGGAAGGGATGGGAGTGAAGATAGATGGTCGGCAACTACATCACCTTCACTTTGCTGATGACATCATTCTAATAACACCAAACATTAGCCAAGCGGCACAAATGCTGGCCGACTTCGACCGTGAGTGTGGAAAGGTTGGATTGCAGCTGAATCTCACCAGGACAATTCTCATGAGAAATGGACTAGTTCCTGATGTTCCATTTGCTCTCAATGGAACAAACATTTCCGAATGCAGCAGTTATGTTTATCTGGGTCAAGAACTCAACATGACATGAAAACTTGTAAGTTTTGTAACTGTACCTCATGGTGATTCACTAATAAAAATTTTTTTAAAAAAATCAAAATAGAGAAAAAAAATGAACTCAACATGACAAACAACTTGGTGCCAGAACTGCACAGGAGGAGGAGAGAGGCATGGAATCCCTTCAAGAGCATCGAAGAAGTTGTTTAGAGGACAAAGAACCTCTGGCTCTGGGCACATCTTTTCAACTCCACCATTCTTTCTGCACTAACATACACCTCAAAGATCTGGGCCCTGTGAAAGCAGGATGAGAATGCTATTCGGGTATCCCAAAGAGTAATCAAAAGAGCTGTTTGGAGTATCACATTTCACTCAAGGGAGAGAAGAAATCCGAAGTTCCAACCTCTGTCAATGATCAAGGATCAGGGACGCTGCCTCGTTTGCCAAGGCGTTGAAAATCAGATGGGCCAGAAATGTAATGTGATTTGGAGACGGCTGCTGGACTAGAGCTGTTACCAACTGGATTCCACGGGACATCAAAAGAAAGCCTGGTAACCCACCTAGGAGATGGTTGGACTTCTTCGTCAAGGCCCTGAATGAATGGTTTGATGCTCTTCATATTCCTGGAGTAAGCAGATGCCATTGGGCTACACTAGCATGGGACCGGAACAAATGGAAACGTTACTGGTGCCCGCTCAAGGAAATCAATGAGCAACAGATGACAAGTGATACAAGTAATACAGTGAACAAAAGAATTAAGCATTCCAGAGGTAAGAGTTTGATCATATTATAATGTTGGATGCTGGGGACACAGAAAGGAAAAACTATGTGCACCGTTTTATTAAGGACCAATAACTCTTTACTTGGAGGAGGGAATTATTTTCAAAATCTGATCCTTCTCCACTACCCAGTCTTAGTTCAAAGAATTCCTGCTATTTTTCTTCTCAAATGCACACTCATTTCTTGCCATTGGCCACTGGCCTTCTCAGACCCAAAGGTACGCTCTACCTGGCAACCTGGTTGAGCTCTACAAGGCTATATTTGTGTCATTCTATTAGGTAAAACCCCTCACTGAATTCTTATTGCCTTTCAGGGGGAAAAATGCCAGAGTTGCCTCAATTCTGACACTGTAAATTGGTATCAAAACCAAATTCTGGCCCACAGCAAGCTCTCAATAAATTTCTCTTCCACATGCCTCTTCCACATTTTTATACCTCTCACTCTAGTGCTCAATCAATATGTTTTAAATATTTTATTCTTCTTTCATTAGCCTAAAAGTCCCCTAGCCATAGAATCCCAATTCTTTCCTGCTCTAGCCTGCCACAGCTTTCCTGGGAAGAGAGGGTTGGGAGTTCTAGATGAACTGGTTCTTTATGTTTAGAAAGGAGTCAGGACCTAAAGCTATAATCAACTCAATCTCCAAGGAAAACGCTGCTCAGAAATATTTAAATGGTACTAATGGTTTAAGACAGAGCTGTCGTTAAAATTTAGAAAAACATATATAAAATGTTGTTTGAAAACCATATCTCCCCACCCCCCTTTTTGTTTTCAGGGATGAGCGTCTTACCACTCCCCACTCCCCCTCCCATTCTTTCATTGATTTTTTCAGCTTTGCATGGGGCCACCCAAGTTCTGAAGGCTCTGACAGCAGAGTCTGATCAGTTCTGGTTCAGAGCAGCTCACGGTAATCAATTTGAACAGAATCCTCAAGCTCATTCCATTTCTATAGCTTCTTAAATAAAGGGGGGCGGGTGGGGAATGGAAAGAAAGATGATGTGGGGAATGCTCCAAGAAACAAGTCAGAAGACAGGGGTGTCCTCAGAAGAAAATATGTCCTTTCTCTGACTGGTTCCTCTCTGCATCAAATGCTCCCCCATCTCAGCAGCAAGAGTTCTGTCTGACTGTAGTTTTCTGTGACTTCTGGAAGGTCACTGGGGAAGACATTATCATGTCCATAAAGTACAGACAAGAACCCTGAGGTCAGGAACACGTCCACGTAGTGGCATAGCTCAAAAGTTGAGCCAGCCAATGGGCACCAGTGCTAGCTAAAATATTATGGTTGTCACAACACCCAAAAGGAGAGAGAGAACAAAAGGGAATGCCCTGCCATAGAGGTGGGATGGGGTGGGGGGATGGGGTGGAAGGGTGGGAGGGATACTGGGAACTTTAGTGGAGTAGAATGGGCACTGGTGGAGGGATGTAAACAAAATACAAACATGAAAGTTCATAAGTTTGTAACTGTACCTCAAGGTGATTCACTAATAAAAATTTAAAAATAAAAAGATGTTATGGTTGCCTGGCACAAAGAACCTCTTTCCTTACCTCTAGGTTTTGTTTTGCCCTCTACATTGTGAAGAATCCAATCTTGCATGGGTCCTAAAGAAAATCTCTATGAATTTCTCGAGCTCTTGAAAAACAAAGCTCTTAGTCATCCTGAGAGTTGGCACTAAAGCTGCCACTCTCCTCCACAGCCCTTGCAGGGATAAAGGAGAGATATTTGCTGCATTGCAAACCTCCTCCCTACTCAAAAGGCTTGTCATGTCCTACGGAACATTTTCCAAAATATTCCCTACAGGTTTCTTATTTATGACCTTTTCCTCCCTCAAATCTTCTAACCACTGTAGCACTGAATCACTGGCATTTCATTGTTCATCAACTTGCTCGAGTGGGCACCAATAATGTCTCCATTGTGAGACTTGTTGTTACTGTTTTTGGCATATTGAATATGCTATGTGTAACTTGCCAGGCTCTGCTGTGCGGGCGGAATACTCTTGGTAGCTTGCCAGGCTCTCTGAAAAGGATGGGGGAATCGAACCCGGGTGGGCCGCGTACAAGGCAAACACCATACCCGCTGTGCTATCGATCCAGTCCATCTTGTAACCAGATATCTTTAATTATCTTTGCCTCACTTCCTTATTTAAGTCTCAGTTTATCTCTTGTCTCTACACCAGGGAGTAACCCCTGAGCCTACAGTAAGTGTCTTCTGGGTGCCCCCACCTAACCCAGGATGTCAAACCCACTCCACACTGCTCACAAGGCCTGAGAAATTGGCCTCTCTTCACTCTGACCCCTTGTTTGCCTGCTGTTTCTAAGGCTTGGGAGCCTTTTGCAAGTCCCTCTCCTTTCTGGAATGCCAAAACTTCAAATGTCTTAACACTGCTTTAAGTCCTCCCCTAAGTTTCCTTACAGTGGGCCAACCTTCCCTACCTCTGTGCCCCAAGCCCTATAAAACTGAACTGTTGTATCCTCCCAGCCATCCCTGACTGATGACGACACTTCTGTCAAATGAGCTTTGGTGCTACGTTGGTCTGTATTTTTCAGTTAACTGATAAACTCCTTGGAGACCTACCTGTGAGCCCCACAGCAAGCTACTTGCCATCCAGAACAGAGTCGGTGCCCTAGAACCGTACACTGGCTAAGTGCAGCTGTGATCAGAACCATGAGAGCAGATATGAAAGACAAAACCAGGAAATCTTGCCTATTAGGAGGCTGCCAGAAATTCTCCCTGAACTCACTCACATGGGCTGGAGCAATAGCACAGTGGGTAGGGCGTTTGCCTTGCACATGGCCGACCCGGGTTCGATTCCTCCACCCCTCCAGGAGAGCCTGGCAAGCTACCGAGAGGATCCAGCCCACAAAGCAGAACCTGGCAAGCTACCCATGGCATATTCGATATGCCAAAAACAGTAACAACAAGTCTTACAATAGAGACATTACTGGTGCCCTCTTGAGCAAATCGATGAACAACAGGACAACAGCGCAACAGTGCTGAACTCACACTACTCATTTATGAAATAAGGAGATGAGACAAGTTCATCTCAAGAGTTTCTTTAATTTGTGTGAGTCTCTAAATGTATGGAATCCTTGGGAAGTTTTCTGAAAAGAGACAAAATACAAATGTTTTGGAAGGTCAGACCTCTACCATGGTTAGAAACATAATCATTGAGAAGCTGCTTTCTCACCCAAGGTACATTCTAGAGACTCTTAATTTTCCTAAGTTCCGTAGCCTCGAGGCCGTAATGAGATCCACACACTTGTCAGGTGTTGAAGTCATTTGGTCTTTGGCCTTTATCTCCCTGGCCCCCAGCACATGGGAGTTGTCCGTGACTTTCACACACATGTTCCTTCTTACCTAATCTTTCCAAAGGAAACAAAGCATTATAAAGTTTGCAGAGGAGCAGGAAAGAAGGAAAAAGAAGGTGGAGAAAAAGAGAACTTGGGAAATAGTTTTTCAAGCAAGAATAGAACATAAAATGAATGAGGCATTAAACCAGAAAAGATGATCTGATTTGGGGGGCTACTTTCATGAATGTCTGCAGTATAGTAGTCTCTCCCTCCTTCTCTCTCTCTCTCCTTCTCTCTCTCTGTTGCTCACTTTTTCTCCCCCCACTACCCCCCTCTTTCTTTCTCTGTCTCTCTCTCTCTACACACACACACCCCTTGGTCCTATCTGAACTGAAATATAAGCTCTACTTATGAAGCATATTTGTCAGGCACCAAAATAGTGGTAATTAAATTCATGGGGGATGTATATTACAGAAAAAATAGAATCCCAGAAGCCAGAGACCTTATAAAGTAGCTGATCATCACCAACACCATAATTACTCCTAGGAATAAGGAATGTACGCCAGGCCTCCTGAGACTTGCTTAATATCAGGCAAGAAAGGACCATAATTATATTTCTTATCTGGGGCCAACCTTTGAATGTATAAACAGAGGGAAATGTCATCTCAACTTTCCGTGCCCTCTGAGATGAATGCCAGTACCTGGACTTGTTGCCTTAGAGAAAAACAGTAAATCTTGATTGAGCTAAAATGAAAAAGATGAAAAAGTCACAAATGCCAAAGGGAAAAATTTTCATTCAATTTAGTGGAAAAGTTAAGTGACATTCTAAATTGAGAAAACTATATGTTATCACCTATGACGTAAATTAGGTGTGTGGATGGGAAAAAGTTCAACCTTATTATTAGAGGACATTGGATATCTTTATCACAAATACTAAGGTTTTCTCAACTGGATGCTATACATTTTTTATTTCATTCCTGCTCTTTATTCTTTATTCTAATAGGTTTAGGCAAAGCAAGGATTATTTGCCCCTCATTCAACCATCAATAAACCTAGATCATAGGTGCTGAATAGACTTATCCAAGATCACTCAACTGTTCACTGGAAAAGTCAGTGCTAAATCTGAGACCTGATCAACTATCCATTTCACTTTTCCACATTATTTCCTGGAGTTAAAAGCTAGTTGATTTATTTCTTGCTTCTGTACATTCTTGGCTAACAAAAGCTAATATGTTTATATTGGATTTGGATTCAGATAAAATTTTTTAGTGTCAAGCCAAGTGGTCTATAAAGTACATTCTCCTACTTAATCTGTTTTGGATATCAGAATCCTTAAAACTTCACATAAAAAGAACTCCAACCTTTTCCTGGAGACATGTTTAAATAGTCATACATCCACAAATCCTGATGTACTTTGTCTCTGATAATAAAGAAATACAGTGATTAGATCTTTGAAACCACTAAACCATGTGAGTTCTGAGTTTAAGCCATAGGTCTGTCACTCATCAGCTGCATTCATAAGGTAAGTGATTCAAACTCCTCAAACTCTGCCTCCTAACCCAGAAAATTCATCAGTACCACCCTTTGAGAAGACCTCAAATTTCCTGATGCATAGTGCCAAAGAGCAATGTCTTCTCCCTTTTCTTGCTCCAGTCTTCTTAAAACCTACCTTGTAAAAGTAATGATTGAGCATCTTAGCTCATTGTATTCTAAAACCACTTGACCATGGCACTAGCTAATGTTTTATTCAGATAAGAATTCATAATACAGTGCTGTCTATTCACTGACCAGTATTTATGTGCTACCACTGTTGCAGGCATTGGCCTTATAATGGTGAACAAAAAAGGACAGGGTCATCCTTTTACTTAAGAGGTTGTGATGAACAAACTGGACGACTCTGGGTAATATTTATTTCTGCATATGGAGGGTGGGATGCTCAGTGAGAAAATTCATTGGTGAAATCCTGAGGCATCCTATGGGTTGGTTCACCAAACAATATCTGGTCGATTACTTCTCCCAAGACAAATACCAAATCCCTCGGGGAGGTAATCCCTGATACCTAGAAAGTTAATGAGTAATACTATGGGCTTCTTTGCAGTGATTCAGGCAGTGGACTGATTCTTTGGCCCAAAATTATGATCATTTAGATCATAATCTTACCCAATTTTGGGTGATAGATCCACCCTCCATGCTAAGAAGAACTTGGAGGTGACACGTCCAACTTGCCTAAAAGTTGAGCTTATTCCTAAAATCTTAGCTCTGACTCAGTCCTCCTGGGATTTTGTTTTCTGGCATGCCTTTCCAGCACTCCAGAGGTGGTGACATCACCTCAAGAGGCCCAGTTCTTCACTATCATCCTCCCCTATTCCTTCTGCTCATAGGACTTGCTTCCAAGCGGCCATTACAATGTAAAACAGAACAAAAGGCCAGCCAAGTCTGCTAAATAGCCTCTCATGCTATGCTCAAACTTGTCCAGATCCAAGCCAGGGGTCCCTAGGAACATTACAAACCAAGTAGGTTGGCAATGGAAGAAAAGCTGCAAAAGTATTTATGTGACTGCATGAGTAGGTCCGCTTTTCACATGTGTATTTCCCTTCCCAGTGGCTCCAAACAGAATTGCTTTCTGATTTTGAAAAGCCTCTGCAGGAATGCAGAGAACAGAATGGTGACTCAGAAGACGGTGACGAAGTCATCTGCTTTGCATTGTCGAGTACATTTTTCACATGTTACAGGGTAAAACTAGCAATAAGGGCACCAAATGCTAGAAAAAGAAAAAAGAGAGAGAGATAAAGGGGGAAAAGGTAAAACTATCTTATTTCCTCCAGAGAAAAACTGTCTTGATGCAGGACCCTGGTGTTGTAGGAAAAAATCATTTTGCTTTGAACAGCTCTTTCTGACTCACTTTTTGGAAAGAATGTGCTGAACAGATAGCCCCCACCCCTTCCCCCCAAACAGTTCTGCTGAAATCTGAACACTCTAAGTCCTCCTTGTTGACTTGTGAAAGAGATCTCTCTATATTCATTTGGGCTCCATGCACGTCACATGATACCAATACATTCCAAATGCTAAGATACAAGATTACTACTTAACCATAGAACAAACCAACAGGAATTTTAATCAAGACAATATCCAATAATGAATAAAGATGGAATGTTTTTGGAAGGATTCCAGAATACACATTTGGGAATTTTTAATCTTGCTCGTCTTTGAATCTAGCAAAAATATTTTAAACTTTTCTGACCATGCCATTTCAATCTGAATCTAGAAACCAGCTACTATCTAAGGTATTAAAGCATTTCATCTACACAGACATTGAATTTTCCAAATCTAGACCAGTAATTGATACCAGATTAAATGAAATATGAATCATCAGACAAGTTCTTTTAAATGCAGTGTTTAAGCTGAATTATTTTATGATATGCCAGATGAAAAGAAATCAAGATAATAATGATCACTATGTGACAAGGTTAGTGTTTTTAATACTTCTATACTTTAAGATTTATTTTGTTTTAATGCTTGTATGCATACCAGATTTATAGTAATAGCTTATCAAATTGCTTAATTAAATCAAATCCAGTTATTGGTGGTCAAACTCAGATCCTGAATTTGGAAGTTATCTGAATCAATACTAAATGTAAAGGAAGATTTTTTTACAATAATTATAATCAGCTGTAACTTATATGAAACGTGAATTTCAATATGATTTTAATTATGTTTGAAACAGAGAGCAGTGGCCTCCTAATGAGTTTGAAGGTTATAGACTATGGAGATTTTCTCCTTGTTTAGGAGATTTTTCTATCCCCACCCCACCACCCTCAGTTCCACCACCAAATGGAAGCATAGAAGACTTCTCTCAAGGATAGTTTGGACATTGGTGTTTGGGAATCTTTGAAAAGGACCAAGTGAGGCTTGGAAGAAAGATGCTAAAGGTGGGCCATAGATTAAACGTGACATGTTACACTAGAGGAAAGGTATTTTTATAGAAAATGCATGCAGCAGATCAAAGACTTCACTGTGCTTATTTTTGTCTTCAGACACCTACTAAACCTGCATTTCTGCTGATGAGTGAAATTCTAGCTCTTTGGCGATCCCAGGACCTTAAATTGATACATCATCCAGCAGCATTAAAATGTTGGTTTTGCGTGATTAGAAGTGTGGGTGCACAATTTCATTGGGAGGAATGAGAGTTGTAGTCATTTAAAGTAAATCAAGACTAAACAATGAAATTGAGGAAAATGGCTTGTGTAATTGCCCCATTGGTTGGCTCAGAATCCCAGCTGAAGAGGAGATTAGAACCAAGGTCTGTGCTGGGGGTTTGCTCCAAGGGCTGGATGGCAACTGAGAGCAGGTTCTCTGACATGCCCTAGCAAGCCCCTGAATTAGATGAAAAGTACAGAGGACTGCAAACGTCTTTCTGAAACCATCTTGGACAGCATTTGATTGATGTCTGATTTATTTTTTTTCTTCTCATCTTAAATGTTTAGGGCGGGGGTCGGCGTGGGGGAAGAACCATTTTCAAATCCTCTTGAATAGTATGGATTTTTATCGGGATACACTCACCAAGCACTTCAGAGAGAAACTAGGATAGGTAGTGAAAGTTAAAAAGCTGAATAAGTCTAAATAGCGGAATAAACAGAAAAGAATTGACAGTATTCCCGAGGAGTACGAGAAGCTAATAGAGTTATATATGTTTTAAGAGGTAGATACGATCACGTGTGCACAATATAAAACAGAAGGTTTCTAATGATTGAAAAAGGAGGGGGAAGTTCTTTGGTAGTAGCTTGGTGAACTTTGGCTGAACTTCTCCGTTTGGCAGGCTCTGGTGCGGACAGTCTAGGATGAGGCATTAGGGCTCGCATCTGAGAAATTGACATCAAGCAGACAGCAAGACATGATATCTTATTTTCCTGAGCCATGCTGACACAAATTGAACTCCCCTTATTATTTTCTTATGCCAGTAAAGTTGCACTTGGAATTTAAGCATTTTGTGTGCAGATGTTGAAGAGCGGGTTGGTTTAATTTAAATAATTTTCAGATTGTTTAGTAGCACTCTAAAGACGGGAGTGTTCTTCATCTGAGTTCAATTTTATGAGCTTGGATTTCTGATCTTCTGCAAGGTAAACTGAAACATTAAAAAAAAAAAAAAAAGGCCTGAGTTCTCCAAGGCCTGGCTGCTGCTGGCTTGCTTAATTGAAGAAAATGGAGAGGCCCCAGCTTGGTCTCTAATTTGCTCCATTATTTTTTTACCTTTCACAGTTTCTCCATTTTAGGAAAAACAAAAATAAAAAAAAAGCCTTAGGAAAAATGAGCGGGGGAGGGCGGGTTCAGTTAATGATTGGGAGTGAGACAGTGAGAGATGATAAAACATCAGAATTCAAACTCAGACATAATGAGGACTGACTTGTTTTAAAATAGTCATTTCTGTCTCTTTTAGCTTAGGAATTACTTGGCTTTCCATTTTTTTCTGAGCCATAGCAATTACACATTTGCACTGTTTATGCAGACCCCTATGCCCGTCAGACGTTTCTTTTACCAGTGTTTACTTACCCCGTTTTTCTAAAGATTCCATGTGACCTCCCTGGAGCTCAGGCATAGATGCGTGATTGTATCACTGTTTATGAGACTCGGCTGCCTTCATTTTCCAGCATCAAATTTGCTTGCCTAATTCAACCTCTCATACTAAACAATATAAGGGAATGCTTCTTGGAAGAAAGTAAGATGTCAGTGTACATTACAGCCCCCCTGGGGTAAATGGACAACATTCATAAAGAACTAAAAATATGCACTTTAGAATGAAATGTACCTCATATAATTTATGACCCAGAGATTAGTTTTTAATACTCAGAGATTAGTTTTTCTCTTTAGGAGTGCAGGTCAATATGTAAGAGTGTGTGATGGTATAAAATTCTTAATAATGATCAGGGGAAAAAATGTTCTTTCCAGTTTGGCCTATAACCAAAATCACTTTGCATTCGCCTCTGGAAGCTCCCGCAGGGAGGGAAGTTCCCCTCAGACCTCAGCAACCACCCCTAATCCTCTGAGGTCAGAATGCTGGACATGGCTATGACCTTAACCTCAGATGCAGTAGATTTACTCTCCCTACATCTCCCTACAAGAGTCAGCAGAGTGGGTTATGCAGAGAGAGATGAATGATGCTCATGTGTTGGAGGGAGGATGTCCATCTTGCTCCTGTAATTAGAAGTGTCTCTTCCCAAAATCAACCCTCCACTGTGATGAACTAAGGTGCAAGAATTCCACAGTTGGAATTCAAAGTTAGTTTCTTTTTTTCTCACAGGTATGACTCAAAATCTTTCTTTCCTTTTATTAGAGAAAATAACAATAATATGTCCATGTATATAATGTATGTGTTTTTGCTTTAGCTCCCACATTGATATATTAGAAAGAGGCTTTGGTTTGACCTTTTAGATGGGAATAGAAGCCTCATCCATACAAATTCAGCCAAAGTGGCAGAAATTTATTTAAATAGCAGTTGTTGTTCTTAGAGTTTCAGAGTTGGTGGCAATCATAGAAATAATTTAGCTGAAGTCTTCATTGATCAGACAGGAAAATGCACCAGCCAGAGGGAACTGTGACTTAACCATACTTACGTAGCACCTATAGGAAGAACCAAGCCCAGAAACCAGGCTACTAATTGTAGGATAGCATTGGGTTTGTCCTTTCAGCCTTGCCACAGGGAACTTAGTTTACCTTAAAGCAATGTCCCTTACCTTAAAGCAATGACACAGAAAGACATTAATTATGCTTTATAACTTGGGAGATGATTGACTCCAATAATATTTACTCCTGGGCGTCTGCTTTCTCGATTCAGTTGTTCTTAGTCCCTAGCACCCCAAAAGCAGAGTCCGGACAAGGGATGGAATGGACCCAGGGCAAGCTGTGAGGTACTCTGGCATCAAAATGGGCCAGGACAAAGTGCCACAATACTCAACCATAATTTGAGAGCATGGTCATAAACAAAATCTGTCATGATCCAAAAGTAACGAAAAGACTAGGACCCTGCTGGGGTTAGGAAGACTAATCTGACCTGAGGACTGTAGTCCGGAATATATAGTGAGATGTCCTCAGGAAGAACCAAACTTTAAGTAAGATATATTATCTCTTCCTGTGTCCATACAGAAAGTATATTGCATTAAAGTAAACTAAGTTCCCTGCGGCAAGGCTGAAAGGACAAATCCAATGTTATTCTACAACTAATGTTATGCCAAGTTCTTCCACCACACGAATCTACCTTCCCTTCCTTCTGTAGGAAGCCCACTTTCCCTAAACCATCATTAAAAAAGGAAACATTGTCCTCATGCTACATTACCAAAGGAAATCTACAAACTACCAATCCAGCATTATAAGTGAATTGGTTTATTAATGCTTATTCTGCCACCTCCCAAGTCAGAAAAATCTACACAGAGCCCTGTCTGATTAGAGAACCAGTACGCAGGCAAATTTTCTCATACCTAGACCATCTCTGGTAAGGTCCTTGACTTCTCTCCTGACATCCTGGTCAGATATCTCCAAAAAGAATAATCTTATGAATTTGTCTTTTACTGAGAAGAACTGGTCAGAACCTAGAACCTCAGGGGCCTTGAGTCCTGGAATTAGTTTTTCCACGCACAAAATATGTGACTTTCCTTTTACTAAGAATGCAACCTTCTGTGGGATCAATGGGGGGATATGGGCATTTAGCAAGGAAAGGGGGACAGCCCAGCTGAACATATGTTACTCTCAGAGACTTTTCTCTGTCCATGGACAGCTAAATAGACTTTTCAGACCACCACAGGTGAAGAAACAGAGGGTAAGCAGACCTACAGATCCCATCTCTCTTAGGGAAATGATTCTCTTTATAAGCATTCAAGTCCCTTGCACTCTAGATGGTACACATGTGGGCACAGCTTTGAGCAGAATTCCTAAGCACCCCCAGGTGTGCCCTCCCCAGTAAAAACACAAAAAAACAAAACTCAGTCCACTGAAGTTTCAGTCTAATGGTTCATCATCTTTTCAAGTAATTGGTTATATTTAACTAATTGTGATGCAATCTCACAAAGTTTCAGTTAAACTTTTTCTCCATCTTTGGCTTAAGACTGAAGACGTATCCTGTGTTATAACTGTAGTTGGAAGATTTGGGAACAAGCCAGGAGAATCTGCCTTGCCTAGGATTGCCCCCATTAAAACTGGGTCGATCAAAAGAAAGTGAATCCAGGATAGGAATTCCACCACACAGTAGTTCTCTGGGTGGCTGCCAGTCTAGTTTAATAAGGAATCAAAATTTCCATCTGATAGCTATTAAGTCAAGGGGGTTAAAGCATTATTGGTCATAGGTGAATTCCTCATGTTCTCGGGACCCATGCAAGAAAGTGGAATGAGTATTAGCACTTGTAACCTCTAAGATAGGGTTCCCAGAGTCAGGGAAGTCTGAGTATCCTGTCTGCTGCTCAGGGACTACCCTGAGGGATGTCACACTCCTCTGGGATGAGATTGCCAATAATGCAAAGTGTCAAATACACAGAGGTTTGGGAATGGTTCAACTGCAATCCAACCGCAATGACCACTCCACTAAGGAAAAAGGGAGTATAGAAGGCTGGTTAAAGTCCTTAGAAGATGTTGATAAGCTGATCACTTACAACAATTACATTATAACCATTAATTTCATTTAAAGGAGAACTAAGTTATAAAGGGCTGTCAGTACAACAGGGGGAAGCAGAGCGCTACCAGGTTAGGATGCAGGAAGCTGAAGATAGTGGGGGAAGGGGACAAATCTGAGAACCAGAAAAACACCCAGCTGGAAACATCTTTGGAAATCTAGGAATGGTCAAGTCTCAGGCATCAGACTTGGCCTCACCAGGCAAAATCACAAACAATCTGGGGGAATAGGGGTAGTGAGGTGAAAGCAGAGACTTTCTAGAACCTTCCTTCCTGATGCAGGAGGAATTGCTCCTGTTGAGAAAAGGCCTGATCAGAATTCTGCCAGGAGACTCCATAAACATAAAGAGGATCATCTCAAAACCACAGGTATTAAAACTTGCAAGCATCCAAGATCTTTAGGGGAGTCTGAAAGGAGAGATGAAGGGAAAATCGATGGGAGGGAATCGCAGTAAAGGGAAGAGATGGGAAAGTGAAAGTCAGGGTTCTATAAATAACACCAGAAACCACAATATAGGTTTTTAAGCAGAGGTATGTGGTGGTTTCCTCATGTCCTCTAAGAAATTGAAACTTTATGAAGACCCAGCAGTGCCTGGAAGGCAGGCTTGGAAGTGCATGGAACAGGGAGCATGGGGTAGGAAACACGTATTTCCGCCCGAACCTTCCCTAGAGCAGGCACACACCCAATTCCCCACATGGGCTAGCATGTTGCACCACAGGCCACCTGTGAGACAAAGTGGTCACCCCATGTTGCCAATGAGAGAACTGTCATTTTACAGGACAGAAATAATGGGCCTGCCCACCCACAGCAAGGAACAACCAGACTGGATGTTAAACTCTGCACTCCCATCCAAGAGAAAGAGTTGGACCCGTGGGTCTCCTGACCATATCCTGACTCATCTGGGGGCCTTGAGCAACGGAAAGAAGGTGCAGGCATGGACTTTGCAGACCAGAAAAGGACCCTACAGTAAAATAGTCACCCAAAAACCACAAAAGCAGAATGATGGGGTGAAGAGAATAGTCTTCTTGGTGTTCAAGCCCAGCAAAAGGTATGTGAAGAAGTGGGAAAGTCAGCCACTATCCCATCCATGGCAAACAGGAATAGAGAGGGAAGTTTGCTGGAACATCTGGCTTATGAAACCAGAGTTCTAAAAGAAATTCCAACTGTCAGTGAGGCCCTGAATGAAAGGCAGACAAGGGTTTGAGCATCTTTGTTTTGTTTCCCATCTTTTGCCCAGGGCTGCCCAGGGACCCAAGTTTCTGGCTGGTGTTTGAGAATGAGCAGGGTGTGGGGGAGGGTATAAATATCCAAGTCAGAGGAAACAACAAGGCAGACAACAGCTCAGGCTCTGATCAGAGATAACCATATAGAGAGACAGACTGAACCAAGGTGACCCTTGGGCATCAGGGGGCAGAGCTGGGGCAACCCCACATACCAACCTCCCAGAGGTGGGAGCAATAGCTTGCTGTCAGGACATTTCCCCAGGGCAGAAACGCAGACCTTCAGGCTGTGCCAGACCATAATTACCCACTCCCTTTCCTGCACTTTTAAACTCCTGTGGTAGGTGCTCAGCAGCGGCTCCTTTCCAGCGAAAGAACCTGACTTTTCAAAATTAATATGTGCTTGTTAGCTCGGCCCTGAGTCTATGTATCATGTTAATTACACTTGGCAATGAGAAATCCTGTGTTTGAGAAAGCAAGTTGGTGCAGGAAGCTTGTTATGGTTGATGAGTGTCGGAAATGTTTAGAGGAGGCGGCTGTGGGGCAATTGTGGGGCATCCACTAGGCAGGGTGCCAAAGAGCTTCTGGTGAGAGCCACACTGCTCATCTCCACAGGATGGGCCCCACACACCCCCTTTCTTAAAATGGGGGCAGTCCCTTTTTCCTCTCTCCTTTTGGGTGTTTGCCCTGCTGCAGAAGCAGGGTGGGTGGAGGGGGATGAGGTGGGGGTGGTGAGAGGGATACTGGGATCATTGGTGGAGGTGAATGGGCACTGGTGGAGGGATGGGTAAACGATCACTGTATGAGTGAAATGAAAACACAAAAGTTCATAAGTTTGTAACTGTACATCACAGTGATTCTCTAATAAATCTAATAAAAATTTTAATAAAAAATAAAAAAATTTTAAATAAATAAAAATAAATATAATAAAATGGGGGGCAGCACTGGTAACATAGTACATTGGACTTCTAAAATGGGGGAGGGGTAGTTGCAACTTCCCCTCTGAAAGTATGTATATAGTAGGATTGAAAATCTGTGTATCTACTCAATGTCTTTCTTTGCACCCCAAACCCTCCCTCTCCCACCACTCTCCACACTCCCTACAGAGAGCCCCCAGCTGGGTATAGCAAGCTTGAGGTCAAGCAACTTGACAGCCCAAACTTAGGCCATATAACTCCTTTCCACATAACTCCCTCAATCATTTTAGTGTTCTCAGCCACTCCTCCTGCCACCTTCCTCTTCCTCCTCCTACTCCTCTTCTGCCCACCTTACTTTTTCCTCCTCCTCTTCTTTCTCCTTCTCCCTCCTCCTCCTTCTCCTCCTCCTCCTTCTCCTCCTCCTCCTCCTTCTCTTCTTTCTCCTTCTCCTCCTCCTCTTCTTCCTCTTCCTCTTCCTCCTCCTCCTCCTCCTCCTCCTCCTCCTCCTCCTCCTCCTCCTTCTTCTTCTTCTTCTTCTTCTTCTTCTTCTTCTTCTTCTTCTTCTTCTTCTTCTTCTTCTTCTTCTTCTTCTTCTTCTCTCCTTTTCCTTCTCCTCCTCCTTCCTCACCTCTTCTCCTTCTCTTCTCCTCTTCCTTCTCTCTGTGCTTATCTCTCTGTCTCTATCTCACTCATATTCTGGTGACAGCTCCATTCTCTTATAACTCCCCTACCTGTTGCCTGCCTCAATTAAATAGTCTCTTAAACTTTCTCCCCCAAATTTTAAATTATGAAAGTGCCATTTTCTCCTTGCTCGGAGTTTCACACTGTATGTTTCCTCTGGTACTATAGAGTGGGGAGCAGATAAAGCTATAGCCTCCAGTTATATCTTGTCTGTGGACACTGGCCCAGAAGCCTGTCAAAGTCACCCTCAAAGTCTTGTACAGACAAAACCAGGAGAGCAATCTCTATTCTATCCAGCACCTTCAACTGCCCCCAGATAAGAAAATGCAACAACATCAAACTAATGAATTTCTACACAATACATGTAACAAACTTTAAAATGAAAAAATGCCCTACTGAATAGGAGCAAATATTTGCACACTATACATATGACAAAGAAGCTCATTGCTAAGAAAGAATCCATAAAACTTAGCAGCAAAATTAAAAAAAACATTAAAAGTGGACAAAAATGCTGAAAACAGACATAAGAAAAGTTAGCTTACCATCAGGGAGGGAAACGGAAGACAAATCCAACAATAATAAGAAACCCATTCATATTCACAAGAATGATCTGTGTCCAAAAGGCCTGGTTGTTTCTGGCCTCTTGGACAACAGTGCTGGTGGGGTATGGGATGAAGTGAACCCTTCTTCATGCTGGTGCTTGTCTCTGGCCTTTTTACCCAACCTCTCAGGAAACAGATGAAGGGAACCTACCTGTCCCCTGGTGGGGCAAAGGATGGAGGTCAAGGCAGAGAGAACAGGGGCCTCTCTGTCCACTCAGATCTCCTGACCATGGCCAAGATCACCATACCTCAAGGCCTTCCCTTTCATAGTCCTGGGCCCTGTTCCCCAAGGAACTTTTTTTCTAAAAAGTAATATGGCTGTATTGCTAAGGGTGGAAACTGAAATATGAGGAAAATTTAATATGAAAGGGCAAAAGTGAAAAACAAATATCAGAAATTTAAAAAGTGGTTGGAGAGCCAGCAGTATGGAATACAATTAATGTAGGTTTGGAGGATGCCACCCATTGGACAGACCCCATGTATGGACACACCATGCCCTGTTGTGAAATGACAGGGTCATACCTGAGATATGTCTTCCCTGCCTCTCAGAATTTCTGGGTTTATACCCACAGGTTTATTTACGCCTTGAGAGTAAAAGCAATCACTTAATTTGGTTTGGTTGGTTTGGGGGTTAGATCCAGCAGTGCTCAGGGTGTACTCCTGGCTCTGTCCTCCAAGGTCACTCCTGGAAGGGCTTGGGGAATTATATGGGGTGCCAAGGACTGAACCCTGGTCGGCCATATGCAAGGCAAGCACCCTATCTGCTGTTCTATCACTTCAGTCTCTGTTTAATTTTTAAATTTGTCCCCCACTATTTAACTATCTGCTATATATTCTTCTTCCTAGATAAGGTCTAAGAAGAGGAAGGGCAAAAAGGAGTTTGTCTGACTCATCTTTGTACACATTCTGTGTGTGCGTTAATTATTCAGTTGTCTTGCACGAAACATCGGTCTGAAATCAATGGAGATTTTGGTCCTTAGGAGAATACAATGGACCTGTATTTCCCTTGCTTATTAGTAATTACAGTTTGTTTATTTGTTTGTTTAGAGGGCAAGCAGCACTCAGGGAGCCCAGTACCACTTCTGGTAATAGTCATGCTGTACCACTCAGATAATACAATGCTTGGGCCAAGTGATTCTGAAGGCCACAAGGGTCATACTTGATAGTGATCAGGGACCACCAGGGTTACATCCAACAGTGCTCAGGGGATGATTTGATGCCAGGCTCCAACTCAAGGCCTTATACGATATCAGGCATGCACTCTAATCTTTAAATTATCTCACCAGCGGAGAATGGGCACTGGTGAAGGGATGGGTTCTCGAACTTTGTATGGGGGAAACATGAGCACAAAAATGTATAAATCTATAACTGTACCCTCATGGTGATTCACTAATTAAAAATTAAAAAAATAAATTAGACTAAAACAAACAAAAATGCTTAAGATGCTTCCAGAGTATAATTTATAAATCTATATACAATTTATAATTCAGATGTTAGTTAATTAAATAATAAAATTAATCAGGATAAAACATAAATAAATAAATAAATAAATAATCTCACCAGCCCAGTGATCACCAGGTTAAACCACAAAGCAATAGTGAAAGGATGTCAACAAGTTCTGCCTACCTTCCTCACTGAGGATCTGAGACCCAGAGAAAAGTAGCTTAGTGAAAAAATAAGGAAGGTGGGAAGGGCAACTAGACCTTTCGGTGACAACATGTGCCATTGCATGACATGCATTATCCCATGTGATCTTCACAAATACCCTAAAAATCCCCATTTAGTGGATGAGCAACAGAGCCACAAAGTCCTGATACAAAATTTTCAGTTATGCAAAGGCTAATAAGAGAAAAATCCCAGTGAGCATCCATGAAGGCATGTCTGAGCCACACTAGCTCTCCAGAGAAGACAACCTGTGAGCAGGTTCTGCAGGTCCAGATCAAAAGAGGCAGCACATAATCTGAAGGAGACAATATAGGGTTGTATAGATCTCAGTTTAGCTAGAGAAGTCACAGTGACCAGGATGGACCACAGAATGAGGGGACTGCTGGAAGCATTGGTACCCAGCCTTAGGGTACCAGGCCACTCCAGATCACTGCCCACCACGTCTACCTTCTCATGCACATGGTATCTGGACTATTGATGGTTACTAACCAGTGGGCAGAAGAGGCCCACAGGCCCTCCTATTGAGGGATGAGGCAGGGCTCCAGGGTAAGGCTAACTTTCTACTTGCTGTGAAAAGATTTATCCTCTTGAACAACAATTCAGTTATTTCCTTTTGTCAAATATCCCTGCTCTATGATTGGAAGGTAAGTGAGTATCTCGATTTTCTTAACTGTTTGACCTTGATGCAGTGAGTTAATTTGTTGCTGTTTCTTTTCCCATGTCTATCAAAGGATGTCTCTGGCATAAGGTCAGAAAGATAATATAAAGGTGAAGGTGCTGGCCTTGCATGCAGCTGATCCTGGTTTAATCCCTGGTACCATGTATGATCCTCCTGTGCCCCATCAGGAGAGCCCTCTAAGCAAAGAGCCAGGAGTAAGCCCTGAGCACCATCAGGTATAACTCATTCCCCCAAGGAGTGGGAGGGGATGAGGGGAGCTCATAGTATCATTCTCACAGGGTGGTTGAAAAAAATAACTGCTTGATACATGAAAAGAGAAAATTCCTACCAATAGAAAACACAATGGATGTGTGCTCTTATTATATTTTATCTAATTCCTTTACTTTATAGATTTTTAATTAATTGCTACATTAGTAATTTTAATCTTTTCAAAACACAGTCTAAGTCTGATGAATGAGGTGGTGACCTATTTTTCAAATAATTGCTGCTTTCAGTTAAACCAGGCTCCTTAAAACTTGACAAGTGGCATGCTTTATTGATGTTCTAAATTTTGTGTGTTTTTCTAAGTCGTGTCTAACATTATTTTATTCAGAGAGCGAAAAATACTCCATCTGACAGACCACTAACTACATAATTGCCTTAAAGCAAAGCTTAGCAGGTGGGGTTTTGTGCCAAACCAATCATGATAACATGTGTTTTCTGATGTTCAAGAAAAAGGAGGGGAAAAAGGAGGCTCTAATGACTGCAACATAGATTTCATGTCTGTAGAAAAGTGAATACACAGGAAATCTGACTTCTTGGTTGAGGCAAAGGAGACCTAAGCTTCTATTCTATTTATAGAATAGAAGAGTTCAGGCAAGCAGCTCTGAAATTATTGTATCTGCACCTTCTAAATTACTGTAAGTCTGATGATAGAGTAACAGAGGATAAGACTTACTTTCATATTAGCGTATTGTCATGTTTAATCAATCAGAGAAGAACTGTAATTACTTTGCACTCTTATTAGAAAACTTTAAAGGAAGGGAGTCGTGAACTTATAAAGTAAATGTCATCCTGTTTGGATAGTTATAGTTTTATAGATAATTTGTTGCAGATTTTAGTCAGATGACTTGTAATTATTTCCTTTATGCTCATCTTTAATCCTGTAGGCTATTTCAAACACAAACATAAGGGCTACAGATGTAACCATGGATCAACATTACAATCTAATTATTGTGACTTGTTGTGTCCAGCTGATATCTGTTTGTTGACAATGACTGACACACACCTCTGCAACCAAGTGTCACCTTAAAGGAGGAAGACAATGGTCAAGGGTTTGTGTTCTTGAATTTCTATCATCCATCAGGGGCCCAGTGTGATCTGGAGGGTGGTGTGTAAGAAAAACAGGTTTGGGAAATACCTAACCTTGTGTTCATAACTTGAAATCTTCCTTGCCAAGCTTTTAAGTTTTTTCAGTTTTCTTTCCTTGACTCTCAAATGTGAACTTGAAAAGTACCTTTAATAGGTTTACTTGAAACTGAGTTAGGATCAAACACATACAAACACACACACACACACACACACACACACACACACACACACACCAGCAGAGTATGACTATATTCCCTTATAGTAGACACAAAATACATGACTGTTTTGTTAAATGAAGTATCCTCAGCATCTTTCCATTCATGGTAGTATTGTGACTACCATCATATGCTTCTGTGTCTAAGCATGGGGACTATCTCCAAGGGGAGGAAACAAACTGATGAATATTTTCCAGGCTGGACTCAAGGAGGCAATGTGAGCTGCTCTAAGGTTCAGTCAGAAAACTGGGGCTGTAAGAACTAACAAAGATGGTGAAGCTAGATACCTGATGCTTGGTGCTCAGTAAACATCACAGCTACACCATAAACTTCTCTTCCATTTATGAATCCATTCTTCAACAGACACTCCAGCCTAAATCAAGTATACCTAGAGATTCACATCATAAGAAAGGGAACATGCATCAGGGAAAAGGGTGATGGCCGCAGGCACAGAACAAACCCTCGTGCTCTGGAAAGCTCTCTCCTTCAAAAGCCAACCTGGCCATAGCCACACCAAGTTTTTCCTTGCCTCAAGTGCAGAAGTGGCATTTGCCACAGAGAACAAATGAGGAGCCTGTATGTGAAATGAAGGAAGGCAGAGGGGCCTACCAGTCTGGACACAGCTCATTCACCATACTCTATACTTGTCTTAAGCCCACAAAAATTTAACCCACAGTCAAAATGAACCCTGATTCCAGGAGCTCTGGGTTTCCCTCCTCAATCTGAATCTGCCATGAAATATTAGTCATACTGGAGCCTGCATTCCTCTGTCTTGAGAGTAGCAGGTAGAACTAGAAGGGAAGCAGTCATCATGGCCTTCACAGCTTGAAAATTTTAGGATGCATTTCCCCCATCAAAGTTATAACTCGCTGGTCAAAAGGATTCCTAAAGTCTGTATCCAAAGGTCTGCAGAATCCCAGAAGCAAAGGGCTCCTGTTCTTGGCAACATACCCACTTCCTTTTACTGTCCTCAACTCCAATTCCCTCTCCTCACTCACCCTCATGGACAGTCCTGCACTAGGAACAGGCTTTGAGAAGCCTCACCCGTGCCTCTTTTCCACCTAGCAATGTGCTGTGTGCAAACCACAACCATCCCACCCGACGTGTGAGCAGGGGGCTCTTCCCCACTTCAGACTTGAGGGAGAGGGGCTGGGGCAGGAGGAGGAAGGAGCAGGTAAAGGACCAGAAGCTCACACCTCACTTATTTGTAAGCAGACCATGTGGTTTCACTTTGCACCCACTTCTCCAGTGGGAGTCTAAATGTTAGCACCTGGGGACACCTGTCTCCAATTAGCCCAACCATTTCCCTCAGAAATGATACCCCCAAGAAGATGGGCCTGAACAGTCTCCCCCAGCCCACAAAAAGAGCCGGTGCTTTGTCTGTACTCTTAGGAGTGGAGCATAAACAGGACAGTGCCAGGGGTGGGAGTTCTGAGGAGAGCTTCCACAAGGGGAGAGGATAAGGAACCCAATCACCTCCCCAGTCCAGAACCTTCCCTCTGGCTTCAGAACACCTGGTGGCCTTGTGGCTGCCAGGCCTGGAGATGTTTGGCATTCCTCTGTGGCCACGCTGGACCAGAAATGGAAGCCAGTCTACCCAGAGGGCTTCTGAGGGCG
Source organism: Sorex araneus (assembly GCF_027595985.1). Taxonomy (NCBI): domain Eukaryota; kingdom Metazoa; phylum Chordata; class Mammalia; order Eulipotyphla; family Soricidae; genus Sorex; species Sorex araneus. Next base: position 180,662,310 of record NC_073313.1, read on the forward strand.
CTGGGGCTGCGGGGGTCACCTCTTGGGGGTCTGGCTGGATTTCATGGTCCCGGCTGTCTGGATGATTTGCGGAGGATTCCAGCCAGAGTGGGGGGGTGGGGGGGGCGCCTGCAGAGAGGCCTCACCCGGCTGTGGAAAGGCTGCCGGTTGCTCTGCGGGGCCTTCAATAACAGAAGAGAAACAAAACAATCCCTCCTCCCTGGCTACCTTGAGAGTTCCCCCCTTAACACATTTGATTGACTGAAAGTAAATTACTTATTCTCACATCTTCAGCAGGAGATTAGCCTTCCAATATGAAGCTAATAGGCCTCAGTCCTAATACAAAGACTGAAAAGGGATGGATTTCTGGAACCACAAGCACACAATGTAATTCTATTTTAGAAGTGAATGCATTGATTAATTCTTACGATTGCATTCTGAGGCCCCTCAGCAAACAGCCAGGTAAGGTCCTTGAGGGTCTGGTCATTTGAAGTTAGGGTTCTTTATATCATGTACCTTAAACCTAAAATATCATGGTTTCACAAACCATAAAATCCTCCCCATTTCAAGTGAATGACACAATCATCTTTAGAAATGTGTTGAAAGGAGATGTCATCATTGCGCGAACCTCAGAAAGTGTATTTATGCAAACCAAGATAGCACAGGTTACATATAGGAGTGTTCAACCTGTCTCCACCATAAATATCATTTGAAACCCAGTGTGAGTTAAACAGCAAAAACTATCTAATGAATCAGCAAGAAATTTCTGGAGATGGGCCCCATTCCACAGATTGGTGGTGTAAAACCACTCGCTTGCAACATCCAGGCTATGAGGCTATGTATAGGGACTACCATCATATAGGTGAGCTATTGTGACTGGAATCTCATTAAGCAACAACTTACGCACATCATGCCATCCTAAGACTGACACTTCATTGCATGAATTAGCCATGGTTTTGCTTATGACCATTTGAGTTGTTTCTACTTTTTTGATGATTATGAATATGTTGCTCTTCATATACAGATTTTAATTTTTAATTATTTATTGTTCAGATAACTCAATTATAATGCAGTTATGTTTAATGCTTGTGATTTTGATGTACAAAGCTAATACAACTCACCACCATAATTGCCTCTATGGTACTTCTAATCTGCCTCTTCCTCAACCCTCTATTCCCACACTGCTTCCCATGTTAACTTTCACTAATGGTTTGATAGATAGCACTGTAGCACTGTCATCCTGTTGTTCATCAATTTGCTTGAGCGGGCACCAGTAACGTTTCAATTGTGAGACTTGTGGTTATTGTTTTTGGCATATCGAATATGCCACAGATAACTTGCCAGGCTCTGCCATGCAGACGAGATACTCTCAGTAGCTTGCAGGCTCTCCGAGAGGGATGGAGGAGTCAAACCTGGGTCAGCTGCGTGCAAGGCAAATGCCCTACCTGCTGTGCTATATCGCTCCAGTCCGGTTTGATAGATAGATAGATAGATAGATAGATAGATAGATAGATAGATAGATAGATAGTTAAAGATGTTTTTATCAAAAAAGAAAAAATAAGAAATGAAAACTAACTTTTAAAAAAAGTACTATAACAAAAAAAATCAAGCAGAGCAAGAGATGTACTTGAGGCCCAAAGGCAGGGGCAGGCCCCTGGCACCGCCCAAACCTTCAGTCAGATGTAAGCAGGGGAGGAGCTGTGCTCAGTTGCCCTTCTGCTTAGCTACAGCCCTGTTGGCCCGGGCAGGGCAGATCTGACAGCTGGAACCAGAAGACCTGAGTTTGAGTCCTGACCTCACAATTAAAAAGCCACAGGATCTTACTGGAGACACTCCTTCTCTCTGAGGCTTTTTGTTTTTCATTTAATGCCATCTATAAATCAAAGTCAGTGAATACTCTCTCTCTCTCTCTCTCTCTCTCTCTCTCTCTCTCTCTCACACGCACACACACACACACACACACACACACCACACACACACACACACACACACACCCTCTGAAACAACAATGGTGGTCCTTTCCTTTTGTCAATGGCAGGTGCAGTCTCCCCTGCTTTGGCAAAGAGAGACAGTCTGTGAAACTTGGCAGACCAGATCTTGGGTTACCAGGGAAATCTGGGGTCATGTGGAAATGGATCCTTCTCACAAGGGGAAATTGACAGGGTATATGGAGTCTATGTGTAAAAGGCTGGGGGGTTGTCAGGGTCGGCCACCTGAAAAAGCCCTACCGACTGTGGGGGAGTACTTAAAGGGCCCAGTCAGGGAGTCTCACAGGCACTTCACCAAGTGCCCTCCAAGGCAAGAGGCAGTTGTAAACATCTGCCAGGTGCAGACAGCCGGAGTCACCAGACATGACATCAGGCAAGCAAGAAATGCCTTAGCCTTTTTCCACCACATCCCGGATGAGAGGTGGCAGAGGTGTGGGGAAGGAGGAGGGCTGATAAAGAGCTGCACCTTCCGCTCTTCTGCTCAAAGGCTCAAAGGCTGTGCCAGAATCCAGCAAGCTGGGAGAGCAGAAGCTGATCAATCGTAGATCCAGATAAAGATCATGGATCTGCCCATGTGCCGAAGGAGAGCTTCCCCCTCTGAATTATGCTCAGGTATCAGGAGTAAACAAGACCACAGAGGCTGTGCAGCTTCCCAGACTGGGTCCGGTCCAGGATTTTCAGTGTGATATTTCTTTGGGCTGATGTTCCTTTATAGAAGGAAATTTTATGTCGTGCTTGTACCAGAGATTAAAAGTTCTGGACACTGGCATTTAGATCACCCCAGCTATGCCTACCTAATCTCACCCTACCCATCTCTGTGAGAGTGGCCCCTCTGCTTCCTCTCCTTGAGCCTCTTCTTTCTTTCTTTTTTTTTTTTTGCTTTTTGGGTCACACCCAGCGATGCTCAGGGGTTACTCCTGGCTCTGCACTCAGGAATTGCTCCTGGCAGTGCTTGGGGGACCATATGGGATGCTGGGGATCGAACCTGGGTCGGCCACGTGCAAGGCAAACGCCCTACCCACTGTGCTATCGCTCCGGCCCCAAGCCTCTTCTTTCTTACTTAACCAAGAAATACCTTTGGATTCTGTGCAGGGGTTTCTTTCTATCTCCATATATGTGTGAACACAGAAAAAGTATTGCATAGTTAGTCTTTGGAAGGCTAAACAAACTAACAAACATGTTTTATGTAGACCTGGGAAGATAGCCCAGTGGCAAAGTGCTCATCTGATGATTGATTGAGAAACCAAGAGTTTGACCCCCAGGGTTAATAATCCAGGTGGGCCTGCTGTAAGAAAACCCCAGGATGGCAACAGTGTGAAATCTCTGTGGTGCTGCAGCCAGGAGTGTGCAAATACCACTGAAACTAAACTGTGTGTTACTGCTAATAAGCATCACAACTGAAAAATATGTGTTAGAACCACAGTCATGACTGCAACCCCCTAGGAGCACCACAGTAATTCAAAGGGAAGCACAACCAGCATGTGTTTTGAGTATTATCACTAAAGGAGTACCACCCCCGGTGGACATGTGCACAAGCACTGCAGCTATAGTATATGTCCCCAACAAGCACCAAAGTCAATAGTATCAGTGCTGTAACCAACTGTGTGTTTGACCCAGTCATTACAATAGTAGTGGCAGAGAGAAGGGAAGGAACAAAGTATTTGTCATGTTTCACAAGACACCTCTGGAGATCGGAACAGGATTATGATAAGAGAAGGCACTGGTGGAGAAGAAGAGGAAGCCCCTTTGGCTCTACTCTTGGGTGTAGTTTGGATGGGAATTGGATTGGAGGGAAGGTGAGGAAGTACCTTCCCCAGTGGTTTAGATGCTCTTAAGGTGTGCCAAACCATAAGCTAAGTGCTTGTCATATATCATGTTACTGGATTCTTCTGAGCATGCAACAAAATAAGTACTAGCATCAGCTTTATTTTATTAAGGACACAATGCATAGAAGCAAATTGGTCCCTGGGCATTAGGCTCAGGATGTGCACTGAGCATTTTGAGGAAGCCCAGTGCTCAGCTTCTAACACCTGAAGCCATAGACAAAGAGAAAGTTGGGTGTTTCTATTGGTGCCTAGATTAGTCCCAGAGACAAGATATACTCAAAAATTGTTCGAGGGCTGGAGCAATAGCACAGCGGGTAGGGTGTTTGCCTTGCACACCGCAGACCCAGGTTCGATTTCCAGCATCCCATATGGTTCCCTGAGCACTGCCAGGAGTAATTCCTGAGTACAGAGCCAGAAGTAACCCCTGTGCATCGCCGGGTGTGACCCAAAAAAAAATTGTTTGAATGATTAAATCAATGAATAAAGTCTGGAAATTTTAGACACTCTGTTAAAAGAATTTTAGATTTTCCATACTATCACAATTCAGAAATACCTATATTATTTTTGCTTTCTTCTGTCAATTTTCAGAAAAAAATTCTGTGAAAATTATTTTGTTTTATTTCTTATTTTATGAACAATGATTTACAATGTTGATAATGGTAGGATTTCATATATAGAACATTACAACACCACGTCGTACTGATAGAAGTTAGTCAGAAGGAAGAAGAGAGATACAGAATGATCTCATTCATATGTGATATATAAAGAAACAGAAAAGAAACAAAAACAGGTAGTATTTTTAGGGGCACAACATTTACCTGATTGAATCTGCAATGTGTATAAAATTTTCTACCCAGCGCCTTTCACTTGAAATATCATTATTATTTTCCCATGTCTTTTAAAATTATTCAAAGGCATTGTTTTAATGATTGTATTATATTTCATTGTATTATTATATTAGTGTACTTAATCATTCCACTATGGTTGGACATTTGAGCTGCTTCCACAGAACTTTCCGATAAACATCTTTGTACATATAATCCTTATCCCTGTTTCTGTTTTTTTGGCAGGCATTTATAGAAAGAAAAATTATGGATGAAGCATTAAGGAACATTTTTAAGTCTCTAGACACATACTGAAAAATTGTTTTTCAAAAATATAATGCCAGTTTGCATTCCCAAACGAATATGTAAACAACTTATTTCACTCCTACTAAAACCAAGGATGAATTTTCAAAAGCTAGTTTAACAGATAAAATTTGAGATTTTTTTCTTATTTCTACATGCACATTTATTCCAAACAAAGCTGGGTATGTTTCTATATCCACTGTTTATTTCTAGTCTTCTTCCATGAATTATTTCTTGGTTCAATTTCCCACTATAGTATTAATATTTTCTTAATGATTGGTAAGTACTTTTTATATATGAAGGCTATTACTCCCTTGTCAAAATTTGTTTTACTGAAATGTGCTTTTGACTGACAGAATCTCATTTGTCTCTTAATCCTTTCCTCAGGTTGTCTACAAATCAGTATAACTACATTTCCAGTGGCATCTTTAAGCCTTGTCACTTTACACATTGTCAGAGTTAGAGCTGTCAACAAGGACACACAGTGTCAGGCCATGGTCTCATGCATCACTCAAAACTTAGAGAGCAAGATGCCCTGACACTGCTCTGGACCTAGCCTCTGCCACCGTCACCTGTGTGGGTGACTGTCTGTGCACCTGCCCCGGGGTCAGGCCATGACATCAGCCCCTCTGACAGGCAGCACTTGAAGTGGCATTTTACCAATCGCCAGTCTGAGATCACAGAGCTCCGGGCTCAGCTGCAGGTGTCAGCAGCCAGGATGGAAACCATGACAATGATTAGTGACACAGGGGTGCCAACAGATGTTTCTGTCCCTTCCAGTTGCTGATCTAACAAGTCATTTCACAGCTGCTTCAGCTCTCATGGGCCTTGTGGTTGCAGAGCTGAGGGAAAAGAGCCAGGAAGCCAACCGTTTCCATTTTCTGAGGCCAGAGAAGAATTATTTCAGGGAATTTGGGCTAGTAAAGTTGATGTCAGGCAAGTGTGTGGCAGGTTACATGATGTCATGAAGCAATAAGTTCCCTTACATCACACATTCATTCATTCCTTCAAAACCTTCCTACCAGAGGGGAGGAAAAGCTCAAAAAACGCTTTCCCAAAGGGTGTTTGGGATACATAAAACAACTGGAAGTTCAGCAAGGATACTCCAGAAAGAGAGAGCAGCATGTACAAAAATAGTTCAGTGAATAAGAGAAATCTTAGTTTTTTTGTCTACAGAATAAAATCTCTTCAGCACAGCTTGTTGACTGACGATTTCTCCAGGCAAGCTCCACCATGAACCCCAGGAGATATAGCCTACAGGTGTCCGAAACTTGCTCGCATTAGTGGGATTCGAGTAACTCTTATTGGGATGCCTGTCTTGAACCCAACCCCAGACCGGCCATGTGCCCCTCTCCGGGAACCCAGAAGCCCCCTGCCCCCAACACAGACATCTCCACACCGACCATTTCCATTTATGTGCTATATTTTCTGTGCATGTGATGGACTGCAGACCTTGGAGAAGAAGGCCCACCTCAGTCATCATAAATGCTCAGAACTGGCAAAGTATGGATTTGGAAAGACTTCTGAAATCTTGTGAAGTCCCATCTACTTGCTCCTACAGGAAGAGAGACACTGATCTGTTGAATGGGGAACCTGAGACAGGAGTTGGTGGCAGGATTCAAACTCGGATCTCTGGGTCCCTATCCGGGTGATTTCCTTATGTCCTGTGATGAGGGGAATGGTACAAAGTCATCGCTGAAACAGAATAAGCCCAAAGACTTCAAGTGGATGGACTGTGGGGTGATGACAGATCCCACACTCATGAATGTGTTGGTGAGGTGAGACACCTCTAGAAATCTCTCTGGCCACTCTGGGCAAGGTTGCTGGGAGCAGGAGACTGGGCCAAGCCTGGTGCATGTGGCAGACTGGTTTCTGCTCACTATTTTTGTAGCCTACTCTAGGCCCGGCCAATACACTCTGCCACTGTCCTCTGGCCAAATTATAGCCCCCGCCCCTTAGGTTTTATCCTCCTCAGAGCAAAGAGGCTTGACCTGTAAACCTAGTCAATGACTAGGGATTCAAAACTCACCTTCAACGAGTGAAGAAGAAATTCTGATCTCTGTATTGCAAGTGGGCTGGAGCCATAACACAGTGGGTAAGGCGCTTGCCTTGCACATGGCTAACCCAGGTTTTATTCCTCCGCCCCTCTCGGAGAGTTTGTCAAGCTACCGAGAGTATCTAGCCCGCACGACAGAGCCTGGCAAGCTACCCGTGGCGTATTTGATATGCCAAAGACAGTAACAACAAGTCTCACAATAGAGACATTATTGGTGCCCACTCCAGCAAATTGATGAGCAATGGGATGACAATGACAGTGACAGTATTGCAAATGTCAGGCCATCCAACAGTGACTGAGTACTCCTTATAGGCTACAAGAGGATACAAAACAGGCTGCTGGGGGCGGGGGGGGGGAGTGTGGAAACATCTTGATAGAAGCAGGGCATAGTTTATTTGGGGTGGTAGTGGTGCCCAAGATCCAGTGTGACAATTATCATGCACAGCAGGTGCAAAGGTGTACAAACAGAATACTGTGTGTGTGTGCGTACGCATGCGCGTGCGCGCGCGCGCGCGCGCGCGCGTGTGTGTGTGTGTGTGTGTGTGTGTGTGTGTGTTAAAGGAGTGGTGATGGGTGGGAAGGCCAGGGGCTTGGGGAACCCTTCTTCCTACCAAGCTCTGAGATCTTGCTCCAAACTCCTACCTGCTCATAAAGTTCAGTCTGATGCCTTGTTGGAGTTTGCTTATAGAAATAGCAGCTCAGTTAGGACCAGCATCCAGGCCTGCGGCTCTGAACTCAGCATCCACCTTCCTAGAATAGCTCCACAAGAGCAGAATACAGTTCCTGAGTCCCAGTGTACAGCTGAGAAATATTCAGTGAATGAAGATTGGTTGGTCTATGTGACCATTCCACAGGACCCTCACTTCAGGAAGAGAGAGCATCCATTTCCAAAGGGCAGTAGAGGAAAGGCATCATTCTGGGATGGTGAGAGGCAGGTGAAGGAAGTGGCCACTTGGTTATGTCTTTCTTAACAGCTCTGAAGTATTGCTTTGCATGCATTTATATGCTTGTGCAAAATTGCTATTGTCTTAGACAATACATAACTGTTGGGCCACACCTAGAAGTGCTTAGGGTTCAGGGTCACTCCAGATGGTGTTCAGTGTTGGTCTTGGGCAAGGCAAGTGACTTAATTTTGTAACTATCTCCCCCCAGCCCTTATTCTGTCCTCTATTATCTTCCTTCCTTCCTTACACACACACACACACACACACACACACAAACACACACACACACACACACACACACACGGGGAAGCTCCTGCCCAGAGTTTCTGAGTCATGTGAATTCACAATATAGAGGTCTGCCAATACAATGTGAGGATCCATCCTGTCTGTGGGGGTTTCACAACAAAGAGGGAGTCAGTTGAAGAGAAAGGAATGCCAGGAAGGACAGGATTTGATGCACGCACACCAGCCAGAGACCAGCCCCAGCAATAGAAAATGAAACCCCATCCTCCAGAGAATTCTTGCCACATACAAGCCTGAGAAGGAAGTGGGGGAGTGGGGGAGGTGGAAGGGAGGCATCGGAGACAATGTACCACTGTCTTGGAAAAACCAACAGGTTGCTCCCAGCAAAGCGAAAGGTGCCAGTGGGGAAATTGATTTGCAGGGGCACATGTGCTTGAAAAGGATAACTCAGAGCTTTTGAACAGCAATTGGAGCTACAAAGAGAGGAGAATGTGGAGGCTTCTGATAGAGGAAGAGGCAGCGGGGGACTCCCAGGCCGCCAAGTGCCAAGAATGGAGAGTGCATTAAATCCTGCTGTGACAAAGGGGCAGCTTAATATCAAGCCGCTATCAATGGCAACAGAGAGCTTGTGCCCTGCGCCACCAGTTCAGGATGATAGGAAGGGTGAGGCTCAGAGTAGCACAGGCAAAGCGAAGTGGTACCCACATCCATGACCTTTGAACTCCAGCTATAAAGAGACTCGGGTTAATCCAAAAGAGAGTGGGTAAACAGGGACAGAATCCTGGGGTACCTTCAGAGCACAGTGCAGCTTCCTTACATTGCCCTCATCAGAAGGCAACATGCACCTTTACAGAGATGCAGCCCAGGGAGGCTGAGTGTATGGCTGAAGGCAGCACAGCAAATGTAGCTGCAAAGTTAGGAGCATAATACAGTCCTGCTGACCGAGTCCAGCATCCTTTCTCCCAGGACATCTGCTTTTTTGTGTGTCTAGAGATGAGTTCGGCAATCACAATTTCTGTTCCCATGACGCCAAAGTTCCTAGTTATACCCTTTTGTGAGAGACTTTTCTTTGGCCTTCCTCTCATCAATTCATCAGTCATGTTTTTACCTATCTCTGGCTTGGACTGGAGCGATAGCACAGTGGGTAAGGCATTTGCCTTGCACAGGCCAACCAGGGTTCAATTCCTCCGTCCCTCTCGGAGAGCCCGGCAAGCTACCGAGAGTATCCCGCCCGCACAGCAGAGCCTGGCAAGCTACCTTTGGTGTATTTGATATGCCAAAAACAGTAACAAGAAGTCTCAAAATGGAGATGTTACTGGTGCCTGCCTGAGCAAATCGATAAACAACGGGATAATAGTGACAGTGACAGTGATCTTTGGCTTAAGTCCCTTCATTGAGTTTATCTAAATCAAAAAATACTCTGCTGTTTTGTTAGCATATCACCTGGTTCCTGGTTCTCTCTCTCTCTTTCTCTCTCTCTCTCTCTCTTTCTCTCTCTCTCTCTCCCTCTCTCTTTCCAACACACACACAGAATACAAAGGCAGGTATTTTAACTTTGATCACTGTGGTATTCCTTGTGCTTTACCAGTGCCTGGAGCATACACCCTAAGGACTCAATGAAAATTGGTTGGAGAATAGATAGATGGATGGATGCCTGGATAGAAAATTAATGAAAACTTAACTCTACCTCTTTTAATAGTTATAACTTTCCTATGTGACCTAACCTCTGAGTCTCAGTCTCCATAGTTCTCAAATAGGGATAATAAGAACTACTTTTCAGGTTAGTGAATTTTCACAGGGAACTCAAGGGAGCAGCACAAAACACAATGTGCCTAAACACTAGGGCTGGAATGATAGTACAGTAGGTAGAGCACTTGTCTTGCATGCTGCAGACCAGGGTTCAATCACCAGTATTCCATATAGTCCCCCAAGCATGATCAGTTGTAATTTCTGAATGCAGAGCCAGGAGTTATCCCTGAGTATCTCTGGGTGTGACCAAAAAAAATTTTCTTAATAATATGCGTAGGAACTATGTTGGACTGGAGCAATAGCACAGTGGGTAGGGTGTTTGCCTTGCACATGGATGACCCAGGTTCAATTCCTACGTCCCTCTTGGAGAGCCCGGCAAGCTACTGAGAGTATCCCACCCGCACAGCAGAGCCTGGCAAGCTACCTTTGGTGTATTTGATATGCCAAAAAGAGTAACAACAAGTCTCACAATGGAGACATTACTGGTGACCACTCAAGCAAATCAATGAACAATGGGATGACAGTGCTACAGTGCTACAGGAATTATGTGGGACTGTTATTACCATTAAAGTTTTCTGTACAGTAGCCAACTTGGCCTTTGAAACTAGGCCCTATACAGTCAGTTATTAGAAAGATGTCAATGAGGTTCCTGGATCTTTATTGGTACCCAGGCAAGAACCCACATCAGGAGCTGCTCTAAAACCATCCTTCCTCATCCAAAGCGAGGGCAGCATCATCCCCACGATGGGCACATAGGTGCCTTCTCCTTTCTCTCCTTTCCCTTTGTTCCCTATCCTCTGCTAGGTCTCAGTATTCTGGGTCTCAGTTCCCCACTCTCTGGAGAGGGGAGCATGAGTGACTATAAAGAGTTCCCTTCTGTGAGTGAGATCTTTGGGGTAGAGGGGAAGTTGGCAGAGACCCAGCATCTCCCAGCACCATCCAGTCTATCGAGAAATGGCAGAGAGCAAGGCTCTGTACTCATAGCGTGACTTAAATGCCTCCTGCTCAAAACATGAGACTCCCCAGAAGGGTTTTGTTATCAAGATATCTCAATATTCAAATACATCACCAAGTTAAGACAGTCTGTAGCCTCTGTGCTACTAAAATTAAAATCTCCTTCCTTCCATTTACAGCTCTTTAAGGAACATCAGTTTTCAGGAAGTATCACTATGTACCAGGTACAGTAGCCTATTTAGCATGGTGAGTGTTTGCTTCTCTAATCATCAAGGAAGGGCCTTATGCTAGATGCAGACATACCCAAAGGCACCTTTGCCATCAGAAAACTTCACCTTTGAGAGACCCCAGGTTCAGTAAAATCCAGATGAACTCTCTGAGCTTCCTCATCTAGTGTGTGTGTGTGTGTGTGTGTGTGTGTGTGTGTGTGTGTGTGTGTGTCTGAAAACTATGCAGGTGTAATAAAGAATAAAATCATGCAGTTATTTGCAACTTGAATGGAACTGGAGATCACCATACAAAGCAAAGTAAGTCAGAGGGAGAAGGAAAAATACTGAATGAGCTCACTCATCTGTTGTATATAGACCAATAAGAAAAGAGAATTGAAGATAGCAAATTATGCCAAACCCTTGGCCCTGGATTACAGGAATGAGAAAGTCAAGAAAGGGAGGGGTAAGATAGAGAATAATGTAATGGACTGGAGGAGCATTTTTTGAGTGTCTTAGACATTGTTATTATAATAGTTTAAAATTTTAAATAATTTTGCCAAGGAGGTAGGGGTGAATGTAGGAGGATATCTTGGAACACTGATGGAGTGATGCTAACATTGGTAGTGGGGATGGAATTGGAATATTGTAAGCCTGAAACACTGACATTAGCAGGACTGTAAACACAGTACCTAATAAAAAATAAAATAAACATTTTTCTAAAAATTTAAATAATGATCTAGATCAGAAAATCTGGAAATAATAAGTACTTGTTGAGATGTGGTGTAAAATGAACTCTCATTTACTGCTGATGGGATTCAGCCTCTTTGGAACTTGGTTTGGAGAATTCTCAAAGATTACAAATAGATTTTCCATATGACGCTGCAATTCCACTGCTTGGTATCTACTCCAAGAACACAAAAGCACTAATCCAAAAGAACATATGCACAATTATATTCATTGCAGCATCTTTTATAGTAGCTAAGACCTGGAAACAATCCAATAATCTAACAACAGATGAGTGGTTAAAAATGTTCTGATATAAAACAACAATGAGATACTACCTCACACCACAAAGACTAGCCCACATCCAAAAGAACAAAAGCAACCTGTGGTTGATGCGAATGTGGGGGAAAAGGGACTCTCCTTCACTTCTGGTGGGAATGCTGACTGGTTCATCCCTTTTGGAAAACAGTATGGATGATTCTCAAAAAATTAGAAATTGAGCTCCCATTTCACCCAGCTGTACTGCTTTTGGGGTGGGGTGAGATGGGGGAAGAGGTGGTGGGGGTGGTGGTAGGGATACTGGGATCATTGGTGGTGGAGAATGGGCACTGATAGAGGGATGGATACTTGATCATTGTATGACTGAAACACAAGCACAAAAGTTTGTAAATCTGTAACTGTACCCCACGGTTATTCACTAATAAAAAATTAAAAAAAAATGTTCTGTTATATATATATGGAATATTACTTCGTTATGAGAAAAGCTAAAAAAGGGAAGTGAGTCCAAAGGAAAAAAAACAATACCAGATCTTGCTTGTATGTGGAATATAAATAAACAAACAAAAAAAGGATTAGACAATCACCAATGCAAGCAAAGCCATAAATATAGTGAACAGAACTGTGATCTGAGGATTCTAAGGGGGCTGGAAGAAGAGACTTAGGGTAGTGGTGAAAGGATACAGGCACTCTAGTGTTGGGTATAGTATCGCAGCATTGCAAGTATAAAACAATGCTATTGTTACTATTATAAAAAATAATATACCTTCTTAAATGGAAGCAACATAAGAAAAGCAGTGTATAATCTTGGGTGCTTTGGTGATGGTGGAGGTGCAATAACTTTATATATATATAAATGCATAAACATTAACCCTACTGTCACCATATTGCCTCAACTGTAATAAATAATAAAATTCTAACAATAATAATTAAGTGTACTCTAATGTGTCAGTTACTATTGGTAAGTAATTAGTGACTCCAGTATCAACTATCATAAAGCAATCTACACGTTAATTAGTTCATAGCTTTTATTAACAAGAACTTCTAGAACTTGGACTGTAAGTGTCCTCTCAGGCATGGCATCTTAGCTTAGTCACATCTTGACTCATGTAATCAGTTTCCTCCAGAGATAATGTCTCAAGAGGACTAGACAGAGTTATGAGGCACGTTCTTACCTTCCTTAGCATTCAACAGAAGCTCTTCTACCTTCTATCAGTCCATTATATCACATACTGGCCCACTTTGAGCGGAGATATAAATCCACTTCTCAATGGGAAGCATGTCAAAGAACTTCCAGGCGATATCAAAAGAACCACACTACGCATATCCTCACCCATTCATCAATAAATGGCATCATCTAGCCCCCCCCCACACCCACATGTCACAGAAGCAAGTAGACAGAGGGCGCAAGGGGAACAGGAGCTTTATTATTTGTTATGGAACACTTTTTCCAATGGTTCCAACACACATAATACAGTATACAAATAGAATATTTAAGACGCAGTGGGGCCAATGGATCAGAAGAGATTGCCATTGAAAACACAGTTTGTGTCTTACTGTTCCTGTATCCCAGGAAACAGAGGTCTCCAGGCAAATGCAGAGTGTTGGACAGAAAACTGGGAGACTTTAGGCAGGAGCAGTGCCTCTATTGTGGTTTCCAGAGGAATGAAGGGGGCAAGTGCAGGTGAGCACACAGGAATGGCCAGTCTTGCTTATCTCAGGGCTCCTGGGTAAGTGAGTTGTTCCTGGTTGTCTGGTATCTGGTCCTGCGGTGATAAGTTGGTTCCTCCTGTGACCAGGAGGACGAGACTGATCAAGAAGAGAATTGGAGGTGTGCCTCCTGACCTGCTGACTTGTCTTTGAAAATTGCATTCGGTGAATGAATCTCAGGGGTATAATATAGGCTCTGCATGTAGGAGGCCCCAGATGGATGTATGGCCAAAAAGAAATAGCTTAGTTTTTAAAATATAAAAGGGGAGAAGATGGAGTGATAGTGCAGCTATATGGGGCTTGCCTTGCATGCCTCATATCTTTTCCCCTAGGTTTCATCCCTGACACCCAAACACCTCCAGGAGTGATCCCTGCATGTCGAGACAGGAGTAAGCCCTGAGCACCATTGGGCGTGGCCCCTCCAAAAAATAAATAATACTCAAAAGATGAGGGTGCGCTTCCCAGGTAAAGACTGTTTAGGAATTTCAGAACCCTGGGAGCAACAGTCCTGCCCAAATCAGCAAGACCACACACTTCCAGGGCCCAAGGGTAGGGAGTACGGGCCATGGTTTAGATGCCCACCAGGGCTCCAGTCTAGTCTAGCCCACACCCCCAGACCCAGAGTGTACCCAGAGTGTCCTCCACTGTATCCCGGAGGAGGGATGCTCCCCATCCCTCAGAGAAACGACTCTGAGCTGTCCCTGCACAAAGCCTGCTCCCCAGAGTGGTACTGCCCACCGTCTGTTTCAAGACTGCAACCCAGGAGGTGCCCGCCGGCCCCCCGCTGCCACTGCAGTCATAACACAGATAAGGACGGGCGAGCCGGGCGAGCCGGCGAGCCGTCCTTGCAGCCGCTCAATGCCTTTGACAAGGAGCTTTCTAAACATCATCTCATGTGGCTAACACTTCAAAACCCCAATGCCTCACCCAAATCGCTCTGGCCCTTGATCCGGTTTTAAATGAGTCTTTTGGTGCCAGGAGCTTGTTAGACATCTGGTTCCACTTGGCCTTGAGGGGGTGTGTAGAGGGGGGTGTTGAGAGTGGGGGTGCTGCCACCTCAACTCAAACCAAACCTTCCAATTCAGAAACATGCAGCAAAGCAGCTCCCAGGGATCCGCATTCCACAACAGTAAGGAGAAGCCCCGCAGTCGGCAGTCTAGATGGAGAGAGATAACCACCCAGGCAAAGCCACCTCCACAAGGCCTGGCCCACAGCCCTCACCCTCCCCTACCTCCCAGCATGACCTTCCTGCCCCGGTTACTAAGTGTCCACACCAGAGACCCCGTGTTCTGCTGGCTCCCTCTTCTCTTGCATTCTCCTCTCTCACCGACACCCACTGGCATCAGTTCCTCTGATTCTCTCTCCTGAATGAAGCTCCCCCAGATCCATCTCTTTTCCGTGCCTGCCACTTCCTGCCTAACCCAAAACTCCAGAGTCTCCCCTCCTTTCCCCAAACCCTCCTGACTGGCTTCCCTGTACCCACAGTTGCCATTCTAACATGTACATGAAACAACAGCTAGAGAGGGTTCTCTACCCAATGGAGCTGGCCTGCACTTTTCTGAAAGAACAGAATTTTTCATAGTGCAGCTCTAATCAAGACGTTCAATCGGGTCTCAGGAGGAAGGACTGAACTTATGGACAGAGCCCACAGGGGCACACATCCAGCCCTGCCATGGCTCCCACACACACCCACACACATCCCTCTTTTAGAGGGTTGGGCGCCCCCCAGAGCCTGGGCACATACTCAGCCCCTCACTCTTTACCTTCACCTTCAGGAACTCAGTGGCATACACTCTCCTGTGAGTGCCAAGACCCACAGCTTCACCGTTCCCATGTCAAATATCACTCCCAGGGGTGACTCTTCTACCCTGAATCACCTACAAAACAGATTTCCCAGTTCCATGCTCTAGGGAGCTCCAGACCTTCTCATCAGAACTTGCCTGCCGCCTCACATCCTTCCTGGGTGATAGATAGTTAGGAGCTTGCCATCCACAAGACTGAAAGTTCTCTGTGAGCGTGAGCTATTTTCTTCTTTTGGGTCTTTACTGCTGCCCTGCACACCTATCTAATAGTCAGTCTCTGGGGACTTGACTCTGGGAACACTGACATGGGTCTTCTGCCTTGGATAGGCTGGGATGAAGCATTTTTTCCCTGTGATATCCCAGAGCTTTGGTGAGGAATGGGAGAGGGTTGGGTGGGGGGGAGTGGAGAAACAAACTGATAAGGGAAAAAAGTAGAGAAAGGACCAGAGGGATAGTGCAATGGGTAAGGTAAGGTACATAGCTGACCTGGGTTTGGTCCCCGGCATATCCTATGGTCCCCAAAGCCCCACCAGGAGTAATCCTAAGTACAGAGCCAAGAGAAAGCCCTGAACACAGCTAGTTGTGGCCCAAACAACAAAAATGTAGAGAGGGAAGGAACCAACTAAAAGCTCCAGCTGTGTTTCCAAAATAATGAAAAGGAAAGGATGATCAATGTAACATCTGTAAAACCAGGATGGATCCTAGTCAGTCCCAACCTCTAGAAACAGACACAAAGGCCATTGCTTGCATGTGTGCACATGGCCACAGATGTTAATTCAAGCAGCCTCACAACTGTGCTGTGAGCACTGGGACTACCAGGCACAGAGAGTTTACATGCAGACGATGATGCGGGCTCCAGGATGTTGGCTCCACTTCAGCAGCCAACAGAACCTTCATGGGCACACAGGAAGTCAGGGAAATGAGCCCAGGGGGTAACTTTTCTTACTCTTCCCTTCCCTTGGTCATTGTCATTGCAATGACCAGGGCTCGCACAGTTGGTTGCGGGGCATCAGAGAAGGCATACACTCAGATCATGTCCCTAGGGCTCATAGGTGGCAATGTCACTGAGATCACTATCAGTCTTGAAGTGACACAGATTGTCAAATAGGGAGCCTTGCACCTCATGTCAGGTGCTCTATCTCTGAGCCACCTCCCTGGAAACATCCACTAAGTATTTTAGTCTTTTTCACTCTGCAGGACCACACCCAGGAGGCTCAGGGAGCTACTCCCAGTACTGTCCTCATTGTTCAGGGACCACCTCAAGTAAACTTATCCGTGAAGAAACTTTAGTCCATGATAACTGGCTACAGTTCCAAATTCCTGAATAAGACAAAAAAGCTTCAAGATTGGCAGTGAATACAAAAGACAGCCCCTTGCCCACCACAGTGCTCAGGGCTTCTCCTAGGTGAGAAATCAATCTCCACTGTGTTTAAGCCCCTGGGTTCTGTCTTACTACCCAAAACCAAGCTCAAGCTGACGAACTGCTCAGAACTGAGAGAAAAGTAGTGCTTTGAGTGGAGTGTGACCCTAAATGCTGTGTTGCAAGATGAATTCACCATTATCATCATCATCATTACTTAATCCATTGTCAATATTTGAAAACTATGAGATTGGAAATAAAAATAACTCTGCTAGGGATGCCATTCAAGACTATATGCCATTGTTTCTTTATTCAGTTTTTATCTGTTCTTGGACATTTAGGTTGTTTCCAGATTTTTGGTCATTGTGAATAGACCTGGAATGAACATGAAGCACAGATGCCTTTTCTGAAAAGGTTTTAAGCCTTTTGTATAAATTGCTACATCATACATTTGTATGAGTTGTGGCATCCTACAGGCACTCAACTCTTAGGTTTTTTGAGGAGTGACCATGTTGTTTTTCAGAGAGGCTTGAAGGGTGGACATTCCCAGCAGCAGGGAATGAGGGCCCTTACTCCCCCACCTCCTTATCAACACTGGTTGTTTTTGTTTTTTGTCATGTGTGCCAATCTCACTGGCTTGAAATGATATCTCCTTGCTGTTTTGGTTTAAATTTTTCTGATAATAAGTGATGCTGTTTTTACTCATTCTTACCTGATGGTACCCACGTAAATGGATCAGATTCTAGATATATTACAGACTCCAGGAATCAGAACATCTCGTTTTTCTACATTTATCCTGTTTCTTTCTGTACCAGTTCTACATCTATAGAATAAAGATCCTGCACTGCATTCTATGTGTGGAAATAATCATATTTCTTCACTTTACCCCAATTCTAAAGGTCAGTATAATTTCCACTTGCTTTGGGGTACTCACCTTTAACCCCAGTTCCTCCATCATTCAAATTTCTTCTCCATTCCTCAATACTCTGCCAGGGAATCTCATCCCAGACTTAGGTCTGTGGAAGTTTGCACCAGGTTTTCCATTGCAGGGTGGGGAGGGAGGAGGTGCCCTGTACACAGGGGCTATTTGGCAGCTTCTTTTGTCTCTATGTACCAGACACTGCCTCATACCTCCCTCCCAGTTGTGACAACCCAAAGTCTTTCCAGCTATTGTCAAGGATATGTCCCCTGAGACTGAAAACCAGCTTGGCTGAGCTCTAACCAAATCAAGTCCTTCCCTAGTCTCAGAAATGTGTTCTCCTAAGAAGCAAACACCATTTATTACGATTCTATTATTTTTAATTATTGAGATAGACCCAACATAAAATATTATATTCATTTAGGTGTATACCACAATGATTCAATATTTTCATGTATTGTAAAATACTGGCTACACCACAAGAAGTCTCTTTAACCTCAAATAGCCGAGTCACAATTTTCTTTTTTTTTGTGATGAGTGCCTTTAATATCACTTCTTTTAGCAACTTTCAAATAGAACATAATATTTATAACTGTAGTCACCTTCTGTGTGTTATATCCCCAGGATATTATCAGTTGGAATCAGTACTTTTTGACCCTTTCACACAAAAACAGCAAGTCTCATTTGATTCCAAGGGAAGAAGCTGGAAAAGGAAAATGTGATATGCATAATTCTAGGATTCCTCCCACATACACATATTCTAGGCAACTGATATATTTCGTGCATAATCCCTCCCCCCTGGATGAAATGGGACTTGAAGATATAATGTAATAGAATATAGTCCCTTTGACTATGCTACATTTTTTAGTCAGAAACGATTTTTTTCAGCTACAAATAATCTACTGGCTTTGATATCATCAAAGGGAGACTACCCTGGGTGAGCCTAAACTATCAGCTGAACCCTAAAAAATCAGTTTGCCTGGTTGAGCACCCAACTATAGCAATGCTTATCACATTCATACATGGGGTGTATAATTTCTTTTGTTACTCCATGGGTTTTCTTTTCTATGTCATATTTAATCATAAATCATATTTAAAATTAAATCATATTTAAATATGACATATTTAGTCATATTTGCTAAATTGGTTTCAATACTACTAAAAATGACGATGATGATGATGATGTGATTTTAGACATGAGTACATTCCTCACTGTGCAAAAGCCACTTATATGTGAAAATGGGGCAACAGCAGACACCACCTAGTTGTTAAAAGAAACAAAAAACAAAAAGGCCTGGATGCCAACCAAGAAGGTAGTTGGAGGGATCTCAATCGCCACCCCTGAGAAACTAAATCCTGCCACTACAAGGCAGCTTGGAAGAAAACCCTTTGTGTCAAAGTGCCCCACTCCAGCTGCCACCATGAGCCAGGCCTGCAAGATGCTAGGCAGAGAGCAGAGCTGGACATGCTTCTACCCTCAGAAAACTGTGTTGTTCAGAGCCACTGAGTTTGGGGTGACTTGTTCCACACTGCAGGTTTTAAGCTGTTTCGGGAATCTTTATTAGGAGGAATGGGAGAAAGGAAAAGAGGAAGAGAAGGGAAAAGGGCAATGAACCCACAAACAGACAAGTATCCTGAACTACTCGTGACAAATACCATTGCTCTGGGTGTAAGATTTCTGATATCTCATTAAAGACACAAACTAATCCCTTGCCAAAATTTCCCAAGGAAAAAATAAAATCCCCAGACAGTTCAAGAGAAGGAGAAGAGACTGATAATGATCATACTTTTTATCTGATTGATTTATTATAGATTCTAGAAATTTAAAAATACATTTTATGTGTCATTGCTAGCTGTCTCTCATTTCCTCATCTGTCTCCTGCTTCTCCTCTTTTTCCCATTCAAGGTCTAATCTACCCTGTGATTCCCACAGAGAAAATAAGAGCTCATAATCATGTGTGTTAGGACTTTGAGTACAGTTTTAAGTATGGTTAGACATCTGACAGTTTTCTCAGCTCGGTTTTCACTGACCCATCCATCACAAAATAAAGTAAAATATGTGTATGATAACAGATTGTTTTCTAAGAACATTATACTAAAGAACTTTGTACTATCACAGTTTGCAATATCATTGTCAGTTTTTATTCCATCTCCAGTAATTTAGACTTTCCAGGATCTGTGATCAACCCTGAATATTCCAGGCTTATCATCCTAGAAAGCAGTTAATGAATAAGCTCTAGCTGCCATTTTGGAATGTTTTTTAATGAATGCCTTTCTTAAAGAAACAGCAGAAACTAAGTTTCTAGAGGAAGGAAGGAAGGAAGGAAGGAAGGAAGGAAGGAAGGAAGGAAGGAAGGAAGGAAGGAAGGAAGGAAGGAAGGAAGGAAGGAAGGAAGGAAGGAAGGAAGGAAGGAAGGAAGGAAGGAAGGAAGGAAGGAGGGAGGGAGGGAGGGAGGGAGGGAGGGAGGGAGGGAGGGAGGGAGGGAGGGAGGGAGGGAAGGAGGGAGGGAGGGAGGGAGGGAAGGAGGGAGGGAAGGAGGGAGGGAAGGAGGGAGGGAAGGAGGGAGGAAGGGAGGGAAGGAAGGAAGGAAGGAGGGAGGGAGGAGGGAGGGAGGGAAGGAAGGAGGGAGGGAGGGAAGGAAGGAGGGAGGGAAGGAAGGAAGGAAGGAGGGAAGGAAGGAGGGAAGGAAGGAAGGAAGGAAGGAAGGAAGGAAGGAAGGAAGGAAGGAAGGAAGGAAGGAAGGAAGGAAGGAAGGAAGGAAGGAAGGAAGGAGGGAGGGAGGGAGGGAGGGAGGGAGGGAGGGAGGGAGGGAGGGAAGGAGGGAGGGAGGGAGTGTATTCCTATAAAATATCAGAGGTTAGATGTGCTATCCATTGGTTTTGCTGTGGGAACTGGTTTTTGTGGAAAGGGAAGAGTTTGCAAGGAAGACTCTCCATCAGCTCTCCTACAGGAAACAAATCATGGCTGGTGAAAAAAAAAAAAAACTTCTGCTCAGATTCCAGATTCCAGTGCAGGGGTTACTCTTTCTAATAGTCCCTCCACTCAGACTGCTCAGCAGAACTGCTCTGTCTAAAAACTCCTTATTTCTAAGACTTATAAACCTGTCACCAAATTGGCATCTACCCTGCCCATTCATTGAACACAGGGTTCTGTTGTATGCAGACAGAGTGAACAGCACACAGGAAGCCCTGAACAGAAGCTGGTGAATATGAGCAACAGCTTTCCCACCCTCGTGAAGCCTATCTAAAGAGGAGAGCAGTAAACAAGGTAAAGAGCAGCGTTCTTGTGAACTATGTCCAATGCCAAGGGAAAGTCAGGAGAAAGTTGCATATAACATGACTATGGAAACTCTCTGACCCTACGTCCCAGCACTATAGTCCCCAACACTGACTTGCTGAAGCCTGTTTTCTTACCTGCCCCTGCCACTTTCTCTTACCTGCTCCAGCTCACAAGATATGTCAAAGCATCATGAACAGGGGGTGGGGGAGCACTCTAACCCTGAGGAACAACTGCCTCCGGACTTACGACACTAGCTTGCATGACTTTTCCATTTGAAATATGTATTCCCAGTTTATTCCACACCAGATTAGATGATAAATAAGCAAATGCATACTATACAGTAGAGCAGAAAAGAAAAACCATTTTAAATAATGGTTACAGACATTAGAAATAGGCGCGGAAGATGTGGTCCGTGGATTGGTAGAATATGTTACATAATTAAAACATCTTGTAAATATGTGACCTAACAATAATAGTTCAAATTTAATTAGTTGATTGAACTAAATGACCCCCTTAGTCACAGGACTTTCTTTTTTCTTTTCTTTTCGGTATTGTGATTTACCATGCTGATCATGGCAGAATTTTATACATAAAACATTCCAGCACCACACACTCTACCTGAGTGTCTCCTTTTCTCCACCATAACCAAGACATACTTGGTGACTTTCCCTTGATAGACAATTTGCCTATTTTCTCCAGAGCGGCTCTCTTCACCACCATGGGGAAGTACTCCTGTATCTGGAGCCTAAATGATTGAGCCCCAGCAACATCTATAATTGTCCTTTGATGGTGATAACTAAGGAGAGTCTATGGCAACGTTGATTTAAGCTATAATTGGGAGACAATCCAGTCGTCTCACTTGAGATATGATGAAGCTTAAAGAATTACCCCCAGGAGCTCCAGACTTCAAGAGTAAGGATCAAGTATCTCTCTCCACAGAGGGAGGTGAAATCATTGTGTCCCCATTGGTTTTTCCATCTCCATCAGGCATTTTGCCAGCATCCAGGCCAGTGGGAGGACGATGGCGGTTCCTAGACTCCTAACAGCACAGATGAATGATCTGAGAGATTGGACTCTGGTGAATTCCCTACCCAGAACATTCATGAATCTTCCCTCCCAGTTGGAGAGTTTGTCTTCTCCCTCGAATTCAGAAGGAGAGAACTCCTGCAAGATAAATAGATGCACGCCTCTGCACAATATTTTATACAGGTACATGATTTAGAAAATTAGGTCAGAGGAGGGAGGGAAAATGGTGATTCATTACCTGGGCTAGAAAGAGGCAGGATTACCTCATCAGAAATTCAAAGGTAATCAGTTTTTCCCAATTGTCATGGTAATGAATCACCATTGTTAATAAATTGGGAAGTCAGTTACACCTTTGAGTAGCTGGATAAACCAGAGTTGCCTGCCATTTGTCTTCATTAGAAAAGAACCAATGAAATGATGGACAAGGAGGGGGACAGGATGAGTCTGGACCCTTCCTTACTTGAGGGTCAAGAAACTAGACTTTTTCATTAACATTATCTTCATGGTCATGTCACCCACAGTCAAACTAACTGAAATAAGTCTTCAAACCTGAAGTCACCCATCATCGATGTGTCAAAGTCCCTGGTGAAAAATCAAAGACAGCAGCAATTTATTTATTTAATGGAGGGATAGCAGCAGAAAATAATTCCTGCACATCACTCAGCATAGGCAGAGGTCTTTATTAAAACAGATTTTCCCGCCCATGCAAAGGTAAATGAGGAATGGAAAATGAGTCCACTCCAGTCCTCCCTCCCACTTCTCTAGTCTCATCAGCAAAACCAGACCCAATGGCTCAGATGCAGTGGTCGAGTGAAAGCACTGTGTTATTCTATGACTCAGTGAGGCATGGGCCTCTAGTTTCAGGAGCTAAATCAGCTCAAACTCCATCAGTCTTCAGAGTAGACAAACCTTGGGTCATGGAATTGTCAATGACTCAAACATAACTTGGGATGTAGCTCTAAGTCTCCATTGCTGTTTTGTCCACATACGTGCATGCACACATATATACTCTCACACACACAGAAAGAGAGAGAGAGAGAGAGAGAAATTCTAATCTCTATGATTTGATATAAGCATTTGAAAAGATCCTATTTATTCGAGGGGTGGGGGATAAAAATCATTTTTGTCTGATTGTTGTGTCAAAATCCTGCAAGTCATTTTCATTTTACTCTCTTGGGCAAGATTAAAAAGCAAATCCCCCATGCTTTCTGTCATATGATCTCAGTGCTGAGAGTTCGAAACATTCTAAACATTTCAACAGTAATTTAATATAAGGTATTCTAGGAGAGAGAGAGAGGGAGAGAAAGAGAGAGACAGAGAGGGAAAGAGAAAGAGACTGTGTGTGTGTGTGTGTGTGTGTGAGAGAGAGAAAGAGAGACAGACAGACAGACAGACAGACAGACAGACAGACAGACAGGCAGGCAGGCAGGCAGAAAGGGAAAAGAGAAACAGACGGTGTGTGTATGTGTGTGTGTGTGTGTGAGAGAGAGAGAGAGAGAGAGAGAGAGAAAGATAGAGAGAGAGAGAAGGAGGAGGAGGAGGAGAAGGAAGAGGAGGAGGAGGAGGAGGAGGAGGAGGAGGAGGAGGAGGAGGAGGAGGAGAGTAAAGCCCCACAGAAATTAGAGGAAGAGAGGCTGGTGGGCCTGCCACACCCACACAGAAGCACCCCATCCCCATGCCTAGCCCAGCTGTTGCCCCACAAGCCACTGTCCTGAGGGGCCCTGTGGCATGCTTGTGTTGTGAGACATCAGGGCAAATTCCCCATTCAGTCACGCACCCACTCCCAGGACTCCATCAGGATGAGGGGCCGGAGGGGTAAGAGTAATTTCCCATGACAACTCTAATTCCACCCCACTCCCCTAAACTTCCCCTAGAGCACAGGTTTATGTATATTTGCAAGCAAGATGCACACAGACCCCTTCCTGCTTTCCTCTTTCCTCTCCCATCATTTCCCCCTACTTCTTCCCACCCATATGCTTCCTTTCTCCTGCCCCAGAGTCACTACTTAAATCCTTTCCTTTGTCCTCAAAATTTCCTGCCCACAACTCTACAAGATGACTGGGATTTGTTTCAGCAAGAGGGAACTGAGGGACAGAAGCAGCCAAGTTGACAGATGACAAGAAGCCCAGCTTTCACCAAAGACCCTAAGATAGAGCCTACATCCTTTGGAACCTTCAAGTCAGTCACATCTATCAGTCACATTTTCCTCCATCTCTAGGTAGAAAGGTACTAAAAACAGTCTAAAGAGCTCATCATTTCTCTGAGAGTGAAACCATACAGGCAGACACAGGCACATGTGCATGTGTATATACTCGTGCATGTGCATGTGCGCACACACACACACACACACACACACACACACAACTATCTCTTTTTCTGTTTGTCATAAGTAAATCTTAATTATTCCCCTTGCCTGGCCCTCGCAAGACATTCACTTTCACCCTTGTTTTGTCTCTGGTGCAAAAAACCATGACTAGACATAGTACAAAAGTATTTTCTATAATTGGCAGCTGTTGGAGCGATATGGAATCTTGGCATAGGAATAAGAATTTCTGCTGCCAGACACTGTGGCTCAGGACATTCTGGGGCCACTCAGCACTCAGAGGTGGCCCCTAGCCCCCACACACACTTCAAACTGGCTCTGGCTTCCTTGCAAAGACCTCCATCTCCGTAAAAACACTTACCTAATTGCCCCTCTGTTAGTCTTTTAACAGAGAACATGCAATAGTTCAACTTCACAAATACTTCTTGAATATTTGAGGGCATGGTCCTTTTTCACATAAAAAAAAAAACTTTTTATTTTTCATTTCTCCTGGCCTGGAACTTGGGGATCGGTTGGCCCACCCAGTTTTCGGAAAGGAACGCATGGCCCGATCTAAGACTGTACATCTATTCTGCTCCCTGAGAGAGAGGGAGGTGGAGAAAGGGGGAGAGAGAGAGAGAGAGAGAGAGAGAGAGAGAGAGAGAGAGAGAGAGAGAGAGAGAGAGAGAGTGGGGGGGGTTTGGGTGTGGGTGTGGGTGTGTTGGAGAGGGTGGGTGTTGATTCAATGAAAAGGCAGAAGCAGCTATGGGAGTCACAGGTGTTTCCTACTGGACTTGCAGTGGGTGATGGCTAGTCAAGCACCTCCAGTCATCTTTGAGGCCCGGGGAGAGCCAAGTTCAGTGGCAAGCAGCCACCATGGCCAAGAGAGAACTCAGAGATGGGGATGAGAAATACAGGTCCTGATGGTGGACGTCAGCTCAGCTCCTAAGCACAGCAACACTGAGTTCTCTGCTCATCCTTTTTTGACTGAGTTAGATCTTTTGATCTCCTTACTCCACCTGCTCAAGTCACAGAGGTGAAAAAAAGCACCCCTCACCCCAATCACATGATAGAGAGCACGTGTGTGCAGATCCCCAGTTCCTCTCTAAGTCCCAATCCTCTCCAGGCTCATTCTGTGAGGTCCCAAAGAAAATCTCCAGTGTTCTTGTATCCCTACCTTAATCCAGTCCACAGCCTACATCTCCACCATTAATCCCCCTAGGAAACCAACTCCAGGCCCTGTCCTGGAGTCCATCCCCTCTGCTGCCCTCAAGGCTCCCTTAGCTGGTAAGCCTAAGTAATCTCACTCCACTTCCACCAGGGAACTTTGCAGCACTGGACTTCTAGCCTCTGCATGTCTTATAGGAAGGAAACCCCCACCCTTCTCTGAAGTGCTCTGTCAATGAAGCTGCACAAACCTCTAAGTGCTCAGTACTTGTACACATCAGCTTGTGCCCTCCTCTGGCTCAGCACATACTCGCTGATGCTCCATCAAGTAAACACTGTGGGTGCAGAGTCAGAAAGATGACTCAAAGTGCTAAGATTCATACTGGGTGTGTAGGAACCCCTGGTTTTATCCCAGGCACTGCATGGTCTTCCCATGCACCACTGGAGCAAGCTCTGGACCCCAAGGGGCTGGTATTTGGGTTCAAAACAAAGAAAAACACTGAGTTCAGACTAAAACTCTAACTCAAATGTGGGAAGGTAGTGGGGTCCCTGGGGGCACGGGAATTTTTGAAATGACTCATAAAATAACCGTGTGTTAAACTGAAAATAGCTAAATATAATTTCATATTAATCCAGAAATCATTTGAGGTAAGAGCGGTTCATCCAAATGGTAGGAAAGCCAATGTTTTCACACTGAGTTGTGGCCAAAAAAGCAGAATGGTGAAAATTAACCTTATTTCATTTTCCACACACTGAACTGAAAATAGTCATTACTGCATTTTAACAGTTCAGCACTTTGGCTCAACTGGAGGAAACCCAATGTCATGCAGGACTGTGACTAGGAACTTGTGGTCTAGAACAGAGCAAGGACTCCAAAGTTCACCAAAACATCAATGAGACACAAGAAAAAGTAAGTAAAAGCAGCTAGCTGCAGAATTATGAAGGTTTTTAGGGAAAGACATCATCGCAGATTTTCTGAGCACTGTCTGTGCATGTATGTGTGAATTGAAAAGATAAAAAGAAGGATAAATCCAGTGGTAACATCATTTACTTTAAGGTGAACAAATTTTGTTGTTTCGCATTTGTTATTTTGCAGTTTTTTTTTAAATTTTAGCTGACTTTGCTTTGTGTGATGGTACTTAATTTTATAATAATGCCTTAAGTTATTAAATGTCAGAGAAAGCAATGAAGATTTTTTAAGTGTCAAAACAGTACAGAGCAAGAAAGTTAAAACGGTCCATCAGTGTTCTTGGAAGAAGCAGATTTTTGCAGCACAGCAGAGTAAGGGCAAGAGCAGAACCCCAGAGAGTGAAGGACCATGTGTCCACTTGGCGGGTCAGGCAGCTGATAGTCCCCACAGCCGTGGGAGAATGACTTGCAGAGCTGGGGATCCAAGAAGAGCGGGGCCAGGGGATGATGACCTGGGCCCAAAGGAGAGAAGAGAAGAAATCACTTTCAGGAAAGAGTATGCCACCATGGTTCCCAGCAGCGGCCGAGCCTCTCAGGACTCAAGGGGGAAAGTGCTCAGAGTGGCATGCCTGGAATTGGCAGCAGTCAAGCCACCCTGTGGGAAGAATTAGAAAAAGGTATTTGAGTTTGCTGAAGTCAATCATTTTGTGCTGCTGAGATTTCTTTGTGTTTTATTTTAGCATCTTAGGAGAGCTCCTTTCGGACCAAACCAGCCTTCCTCAGAGCCGAGCTTAGAAGCCATGAATTTCTATTCAGGATGAACAAGGTAGGCCTGTATGGGAGCTGAGGACTTGGCCAAACCTAGAACCAGGCCTCAAATTAGAACACACCTAGGAAAGAGAAAAATCATCCTATCCTTCCTGGCAGGGGCCAGGATGCTCAGAGCTAGTCACAAGGAAGAAGGCCAGATACAGCAGCAGAAAAACACTGCCAGCCCATGGGGCAGAGAGGAATGAGGACAGGGACACATCTACACTTGCCTCTGCTGGCCCCCACCCATGAGATGTGTCAGGAGTGGAAGTACCTCAAAGGAAAGATGAGGGGAGAAGTAGCAGTGAGCAACATCCTGGGACAGAGGCTGTGCTTCCACTAGAAATAGCAGCAGGATGCTCAGACACATCATTCTGGCTTCCTCTAGTCTTATCCTCTGGCTCACACCCTTCCCTTTACTGAGATCTTCCCAGGAGGCCAAGCAGGGTTGGAGCCCTGGAGAGGAGCATCTTCTTGAGGCAGTGTCTGAAACCACAGTTGAGATCCAGAGCTCCCCAGAGTCCTTTAAGACCTACATTTTTTGCGGGAGTGAGAAGAGAAAGGAGCAAGGGTGGGACCAAATGCCAGGCCTCCCGCTCCGTTATTCTCAGTTCATAGCCTGGGCTTTCTGCAGCTTCTTTGGGCAAAGATCCCTGAGGATCAAATGCAATTGAAAACCTCTGCTCAGCTGTGATGATCAATTCAGAACAGTAATACAGCACACACCACATACACACACACACACACACACACACCATCACCACCACCACCACCACCAACACCACCACCAACACCACCACCAACACCACCAACACCATAACGAGGCATCTCAGCTGTATTTAAAAGCCACAGTCCCTCAGAGCTATCGTTCCCAGACATTAACACAAAAGTCTCCACTTCCAGTCACTGACCCAAGATAACTGAGGTGTTTAATGAATATCTAGCATTACCTGCTGAGACCACAATAGGGATGCTCATATCAAAGGCTCTATTTGTGATCATCCCTACATCTTTAGATTGTGAGATTTTAGGGTTGAGTTTTCTTTAGATACTGTATTTCACTGTGTAATCACAGCACCTTGTTCTTTCAGTCACTCCAGAAGGATCGTTAAAAGCAAAACAAAACAAAACAAAGAAGTACACATGCAGTCACACCCCTTTTTTACCAAAAGTTTTATTTTTTATTTTTTATTATTTTTTTCTTTTTTTTTTTTTTGGGTCACACTCGGGGCAATGCACAGGGGTTACTCCTGGTTCTACACTCAGGAATTACTCCTGGCTGTGCTCAGGGGACCATATGGATGCTGAGATTCGAACCCGGGTGTAAAAAACTAAAGCTCGCCGAGGGGGCGCGAGCACTCGCGGGCTCTCCGGGCGGCTCTGTCTCACCGCCCGCGTCCGGTGCCCCAGAACCGCTGTGTGTGCCGTCAGTCGAGGGCAGGCGACAGAAGGAAGAAGGAAGAAGGCCAAACTGGTTGCTCGATCCATTTATTTCATTCTCTCCCTCCGCTTTTCTCCCGCTCTCCTGGGTCTCTCCCTGTGGATCTGCCCCGTGGATCTGGCTCGTGGATCTGGCCCCCCAACCCACTCTCACAGCCTAGTTAAATCTCCACAGCATGAGGGGGTTGGGGCGTACACATAGGTGTGGTCACCATCAATAGGGTAAGGTCCTTTCCCTTAGGGGATGCTTCTCCTAGGACTTAATTCTCTTTCAGCAGGAGGATCCACCCAAGGGCGGAGTCCCATGAATGTGTTTCTCTTCTCAGCCAGCAAACATATAAGAATTCATAATATTAATTATTTTGTATGGACACAATAAGAGATGCATTAAAGCTTATAGAATTGCTCTCCTGGGGCCATCTCAATCTCAGACAACAGTGCTCAGGCCAGATCAGTCTTTCCTATCCCTGGCAGGGTCCCAGTCTCATAATTACTATTGGATCATGACAGCATTTGTCTATGATCAAGCTCTTAACTTATAGTTAAGCATTAGGCACTTTGGCCAGGCCCATCTCGATGCCAGGGTAGCACATAACTCACCGCTTGCCCTGGATCCTTCCTGTCCCACGTCGGGGACCCTACTTTGGGGTGCTAGGAACTGAGGGCAACTGAGGCTTAAGTGGAGAAAGCAGAGGCCCGGGAGGGAATAATATCCGAGGCCAATTAATTCCCAAGTTATAAAAACATAATATTGTCTTCTTGTGTCTATACAAAACAGTCATAGCTTTAAAGTAAATTATTCAAAAGGCACAAGAAGAGGAGAAAGGCAATATTAACTTATATAATATAAATTCAGTATCCTAGGAAGGTCTGACCTTGCAAATTAGCAGAGTCAGATTAAGGGAAAGCCGAGGATTAACTCTTTTGGGGAAGAGAGCATGGAGAAATGATTATAGCTAAACAAAGGGATGGGAGAGATTCGGGAACACCTTGATGGGTGAGACTGGGGTAAGCCTAAACTCTGGGTAAAACCGGGACAAGCTACTTGTGGCAAGGAGGGAAAGGACAAAGTAATGTCATCCTACACCCGGGTCGGCCGCGTGCAAGGCAAACGCCCTACCCACTGTGCTATCGCTCCAGCCCCTTACCAAAGGTTTTAAAAGCTAGCACAAACATGAGAAAATGTTCAACATCACTAATCATCAGGGAGATGCAGATCAAAACAACAATGAGATATCATCTCACACCACAGAGACTGGCCCACATCCCAAAAAACAAAAGCAACCGCTGTTGGCGTGGATGTGGGGAGAAAGGGACTCTCCTTCACCGCTGGTGGGAATGCCGATTGGGTCAGCCCTTTTGGAAAACAATATGGATGGTTCTCAAAAAATTAGAAATTGAGCTTCCATTTGACCCAGCAATACCACTCCTGGGAATATATCCCGGAGAGGCAAAAAGGTATAGTAGAAATGACATCTGCATTTCTATGTTCATTGCAGCACTCTTTACAATAGCCACAATCTGGAAAAACCCAGAGTGCCCAAAAACAGATGACTGGTTAAAGAAACTCTGGTACATCTACACAATGGAATACTATGTAGCTGTCAGAAAATATGAAGTCATGAAATTTGCATATAAATGGATCAACATGGAAAGTATCATGTTGAGTGAAATGAGTCAGAAAGAAAGAGACAGACACAGAAAGATTGCAATCATATGTGGAATATAAAGTAGCTAAGAGGTACAAGCTTGCAATAATGCAATTTCTGGCAGATATTTCTCTGGACTTAGTTACTAAAATACAGAAATCCAAAACCGTGTAGCCACTAGTGCAGCTGCTCGACCTCATATCTCTTCATTCTGAGCAATGGAAAACAAATTATCAAATGCTTCCTTTTCAGCAGGTCCGACTTTAGCGGGGAGAAACTCCAAACAATAATAGTGAGTGAGTTTTTGTTGAAATATTGAATGTAATCAAAGTAATGTGAAATTTATCAGTTACACAGGTGGGGTGGGGATCTGGGGAGATGGGGGGTCGGGGGGAGGTATACTGTGATTCTTGGTGGTGGAATATGTACACTGGTGAAGGGATGGGTGTTCAAGCATTGTATAACTGAGACTTAAACCTGAAAGCTTAGTAACTTCCCACATGGTGATTCAATAAAAGAATAAATTTTTTTTAAAAGCTGGCACAAAATTTGTGATGATTACCGTGATTATCTGTGATGATTAGTAAAATATGATATATTTGTGCTTTCCAAGTTTTCAGGATTCTTTTCTTAAGAAAGTGCTTTTTTTAAGATTGATGGATAGAAGTAAGAAATAAGGCAATGCTCAAGGGTTACTCCTGGTTCTGCACTCAGGAATTATTTCTAGAAGTGTTCAGGGGAACCATCAAATTCAGCGTGGCCACATGCCAGGCAAATGCTCTACCCATTGTACTATTGCTCTGGCCCGCTTCAGTTTCTTGAATAGAACTCTTCGTTCTCTCTCTGACCTTTCTATACTTGAATAATTCTCCAGATTTTGATGTGTTCAAGGTCAGCACCTTTTCACTGGAAAGTCACTTATGAACATTCCACCAGGAGTTCTGAGTTCAGCTCGGAGGAGGCAGTGGCACCAGGCACTCAAATAGCCCCTCCATAAGTCACCAGAACCAACCCCTGTGAGTTTCTCAAGGGCAGGGCCTGAGTACCTAGCCTCCAAAACTAACCTCCAAATCTTCTGTACTATACACCATGCCTGGCTCAGTGAATTATCCAAAACATCTCTGAAATAAATTGGTGAGGGAGTGGATAAAGAGCAAATTTAAACGAATTAGAATTTATTTTAATATCAAGGGTATAACCTCTTCTTAAATAATTTACTTCCCCCAAAAGTAAGACTAAATAAACCTCTGTTTTGCTGACAGCCCCTCCAACAGTGCCCGGCATTCTTGTCCTTAAACTTGCAAACACTTCACCTTAGTACACAGTAAAAGGAACTTCACACATATAATTGAGGGTTATATCACTGTCACTGTCATCCCGTTGCTCATCAATCTGTTTGAGCGGGCACCAGTAACGTCTCTCGATTGTGAGACTTATTTGTTACTGTTTTTGGCACATCCAATACGCCACAGGTAGGTTGCCAGGCTCTGACATGTGGGCGCAATACTCTCGGTGGCTTGCCAGGATCTACGAGAGGGACAAAGGAATCAAACACGGGTTGGCTGCATGAAAGGTGAATGCCCTACCGCTGTGCTATCACTCCAGCTCGAGGGTCATATAATAAATATATTATTATGGACTATCCAGGGGGCTCCAAGGCAATCTCAAGGGTCTTTGTAAGCGTATACAGGAGAAGTCTGGAGATATAGTGCAGGGGTCAAGGTGCTGCCTTGCATGCAACTAAGCAGCTGACCCCAGTTTGATTATCAGCACCACAGCTCCTGAGCACCACTGAGTGTAACCCAAAATATCACGAGCCAGAAAAAAAAAGAGAGAGACAAACAGGTCAGTGCTTAATAAAAAAAGGATGAATGGCAGACCCAGAGACCAAGCTACCCTCAAAAGTGCTCGAGAGAGAGACCATAAACACAGAAATAAATATATGGCTTTGAGAAGGTGACAGAAGGAGGAAATGCATTCTCCTAGGGCCTCTAGAAGAAACAGCACCCTGTAAGTCCATTTTAGACTTCTGATTTCTAGGATCATAAGATACAAATGCCTGCTGTTTTGTCACCAAGTGTGGGTTGATTTGCTATAATAGCAAGACAAAAATCACTGTCTATGGGAAGGGCCTGAGCTATATGAAGAAAAGAATCTCATGGAGGGGAACATGAAGAGCTGGAGTCAGATGAAGAGGCTCACAGCGCACAGGTCAAAAGCAGAACCCAGTAGGGAACAAGTCAATGTCCCCATCAGGAGGTGGGAGCAATGGGGCCTGGAGATTGGTTACATTGAGAAGGGTTTCTCATCTGGCTGAAAATGTTAAGAATATTGGGAGTCAGAGAAGTTGCTAGATTGAAAGCAAAGGTGAACACATGGTTCACAGTGTACAGAGGAAAGATGGAAAATAAACATGTATCAATCCTCAAGTTCTATCTACTAAGCACCCCAATAACAATGAACACTCTTAGAAGCACAATGTTAGTTTCTAAAAACCACTTTCTAGTTTAAAAAAAAAATGTTCCTGGGCTGGATCGATAGCACAGCATGTAGGGCATTTGCCTTGCACGTGGTCTATCTGGGTTCGATTCCCAGCATCCCATATGGTCCCCTGAGCACCGCCAGGAGTAATTCCTGAGTGCAAAGCCAGGAGTAACCCCTGTACATTGCAGGGTGTGACCCAAAAAGAAAAAAAAAGGTTATGTTCCTTAGAGAAATGACTGTCTTGGAGAGTAGGGCAGAAAAGAACAAAATAACTGAGCCTGAAATCCATTTTTATTGAGGCATCATGATTTTAAATATGATATTATATAAATATGATTATGACAGTTTTATGCATATATTACTCCAATGCCACACCTAGACCAAGGTGTCCACTTCCCTCCATGTGTTTCCCAAAAGCTCCCATGCCTTCTCTTTCCCCCAGGTAAGTTCAGCTCTGTAAACCAATTCTCTATTTCTGTTGTCTTTGGCCATTTGTTGCTTCCTTACTGTGTGACTTTATCTCACACATCTGAGAAAGGTCATTCTGTGTTTGTGCCTCTCATTATGACTGACTTCACTCAGCATGATGCCCTCTAGTTCTATCCACATAGTGGTAAACTGTATGGTTTAATTTCTTTTTCTTATACCTGGATAGTATCCCATTGTGTATTCCATTCCAACCTCTTGATTCATCCATCTGGAGTTGGACATTTAGGGCATTTAGGTTGTTTCTATAACCTGGCTATTGTTCTAAGTGCTGCAATAAACAATAGGTATATGTATATTCTTTTCTGATAATGTTTTTGTTTGGGGGATATTTTTCTACTAAAAAGTTAAAAATTGCCCATATATTGATAGAACATTCCTAAAAGTTGTGATATAACTTCTGAGAATATACCCCCAGGGAACCAAATACACACACCAGAAAAGTCATCTACAAAGCCATAGAAATCAATGTCATTGCAGCACTATTCACAATAGCCAGAATTTGTAAACAATGTGAGTGCCCAAGAACAGATGACTGGATAAAGAAACTATGGTACATCTACACAATGGAGTATTACACAGCCACCAAGAAAAATTAATCATGAAATTTGTGTATAAATGGATGAACATGGAGAGTATCATGCTGAGTGAAATGAGTCAGAGGGAAAGGGATATGAAAAAACATAATATGAACCCCAAGAACAATGGTAAAATGATCCAGGAGGAATTGTCCACAGTTGGAAATTTGCCACTAGGGAGAGGTGGCGGGGGGCGGGGGGGTGCGGTGGAGCAGCTAGAATAGAGAAAGGACTACTATGCCAAAGATAGTTGGAGATGATCTCTCTGGACAAGAACTGAGTGCGGAAATTAGGTATAGCAACAAACATGATAACCTTTCAATATCTGTATTGTGAACCAAAATGCCCAAAAAGAAAGAGAGAGAGACAGAGACAGAGCCTGCCATAGAGGTAGGCTGCAGGGAAGAGGGTGGGAGAGAAACTGGGGACACTGGTGGTGGGAAATTTACACTGGTGAAGGGACAGGTGATGGAACATTGTATGATTGAAACCCAATCAGAACAACTTTGTAGCTATCTCATGCTGATTCCATGTAAAATATATATTTTTAAAAAGAATATTTCTAAAGAAAGATATGGAGGTAGCTTGAAAGTGTTATCAATGGATAAATTTATCATCAATATAGAAAGGTAGATAAACAAAAAAATACTACATACATTAAATGTTACATAATTTAACCAGTCAATAAATTAGAAAATTATAAGAACCAATAAAGCAATAGTAATTTCATTACTATTATTATTAGACAGTATGCATTCTATCTATATTCATTCAAAAGTGGGCAAGTATAGCAGAATTTTGATGGGAAATACAAGGTTTACATGCCATCAAAATCTCACTCAACAAAATATTAAAAGTTGGACAAAGAGTATAAAGTCTAGCAGATATGCTCTGGGCAAAGTGATCAAAGCTAACATCTTGGGTGATAGGAAAAATGAAAATAGAGTGCTTTCTGCCATGTTTTCATGAAAATGATAGCTCATTTCTGTGGTATTCCTGCCAAATCTTCATAACTTTGTACAGACATATGCTAACTCTAGGCCATTCTACAAGGTACACAGGGACTGTCTCCTCCCAGAGTCAGGAACATGAAAGTCAAGGCAAGACTGAGAAACTGTTTGCAACCAAAAGAGAGTATAAAGGCTTGACATGGGCAGCCATCTCCTGTGCTGAGTTCGTTTGCCATAAAGGACATTATGGAGACAATTGGCAAACTTGAACGGATGTGAGGACTAGATCACAAGAGCATAACAATGTGCATTTCTTCATTTTGAAGTCTCACTGGAATGGGGCTGTTTTCATAGTTGGCCAGTGTCAACACTGTCTGGGAGCAGTGTGGTCTCTACACAAATTCAATGAAAGATTCAAAAGGGTTGAATTTAGTGCCTGTTGTCAATTATGCTCTTGTTAGCAGGAGATCTGAATGGCACATTTTCATAGCCTTCACACAACAGCATGAAAGAAACCCCCCACCACCACCCCACCAAATTTCTGGTCATAAACACTTCTTTTACCATCATGAGAATTTATTTTCAAGTCCCGTATCAAAATGTTCTTTCTAACAATGAAATTTATATTTGTTTAGTACAAATGATGCCATCCTATCTTCACAGTAATGGATCAAGAAAGTATTCTAGAATTTAGAACCATGAGTAAACCCAAGCATATTACCGTTTACTGGGAAAAATAGGTCCCTTGGTTATGCTAACTTTATCCTTTCATCGCCTCTTTGGTCCTTTTCTTCTGTATATCTGTGCACCCTTAGCTCTTGCTGGTCCCAGTGGCAATGCAGATGGCATCCTAGTTTTGTCCTCAGGACCAAACTCTTCATGTGGAAGGGAACTATGCTTCCATCAGGACCGTGGACAATGGGCTGGTTACTCTCTTGGCTGGCATCTGATTTTTCTCCATCATCTCTCACCTCTCTCACCTCTGTTGCCCCTAACTCTCACCGACTTTCAGTATCCAATCTTCCTACCTTTCATCTTCCATTCCAGTCTGTTCATTGGTCAAGCAGGGTGGTCACCATGATGTAAGTTTCATCAGCTCACTCACCTCCACCAGACTTTCTCCCCCATGCCTTCACTCTTGCTGCTCTTCCTGTCTGGAATGTCCTTTACTTTCTTCCCCCAGCTGACTCATCCCTGAAGCCTCAGGGCTGTTAGCTCCTTCCCACCCCTTTGCAAGACTTCCAGAACCCTCAAATTGAGTTCAGCACCTCTGCTGAGTTCCTCTAAAAGTCCCTGTCTATGCCTTAAAGATGATGCTGATAGCAACTGGAATCTGTTCCAGTGATCTATTCACGTTTCTGGCTCCCTGCAGAGGTGTGGGTGCCTTGGGGTAGGGCCCCTGCGCTTTTACTGGTTGCTGCTTCCTGAACCTCTCAAGAAACCAAGCTAGGGGAGAATGCTCAAGATACATTAATGGTACTCAGCGGAACATCAGGCTGGGCGCAGGCATAGCTATTCATTTCCTAGCTTTTTATTTGTTTGGGTCAGCCTTCCTGGGCGGTATCTTTTCTGCCTGGCACAGGTAAAGTGCTAGGCTTGGGCTTCTTCGGGTTCTAGAGAGAGACAGCCTGGCTCCACTAGTGAGTTTGGGCAAATTGCCTAATCTCCCTATGACCCTCCCTTTCTCCTGAGTAAACCAAGGTTAATCATGGCTAATCATCCCCATTATCCCAGCTGCCCAGCCCCACCCAGACAGTGCAGAGAGACTGGATAATAGGTCTGAAATGTTCCCTGAAGGAGGCCTTTGCATATGTGAAATCTGCTCAGTGCTCTCTGTGTAAGGAGAGGATGGAGTGTACATGACTCCAAGACTAGGATCTTAGGGGAGAATATCCCTTAGTCCTAATGTTCATAGGAACAAAAAGAATTAGATAAAACCTAAAATCAAAGAGCTCTGCTCCCCCTTAGATTCCACCCTAACTCAGTTCTCTTGACAAAAGTGATGAGGGAAATGCCAGCACCTTCATTGTATCTTCTTGATCCAGTTTAGGGCAACTTCTTGATCTGGTTCGTGTTGAGGAGTCAGAGAAGGGGGGAGTGGAGAGCTGATAATCAACCACTGAATAATTGAGAGGGAGCAGAATATGAACTTGACTTTCCACTGGCAGATTGCAATAATACCATCCTTCGGAATGTCTTGGAGCTTTCCATTGCTGTCTTTTGGTTTAGATTAAACCTTGAGATTGCTTGCCAAGTTTAAAACCCACCCGACCCTCACACAGTGTATGTTTTGAGCTCAACTTGAACTTTATGAGGTGCAAGTTAATTTGCATTTGGCAAAATGCAATTTCCTGTTTCTAAGAAAAAGGGACTTTAAAGATTTATTTAAGAGACACAAATGGCTTCCTGGACATCAAATAGCTCTTACAAAGCAATATTTTAATAAGTTAAGTGTAAATGAATTGAAAACACATGAATCTGATTTCCCTTGAACTGCAGATGGGTTTAACAAATAGAGGGGGGAAATGGCTTGGCACGGGGGCTTGGGGATTTTCTCCATCCAAAAAGTTTAGGAAAGTAGATCAAGATGTTCAACAAACCCCTCCACACACTAGGGTTCCCTAACTTGGCTTGTGCATCTCCAGGACTCTTGCTCCATAAACAAAGAGAGGCTTCCAAATTCTCTCCACGGGGCAAGTCCCTCTTACCCGCTCTGCTTTCTGCCTTTGCTTTGCCAAGTCTTCTTCCTTTGACTTTCCCCTCCCTCCCTCAGAAATGCTGAGGCTATAATTTCCTCTCACCCTCCCCAATGCCTCCTGCTCCTACTTCACTGTTGAGGCAACACATGCTCTGGTGTTCAGTCCTTCTCTCCAACCTAAGCTCCTGGTGTCAGAAGACTTCCTGATGGGACTATATTCCAAAGGAGAGAATCATGGAAACAATGGTCCCCACCCTCCCATCACCTGCCCTCTGCATCCCTGGGACCTCTCCTCCTACTCCATCCATCTTTAAGACAAAACTTGTTCTAATCTAGAATCTGGCCCTTGGGATATGGCTCATCCTTCTGAGAAGGGGCATGTTTCTTATGGGATTGATGGTTTGCATGAAGTCCTGGTGAGGTGCAGGTTGGAAAGGGCAGCCCAAACCTTTGTGGGAGTACAAAAGAACTGCCTATGAGGTGGGAGGATTTTTCTGGGCAAAATAGTGGTCTTCCAGCTGAAAACCAAGCATGAAGAGCATAAAGAGCAGGTCCCAAGCCAACAAGACTCAGGACTCTTCTTTTTTTCTTGGCCTGAATATCCAGGCATGGTGGGGCCCTGTGTCTGCTCTTCACAGTGGCGAAAGTGGTCAAAAATTTTAGATTTGATGACATATTGCAGAAAAATGGCATGCTTTATGAGTCAGATTAACCCAATGCATCCTCCTATCAGTCTTTGCCCACCCCCCGCACTCATTACGTAGAACAGCCCTAAAAGTAAATGGGTACATAAGCTTAACTCTTCTATCCCATGTCTTAGATTTGAAAAATTCAGATAGCAATGAAGGTGCTCAATGGGACTAACCACATACTGGGCCCTTCATTCAATGACCATGCTCTTTGAGGCCTTCAAAATTTCCAAACAGGGGTAGGAGAGACAATGCATTGGGCTGGAGCACATGTCTTGCATGCAGGAGCATGAGTGGGATCCCTGATACCTCATGGTTCCCTGAGAACCACCAACAATTCCCCCCAGCACTGAATGGGAAGTAGCCCTCGAGCACCACCAGGTACACAACCCCCCCAAGAAATCCCCCAAATAAAACTAGTGTTCAATTAGAGGTAGAGACAGTCCCAAGCGAAAGATGTCCATGGTTTGTTTTTATAAATGTGACACTTCCTGATGGGAGTGGGGTGAGACTAGGAGGCTTCTTTCTTGGGGATTCTAGAAGAGGCATGGCCCTCTTCAGTAAAAATTCCAATGCCCGTTAGTCACTGTAGTTCATGACACAGGCCCTGTGGGGAAAAGCTGGAAGGCATTGATTTAAAACTAGAAAGACCCAGTGTTTGCCCCAGGCAGTGCCCGAAAGTGTCATCTATACCACTGGGAGGGGAAACATGAGTCAACTGAGAAGGACCCACAGCAGAGAACTAAGAGAGAAGCCTCAGGGGGCTGATATGGGAGGCTCTGGGGCTCCCAAAAGAGGCAGGACTCAAGATGGGCCTTAAAAGTAACCCCTTGTTTTTTTTTTCTTCAGTTCTAAATGGACAACATTGCCACTGGCTCATTGGCTTTCTGTGCAAAATCTCACAATACTAAATGTCATCTAGCAAGGAAGTTAGTCACATATGTTGGTCTCTGTGTGCTTAAGAGGAAGGAGAGGCTTACACAGGCAGGTTCTGACCCTCTGACATTCACCAGTTGTTACCATGCTTAAGTCATCTGATTTCTCTGTTCCTGTTTCCTTTCCTAGGGGGTTTATCAGATACTGGAGGTATAAAGCAGGCAAACATATGTAAAGTTCCCCATACACAAAGAGCGGATGACTGACCTGGAAAATCATTCTAGACTCTGAAACTGGCTTCTGTACATCTGTTTTTCTACGTCTCTATCTCTATCTCTGTCTCTGTCTCTGTCTTTCTCTCTGTCACTCTGTCTCTGTCTCTCTGTCTCTCTGTCTCTTTCTCACACACACACACACCTTATAAAAACAAGTACTTCCTTATACTAATTTTCTTTTTCTTCATAACAAATTAGCATGAGTTTATGGCTTCAAATACCCTTATTCATCATCTGACAAATCTGTGGGTCAGATGTGACCTTGCTGGGACATGCTAGAGTGTTATCACAAAGCTAAAAGGAAGGTGTCAGCCAGCTGAGTTGTATTTCATCCAAGGCTCTCTGGAAGAAGTTCTGAGCTATTGAGATCACTGGCAGAATTTAGTTCACTGCCATTGGGAGACCACAGTCCACATTTCCTTGACGACTAATGACCGGGAGCCACTCTTATCTACAGAAACTTCTGTATTCTTGCCACATGCGCTTCTCCATCTCCAAGGCTGCAACAAAGTGCTTCATCTGTGTTAAGTTTCCTTGTCTGAATCCTGACTCCTATCTCTGACCTCTAGGACCAGATCAAAGGGACAGGTGACAACCAGATCACACAGATTCTCCTCCTAGCTTATAATCAACTGATTTAGGACCTTAACTAAAAATATCTTCACAAATAAATAAATAAATAAATAAAAATATGTTCACAGGGATTTAAATTATTGTTTGACTGAATAGCTGAAAGTAGTTGTATATACACCAGGAGTCAGAAATCTTGGATCCCATCTAAAGTTCTGCGTATTGCAGTTTCAAAAAAATTAAGTGGAAAAAAGAAAAAAAAAGGGAAATCAAGAAGAGAGTAGGGGAGGAATGGAATGGTGTACCTTGTTCATTTTATTTGAAGACTTTTTAAAATATTCACATCCATTTTTACAGAAATTTAATGCCACAAAGGCTAAACTTAAGAACTAATTTGAAATTTAGGGAGAAATCTAATAAAGATATTTACTGCAGAGGTAAGTGAATTTGAAAAATAGAAACAATAGAATTTGAAAACTAGAAACAACCATCATGGAAAATAAACAACAGATATTGAACAATAAGGTAATGGGTATATAATACGGCAATAACATTTATAGGAAAATCATTCAATGGAATAGATGGAATGGTTTTGAATTGTGTTTGTGAAGATTTTATTGATCAAAAAATGTTTAATGAGGTAATTGTTTTTAAATACATAAAATTATACAATAAATACAAGTTTATGTGATACTAAATTATTTCTGCATACATCTACATAAATAGCTAACTAGTTTTGCACATATATATAGACAGAATGAGAAGGGAATATATCACATTTTTTTAGAGAGTTTCTCTGTAGAGATAGGTAAGTTTATTGGCATTAAGGTTTTTAGTTGTAGT
Organism: Sorex araneus; assembly: GCF_027595985.1. NCBI lineage: Eukaryota > Metazoa > Chordata > Mammalia > Eulipotyphla > Soricidae > Sorex > Sorex araneus. Next base: position 180,703,207 of record NC_073313.1, read on the forward strand.
GAAATATACCGCAAAACATAAAACTTACTGCTTTAACCTTTCTTTGGTTATAAAGTTCAATGGTTATTGAGTACAATTCACATGTTTTATAGTGATTTCCACCATTCATCTCCAGAATTTTTTATCTGAAATTTTTCAAACTGCAATTAAAACTTTTAAATGATAACACTTACTCTCTACTCCTCCCAGTCCCTGTCACCACCATTCTTCTTTCTTGCTCTAGAATTTGACTACTCTTGAAGTCTCACATAAATGAAATCATACAATATCTGTTCTCTTGTTTCTGTCTTTGTCACTCAACATAGCATCTTCAAGATAGTTCCATATTGTAGAGTATGTCACTGTAAAGACAAGTATTAATATTTTTTTCTTTCACAGTCAAACTCTCATTCCTTTTTTTAGGCTAAATACTATTTCATTTCATGTATATAGCATGTTTTATTTATTTATCATTTATTTATGGACATTTGGATTGTTTCTGTTTCTTAGCTCTTAAAAATAGCACTGTGATGAATACAAGTGTATCAAATATCTGTTCTAGACCCTGCTTTTGTCCTATGGGGTATATTACCTAAAATTGAATTACCACATTGCATGATAAATTTATTTAATTCTATTATTATTTTTGAGTATTTACCATACTCTTTTCCACATATGCTATAATATTTTACATTTCTACCAGAAGTATACATACAATGGTCCCGATTTTTTTACATCCTCACCAACACTTATTATATCCTGCATTCTTTATAATTATTCTATGGACTGGTGAGTACTATCTCATTGTAGTTTCAATCTGCATTTTTCTAATTATGTTGAATATCTTTTTTCCTTTTACTAGCTATCTGTATATTCTCTTCAGAGGAATACCTATTGAAAAAATGCCATTGCCCATTTTAAAATTAGATTGTTTCTTTTGTTACTGTTGCTGAAGGTAGGAGAATTTTAAGAAACTCTGATTAACTCCTTACCTATTATTTGTAAATATTTTCTTTCATTCTGAGGGTTGCATTTTCACTCTGGTTCTAGTGTCTATTGGAACACAAATTAATTGTGTGAATTATAAAGGTTCTGCAATAAACATGGAGTATTTTTAAAGTAGAAGGAGAAACCTTAAAAATTATGGCACATTAAGTTTTTAGCCAAGTGCAGAAATACTTCTGTCACATAATATCACTAATTGAAACACACAAGTAATGCAGTTATAATTACAGTCATATCAATCAATTTATACCCAGTACCAGAAGATCAGGGAAAAAAATTGTTGTTTTCTCTGTGTGATGATATTATCTAAAATGTTTGTTCTTCACAATTCTCTGTGTTTTCTTACTTCCTATAACATTCATGCAAACGTAGAAGAAGAAGAAAATGACACTTAAGCAGAACTTATGAGAAATCCCAAGAATCAAGCATATATTTCAAAACACCAAAAAAAGGACGCTTTTTTGTTCCTTGTTTCCATAACCCTGTTTCTCTGCCCTATATTTTGAAGATAAAAGCTGAGTTCCTTTCCCCAGACGAAGGGAGTGAGTTAAGAAGCAGTTAAATATCATCTCCCTCATAGACCAGGTCTTCAATATGATTTTCCAGCTCACTTGCTAGCAATGAAAAACAAGGCTCCAATCCTTGCAAGAGGCTGAAATGACAACAGAAGTAGAGACTTTAAAGAATGGGCCTGGAGGGATGGGGGTGTAAGTCAGCTTTAGAGTATTTGCCTTAAATGTGTGGGACCCTGGGTTTAAAGGCTAGCACAACCCTCCCCTCCAAATAAATAAATAAATAAATGAAATTAAATAAGGCATAATATCCCCTGACTTCAAACTATACAACAAACCAGTGGTAATTAAAATTGCATATTCAAACAAAAACAGGCACATAGTCCATTTAATGGAACAGAATAGAGTGCCCAGAACGAATTTATACATACATGAACAACAGGTCTGTAATAAAGGATCCAAAATCACACAATGGAGAAAGGAAAGTCTTTTTAATAAATAGGGGGAGAGAAACTATACTACCAGGTGCAAAAAAAGGAAAGAAAGAAAGAAAGAAAGAAAGAAAGAAAGAAAGAAAGAAAGAAAGAAAGAAAGAAAGAAAGAAAGAAAGAAAGAAAGAAAGAAAGAAAGAAAGAAAGAAAGAAAGAAAGAAAGAAAGAAAGAAAGAAGAAAAAAAAAAAGGAAGGAAGGAAGGAAGGAAGGAAGGAAGGAAGGAAGGAAGGAAGGAAGGAAGGAAGGAAGGAAGGAAGGAAGGAAGGAAGGAAGGAAGGAAGGAAGGAAGGAAGGAAGGAAGAGAGGGAGGGAGGGAGGGAGGGAGGGATAGGAGCACTATTTAACACCATGCACAAAAATTAGCTTAAAATGGATTAAAGACCTATAATTAGACCTGAAACCATAAAATAAAATTAAAACAGGGGGAACACAGCAGGACCTCAGCATCAATATTTAAAGATTCAACTTCAATAGCAAGGAAAACAAAAGGATAAACAGAGGAGAATACATCAAATCTAAAAACCCTTATATAGGAAAAATAACCACAATGAAAACAGAAAAACAACTAGGAGGGGCTATTTGCACATTATACCTCTGACAAGGGGTTACTGTCCAAAATATATAAGCACTCCCAGAGTTCAACAACAAAAACTCAACTTAAAAAATGAGCAAGTAAAACTGAAAAGGCACTTCTCGACGACATAGAGATGACCCACAGATACATGAAAATTGTTCAACATTGCTTATGAGGGAAATGCAATAAATCAAAACCATAATGAAGTATCACCTCATAATGCTGAAAATAGCATACATCAAAAAGGTGGGAAACAAGTGTTGGTGAAGATATGGAGAGAAAGGAATTCTACTATGATGTTTGTGGAAATGCTAATTGGTGGTATATTATTCACAATATTAAAACACAGAAGCAACATTAATGGCCATTGAGAGAATTGTATACATTTGCTACAGTACACACACACACACACACACACACACACACACACACACAGTTGAATACTACTCTGTCATTAAAAAGATGAAAGTATGCCTTCTAGGGGGAAATGGATGGATTTGAGGTGATTATGCTAAGGAAAGAAATAAAGGCAAGTTACCAATGATAGTATTCATGTGTGATATATAAATAACTAAAGCAAATGAACTGGTAAGATAACAGCTAAACTAACTCTAAACTATGATGGTTACTGAAAGCAAAGAGGAAGTTAGGGGGACAGTGAGTAGAAGACTCATTTTGATAGTGAGGCAACACTGGGAATTTAGTAGTGGGATAATATGAAATGAACTTTCTAAAATTTCATAAAACTATAAACCAATAGTGCAGTAATGCTAATTTCCTAAATAAGTTGACAACTATTTTCCCTTATTTTCTGAAGATATGAGACATTTTTATTTAAAATATATTTTCAAAGTGTTCATTTTTATTTTTATTCCTTCCCCTTTCTAACACAGTATCTTACTCTTAAGAAAGTGATTGATAAATCCAGTTAAGGGATAAGTAAAACAATACAGACCACATTGTACCCGCTTCCAATCAGCATTAGTAAGTGGGAAGCAGGCAATGAATAATTTGAAACAGGAGCTAATCTAAAAATAATTGTTGTTGGCTGGAAATGTCTACCTTGTTATTTGTAGCTTGCACTCCCAAGAGTGGCCATCCTGTGTGCGCCAGAGACTGCTCACACAGCCAGTGTACCTGATGACTCACTCTTCAGACATTTCAAGTCTCCTTCACCATGTGTTCCAACAAATGGATTCATTTCCTGCTGTCTTTGGAATTCTGGCCTGTTCTGAGTTTCTCCGCTCCATCCTTTCAGCTCTGATCCACCAAACCCTTTCTGAAGGCCAGAAGCATCCGCAGGCAGCCAGAGCTGGAGCAGGCATTGAGTATAAGTTCTCTTGGTGGGGAGGCTGGGAGCCCAGGCCAGGAGCTTGACTCCGGCACAGGATGTTCCCTTCAGCAAGACAGTGACTCTTCCCCAGGACCTCCCAAGCTCTCCCACAGTGCAGAAAACTGCCTGGAACATTCCACTTTCTTCTTTTTTGCCTTAAGACTAGTGCAGCCCAAAGCTCTCATTTACCTCTTGAGCCTGGTTTTTCACTGTTCAGGCACTATCTCCTTGAAAGCTCAGGGTAACTCTTTGGACTCAGTGGACCTATTGTCCTACCTGAAGAAGTGGGGTTCAGAAAGGTGGGTTTTGTCCCAGGGTTACATACAGACTGAGATCCGGAATTGGCAATTTACCACACCTTCCCCTATCACCTCAATAATCACACATTGGCTTCAGATTGGTGTTTCCTCGTTTTTTTCATTATTATTATTCTTTAGGTAATAGGCTTTATGGTATTGATGCACACCACAGCAACCAAAGAGCCCATGGGCCTCTTCTGCCCTCCCTATGTCACGTCTGGTCTCACATTCTGTCCCATTATTTGTTGGTTGGCAGTTGTAGTTTTAGTGAACACCCTTACCATCCTTAGCACCATCCATGTGCTAGAGACCCTCCACCTACATTATAAAGTTATTTCCAGTCAACCTACTTGTTCCCCTCACCTCCTTCCAAGCATTGCATATATCTAGAAAACTGAAAAGAGCAAGTACTAGAATGTGTGGTGAAAAAGGAACCCCCAGTCTCTGCTGCTGAGAATATCGCCTGGTCCTGCCTTTTTAAAACAATATGGAGATTTGTCCAAAAAGTAAGAATGGAGCACCCGTTGGACGCAGCTCCCCACTTCTAGAAATCTACCCTCACTAGGTTCTTAAGGGAAGTTTTATTAGCTCTTAGGAAAACCTTTTCAATGCAGTAGTGAAAACCGAAGTTAAGCAATAGACTCACCCTTCTGTTATGTTTTGCTCAGGCCAATATTAACATTCCTTTGTACATCCTATCTATAAATATTTGTTGAGTGCATGTTTTCTGTTCAGCACTGTTTGAGGCACTGGGGTTACAGCAGTGAAACAAAATCTCTGTGTGCCCATGAATTAGAGTGGAAAAGAGTCACAGCTTCACATTCATATATAGCAGGACATGCATGTTGTGTGCCAGACCATCCTGGTTGAATATTCTTTTTTGTTACATTTTTTGGGGGGTCACACCGGCTATGCACAGGGGTTGCTCCTGGCTCATGCACTCAGGAATTACTCCTGGTAGTGCTCGGGGGACCATATGGGATGCCAGGGATCGAACCCAGGTCAGCCACATGCTGTGCTATTGCTCCAGCCCCTGGTTGAATTCTTCACTGTATCACTGTATCACTGTCATCCCATTGCTCATTGATTTGCTCGAGTGGGCACCAGTAATGTCTCCATTTTGAGACTTGTTACTGTTTCTGGCATATCAATACACCATGGGTAGCTTGCCAGGCTCTGTCCTGTAGGCGAGATACTCTCTGTAGCTTGCCAAGCTCTCCCTGAGAGGGGCGGAGGACTCAAACCCAGGTCGGCTGCATGCAAGGCAAACACCCTACCCGCTCTGCTGTCACTCCAGCCCAAGACACAGAGTAATGATGATTATTATCAAATCAGGCTCACAAATTTCAAATTTAAGTATATTGGTCAGGGTGTGGCTCAGTAGTGAGTTGCAAGCCTTGCAACACCAAATTAATTAAGTAGAAATATAAACACAAGAAAAGGGAAAAAGAAAGGCACACAATGGTTTTAAGCAGAAACAATATGAATTTTTTTATTGAATCGCCGTGAGATATAGCTACAAAGTTCATGTTTGAGTTTTAGTCATACAATGATTGAACACCATCCCTCCATTTTCCACTACCAATATCCCCAGTATCCCCCCCACTTCCTCCTGCCTCTATGGCAGACAATCTCCCCCATACTCTCTACTTTTGAGCATTATGGTTTGCAATACAGATACTGAGGGGCTACCACATTTGTCCATATCTACTTTCAGCACATATCTTCCACCCCAAGTAATCCCTCCAACCATCATTGACTTAGTGATCTTTTCTCTATTCCAGCTGCCTTTTCAGACCCCAGGTCATGAGGCAGGTTTCCAACCATGGACTAATATTCCTGGCCCTTGTGTGTACTGTCCTTAGGTGTCAGTTTCATGTTATTTTATATTCCACAAATGAGTGCTTTCTTTTTTTTTTTTTTTGCTTTTTCTGTCACACCCGGCGATGCACAGGGGTTACTCCTGGCTCATGCACTCAGGAATTACTCCTGGCGGTGCTCAGGGGACCATATGGGATGCTGGGATTTGAACCCGGGTCGGCCGCATGCAAGGCAAACGCCCTACCCGCTGTGCTATTGCTCCAGCCCCAAATGAGTGCTTTCATTCCTTGTCTGTCCCTCTCTTTCTGACTCATTTTACTTAGCATGATAACAATATTTCTTTCTCTTTCTTTCTTTCTTTCTTTCTTTCTTTTTTTCTTTTTGGGTCACAGCCAGCAATGCTCAGGGGTTCCTCCTGGCTCTGCATTCAGGAATCACTCCTGGCAGTGCTGCCCACTCTTTCAGAATCGGTTCCCTGATCTGCTGACCAGATGCTGATGACTGAGGCTCTGATGGGGTCAGGGAAAGATGCTGGGACAGAATCGGTCTGTTTGGAGTCAGTATGTCGAATCGAGACTCTGGGACCTGGTAAGGTCAGTGGACTGGGAGGGCATCAAGTGATGAAATCACTGCAAGGTCTCAGAATAATTTAGAAGAATTCAAAGCATGTTAATGTTGTGTTCCTATTATAATCAGAAGAATTCAAAACATGTTCATATTATATTCCAATTATAATAATAATTACTTAATATTCTCATTCAAACTAAATTTCTATAATCTTCACCCTTGTATTCTTTTTAAAAATAAACTTCAGCAGTACATAGGCACTTAACTTTGCACATAGATTCAATCCCTAGCATCAAATACAGTTCTTTGAGAACCAGGAGGAGTGACTCCTGAACAGAGCCAAGAGTAAGCCATGAGCACCACTATGTGTGACCTCAAAAAACAAAAAGTCCAAAATAAAATAAGCTTCAATTTTTTTTTTTGCTTTTTGGGTCACACCCGGAGATGCACAAGGGTTACTCCTGGCTCTGCACTCAGGAATTACTCCTGGCGGTGCTTGGGGAACCATATGGGATGCTGGGAATCAAACCCGGGTCAGCCGCGTGCAAGGCAAACGCTCTACCCGCTCTGCTATCACTCCAGCCCCAAAACTTCAATTTTTTAGTGTTTATGAATATTATATTAACAAATAAATATGTCTTAATTTTATAGTTTGAGTTTGATAATTTGATGAATTTTTTCAAAATTATTGGTATTCATAATTAAACGTATCCCCTAAAATTCCTGTGTTAGGAGGTGGGGTATTGGGAAGTAGTTAAGTGTGGGAAGGGGTTTGCTAATAATGGAACTAATGTTTTAGAAGAGAGTAATTTCTTTTCTTCCCTCCTTCCTTCATTCTCTCTATCTCTATCTTTCTCTCTCTCTCTCTCTCTCTCTCTCTCTCTCTCTCTCTCTCTCACACACACACACACACACACACACATCACTAACACCAAGGGAAGCTAACTGAGATCACACAGAGAGAAAGTAGTCTCTAAAACCCAGAAGAAAACCTTTACCAAGCTTCTACCTTTATCTCAAACATTCAGCATCCATAAATGCAATTTTAAAAAATAATTTATGGAACCAGAATAGCACAGGTTGTAGGGCACTTGCTTTGGTTGACCACCATTTAATCCTCAGCATTGCATATGGACTCTAAGCCCTGCCACAAGTGGTATTTGAGCAGAGAGACAGGAGTAAGCCTTAGCACTGAGGAGAAATATGTGACCCCAAAAGAAACAAAAGAGGGAAAATAATCTATGTTGTTTAGACCATTCAGAACTCATGCAACCATTGTTGCTCACTGATATTCCAGTCAACCACACACCCCCAGACCATATACCTATAGCCTACATATTTGGTAGGCAGCTTCACTGAGGTTAGCATATTTTCACTTGACATCAGTACAATTACAAGATTATATTATGCTTTTCTTTTTTCCCTAGATCAAACAGTAACGACTTCATGAGAGGCTTACAAAACCAAGAGTGAGGAAGCACAAAGAGAGAGAAATGCCTGCAGAGATCACTGAGAAGAAAAAGTGGAGGGTAGCTGGAAAGGCAACAGCAATTAGACCATAGTAGCTGGATACTCTGTTTATAAGTGGCAATCCTTTCATCATTCAAACATTAGAACCCATTTCTGGGGCAACCCAATGCAGACAAATGAGAAATAGAATTAGCAGTAATTAATCCCAATTAAATCTGACCAAGTACCTGGGTACACCCCTTTCCCAACTCCCCACCCCTCTTCTCTTCTTCCCTGAACCCCACCTATCACATAAGCTCTGATAAGATCGGACTTTTCAGAACCCATTTGACAGATAGATATCAGCAGGCACTTGGCAGACACAGCTGGGGAATCTAAGATTTGATCTGGGTACTTGCTCCAGAGGAGTCAGGATCCCAGTAGGAAGGGAAGCACCATCCTGAGAAGCTACAAGGCAGAAGCAAGGACTCTACTGTGGGTTAAATATCAAGGAGACCTCAAGTATCCCAATAGTTAGGGCTGGAGGTGCAGAGGAGCAAAGAAAGAACTGTGGAGCAGAGGACCAAGATGCTTCACTGCCAGGCAAGGCTCTGCCTGACACTGGAGGGAAAATCACATGGAAACTTTGCTTCAATGAGGAAAGTGCAATAATTCCTCTTTGTAACCCCTCTGTGTGCCCTCATTGCCCATTGATAGGACAGACCCTCCATGTGGGCCCAACTATGTGAGCAGGGACATTGAAGAAGGGACACAAGGATATTTTGATGGTCAGGCTACTCCATCCACATGTCAGGGCCAACAAACTGCAACTCAAGGAGATGAAATAGTGGCAATTCTCTGTGCTGGGTGGCCCACAAAAAAGGGAATTAATTGTATGAGAAACCATTATTAATAATATTATAAACCATAAAGTCTCAATTGGCAATTTTTTAAAGAAAGGGATTTCTATTATAAAAGATGGGAAAAATCCATGAGGGCAAAAAAAAAAATCTTTTTATTTAAATTTTGAAATTCAGACCAGCATCCAATAAGAAGTTGCACTGGAACACCAACACACCCATTCACGTCCATGTGATCTCAGATGGCTTCCGCGTGACGATGGCAGAATTAAGCAGTTATGACAGAGCCATCTGGCCCACAGAGCCTAAAATAGCAACATTCTGGACCCTAACTGAAAACCTTGACCCAGCCAAGTGTGTGCAAATCCCTCTCCCTAGACTTGCACAGTGCACAACCTCTGGCCCTCAACAGGGTGAACCCCGTGAACTTCACAGAGATCCTGGCTGGTTTCCATAAACCTTTTACTGAGACCACACCTGACCTCTCCACCCCAGCAGAACGCCCTCTTTCACAGCAAGGATTTTCACACATGAGGTCTGCTGGCCGGTCAGTATACGGTGGGGACCCCTCTCCTCTTTGAGAGCTTGGCTCAGAAGCTTCCCTCACTGGTCACTTAGGGCCCAGAGAGACCTTCTTCATCACACAATGTAGTGCTACCTGCAATGATCTTGACAACACCTTTGCCATCTTGCTTAGGTCTGCCTTCCCTTTTGGAAGCTCCACTGGCTGGGGAGATGATTCAAAGGGCCAGGGGCATACTTTGCATGCAGGAGGCCCAGGGTCTATCCCTGGCACCTCAAACAATAAATAAATGAAAGCATACCAAGTACTGGTCTTGTCCTTGCTATTTCTAGCTCCTGCAAGAGTCCTCAGACTGGCAAGGTCTCCATGAATATTTCTTAAAGGAATTCAGAATTTTAAAAAAAATTTTATTAGTGAATCACCATGAGGTACAGTTACAAACTTATGAACTTTCATGTTTGCATTTCAGTCATACAGTGATCGTTTACCCATCCCTCCACCAGTGCCCATTGTCCTCCACCAATGTTCCCAGTATCCCTCCCATCACCACCACCCCATCCCCCATCACCTCACCCTGCCTCTGCGGCAGGGCATTCCCTTTTGTTCTCTCTCCTTTTGGGTGTTGTAGTTTGCAATAGAGGTATTGAGTGGCCATCGTGTTCGGTCTATAGTCTACTTTCAGCATGAATCTTTCAACCCAAATGGGTCCTCCCAACATCCTCTACTAAGAATTCAGAATTTTATACTAATAAAAAGATTAAAATATGGACTAAAAAGCTTCTGAAGCTTTTCTCTACTTTTATACTTGCTTGAAATTGTCCTTGGCGAGGTAAGAGGATATTTGTAATTTGGCATACAGCCAACTTACTATTCAGATGTAAAAACAAAATACAAACATTTCAAACAAAAAGCAAACAAATAGAAGCCATGTGCTGACATCAGGGCAAATGACAGATTCATGCCACACCTGCTCCCGTAGGTCCTCTGCCAAAAATGTGAGGTTGTAAGAAATGAAAACCGACTCATAGAAAAACAGTGTAATAGGCAGGACTCTGGCAGCTGCAAGTGTCAAAAACTAAATTCAGGAGCTGGAGCAATAGTACACCAGGTAATGTGCTCTCCTTGAAAGAGGCCAACCCGGGTTCAATCCCTGGCATACCATATGGTCCCCTGAGCCTGCCAGGAATAATTCTGAGTGAAAAGCCAGGAGTAAGCCCTGTACACAGACAAGTGTGACCCAAAAACCAAAACATAAAATAAAACATAAAATAAAATAAAATTAATTCAGACTCATTGTTTAAAAGGGAAAAAATGCTTAATGACTCATAAATCCATGGAGCTAGAAAGTTAGTTAAGGCACTCTTCTTGCATGTAGTTGACACCAGTTTGATTCCTGGTACCATATATGGTCTAACAACACCCATAGTAAGTCCAGAGAACAGGTGGGTATGATCCCAAACAAAACAAACAAAAAGTTAAAAAGTCCTAAAGGCATACACCCTGCAGATAATGCAGTTCCCATTGGGAAGCTACATCTCAGACAGGGGAGGGCTCAGTGGGAAAGGGTAGGCTACACCTCTATGGATCTGTCTCTCTCAGAGCTGTTCAACTAGCTTGGCTTCAGTCTCAGAGACTCCCTTTGCTCCACTCTTGCACCTAAGGAGAAGGACTCTATCACTGCTGAAAGAGCTATCAGAAGGTTCAGGAACTGGGTGGGGGGATGGGACTGGGGGTGGGAGGGATACTGGGTTCATTGGTGGTGGAGAATGGACACTGGTGGAGGGATGGGCTCTTAAACATTGCATGAGGGAAAAACAAGAACAAAAATGTGTGAATCTGTAACTGTACCCTCACTGTGACTCACTAATTAAAAAATAAATAATTTTTTTTAAAAAAAGAAAGTTCAGGAACTCTTGGCTCAGCTTGGGCCTCATGCCCTCATGGAAGCAAGCACTATGGCCAACAGGGCAGAAAAAGAGTCTCAGTGGCTCCAAACCACCCAGTGAGCAAGAGGACTATAGAGTAGCAAGAGGAATGTTCTTCCAAAGGAAAGGATGGTGGGTGCCACAGAAGGGCATGTGAATGGGATTGATGTCAGGCCATGGCTTCTGAGCTGTGACCAGAGAGAAATAGAGGTCAGTCACCTGACTCTGGAGGTAGAATTAGTAGCCAAGGTAATGCATGTGTTGCTCGGGAGCAGACCTACCTCAACTGGATGTTATTAGGTGATTCAAGGAACAAGACCATCATGTCCCTCACAACCAAGGTGGAAAGGACCTAGAAAAGTTTCAGACCAGTGGGGTGAGTGCCAAGGACACTGAATTGGAGGTGAAGGCATTGACATCCAGAGATGGTCTAATGGCTCTCCCCAAGCTGTATACCACACCATCAAAGGTGCCTTCAGCCTGCCTGAGGAGAAGGACCAGGGAGTCAGCAATGAGGGGCCACAACACAAACTCATCTGGGTCACTGAGAACAGAAAGGCAGGAAGGAGGTGTCCACAGCTGGGAGGGACACGGCCAGGAGACCTAGAAGACAAAGGAGAAAGACTAAGGTTCAATATGACACTCTGACCTGCTTCCCCTCTCTGATTACCTTTTCCCTCAATGTAGGAGGAGATGCAGAGTCCTCTAGTGCTCAGAAAAGAAAAAAACAAAACAGGCAGCAAAGGTCCCTGAGGGTGAAGGGAAGAAGATGGTTTTGGGGAGCACAGTGGACACTATAGTTGATACCAAGTAAGCATTCAATCCATGCTTGTTTTTCAATAGACAAGGTAATAGTGAGAGTAATAGGTTCTGTGCATGAATGAGTGAAGAACCAGATGAATCCATTCACAAGTCGCTATGAGGCACCATCAAACTGACATGTCCCTCTTTTACAAAGACAAGTTCCTCTTATTATTTTTCTAGTGAACCAAAAAAAAAATCCAATTTGAGAAAACTCTCCATCAGCTTCTTGTTGCACTCTGTGCAAATGGCTTCCTTAATTAAAAGATCTTAATCAGAGCAAAGCTTTTCCCAGAGAGCTTTTTAAGAGGAGGCAGAATCTGTCAGGGCGGGTTCTGTTAAGCATCGGAGGGAGTCACCAACCTCCAGAGGCCCCTTGACAAATCCACACAGGCTCCTATCCCTCCATCTCACCCTCTTCTGACCCTCCTCTCACTTCCACAGAATCTTTATTCCCTTTGAGACACACCTGCGTTCATTTCCCCCTGGGCCCTTCTCTCTGGACCTGTCTCACCCACTAGACACAGAATATCTATACTTCCCTCAATCTCTTCCTATTCCAGTACAAATGAATCTCTTCCTATTCTATGCCTGCTGGTCGCTGCTGCTTCCGCAGCTTTTGAACCTGGAGACTCATTGACAAACCAAGAAGTTTCTTGGTTGTTGATTGAGTCTGGGACAAGTCACAGGCTTTCACCTGCAGGCCCTTTTCTACAGTTCCTTTCCCTCTTTCTCTGCCCTCATCCAAACCTTGTCCTTTACTTTCTTCAAGTCAGAGGCAACACCAACTTTCCCACTCCAAGAAGCTTTCAGGATGACAGTGATACTGATGCCGACTGTTATGTTTTCCCACCGTGTGGGAAACTCCATCTAACCTCCAGCCTCCACAGACTTCGCCAGTGTGATACATTGAGTCTTAGCTAGATTGTGACATTGCATTCCTCCTCAGAGGACCCCACCACCATGAAACAATCGCCTCATCCATGGCAGAAGCCTAAAACAAAACAATGGCTGCCTCTTCACCAGGGCCGATTTGAACAGTCTGTCCTATAGCTTGATTTGACACACTTTTGGTCAGAGTGGTCTGATCAGCTTATAAAAAGGGAGATTTTGGACGAGATTTCCAGTAGAATATAGATGAACTACAAATATGGGGAGTCAGAGACAAGGGTCAAAGTTGGTGTCAGGGAGCCAGGTGACAGGCTCCAGAGATTAGTCAGGTGGGGAGGACACTCAGCTATTTCCAGGAAGGCCTGTTAGGACCTTCCAACTCTTCTGGAACCACATGAATGGTAACTGGATCACTGGGGACCATGAGTCAGGAAGAGTGTAGAAGGAGAAGACAATATTTTAAACTTAAAAAGGACCATAGAGGTCTCCTATTCCAGGATTTTAATAAAGTTTTGAGCTCAAAATCCTCAAATAAAATATTGTGCAAAAAGCTATGAACAGATGTTCTTGGACTGACTTTACCTCTAGCTCAGAAGGACCTGTCCTGGCTTACATAAATCATGATTTTGTATATCAAGATGGTAGCATATTGTCAATTTCATGTGGTTTAGCCTAATAGAAATGTTTCAGAACAGATTTCTATTTATTTGTATCGGCACTGGCAGCCCCACCATTTTTTGTTACTTTAAATCTATAAAGAACCACAAAGTTTGCAAAGGATTTACTGTCCCTTTTCTTCATGAATATCAAACAAACTTTCACACTTGGTCAGAATGGCAGTTTTCCAGACATGAATAGAATATAATAGAAGGGTCAAACACAGACTGCAATAATGGAACACAAGCAGGTGCTCTAAGATCCATATGATCTCAGAGAAACAGGGGGGAAAGCATGTCTTCATGCTCAATGTCATCTCTTCCCCCCATGGAACTGTTCCCATACAGTAAAATCTGTTCAAGTGAATGTTTTATAACCCAGAAGCTCTCTCCACAGCGTAGCAACATAATTATTTGATCACCAACAAACTTATTCCTAAGAGAAAACCCTTGTTAATGTGGTACTTTTCCTTCTGATAATTTTTCAAAAAAGTAGAAATGTTGGATCTTAGGGGTAGTACAGCAAGTAAGGACCTTGCCTTGCATGTTGTCAACCCAGCTTCAATCCCCAGCATCCCATATGGTCCCCTGAGCACTTCCAGAAATGATTCCTGGGTGCAGAGCCAGGAGTAACACCTGAACAATGCCAGTCTAAGTCCCAAAACAAACAAACAAACAAACAAACAAATAGAAATGTACTATAACTATGTTCCATTTTTTACCTCTGAATAACATATTCTGTGTTTGTAACCATAAATACTCCACTACATCAATACTCTGCCAGAGTTGGAAAGTGATTCACTATGTAAAATGAATAATAAATGATTTAGTCACGTGCTAACTGTTAAGCACTTAGAGTTTTCCTTCTTAATATTAACATCACACTCATAAAGTTTCCTGTACATTTTATCTCTGCTCATTTGTCCATCTATTTCTTCTTTTTTTTTCTTTTTGGGTCACACCCCCAGCGATGCACAGGGGTTACTCCTGGCTCGTGCACTCAGGAATTACTCCTGGCAATGCTCAGGGTACCATATGTGATGCTGGGAATCGAACCTGGGTCGGCCGTGTGCAAGACAAATGCCCTACCCGCTGTGCTATCACTCCAGCCCCCTGTCCATCTATTTCTTGTAAAAGTAGAATTGACCTCAAACAGCATATGCTAGGATAGATAGTGTAAGCCCTGACTGTCCTCAATCACCACCCAAATTCCCAGTCACCATGATTTCCACATTTTGTATTCTCCAGGTCCTCAGTGACTTTAAGGAATGCTACTCCCAGGATTAGCTAACTCCTAGCAGCATTAAAGGATTTGGTACAAGAATATTTTTCAAATACTGAACAACCATCCAGAACCCACATCCCAATACCTCCTTTACTGGGGGTGTCACACTGAGCTATAGTTCCCTTGCCCTGATCATCCCATCAGGTACCAAGCAACCAAAGACACCCCCTATACCTCAAAGAGATATTAGGATTAGATTATTAAATAGCCAATCCTAAGCCTACTGACTCACACTCACCCATTTTTTGTTATGGAAATCCTAGTGCAGCTTTCTTGGTCCCTCTAGGCCCTGACACTGGTGCTTCTCTGCATGGTCTACTAGGATGTGGCCCCGTTCTCTCAGAAACTAAGAATGGCAAACAAATTCTTTTTTTAAAAGATTATACTTAACTAATTTACTGATTTGGAAGCCACACTAGGTCATGCTCAGGGCTTACTCCTGGCTCTGTGCTCAGGCAAGACTCCGGCCAATGCTCAGAGAACCACAGATGGTGCTGAAAACAAAATCAGGGTCAGCCACCTGTAAGGCAAGTTCATTAACTCCTGTACTGTCTCTCTGATCCCCAAAAGATGTTTATTTCTTTTATCTTTGTATTTTGAGCCATAATCATCTGTGCTTGAGGCTTATTTCTGGCTCTGTGCTCTGGGACCACTCCAGTGGTACTCAGGGGACCATACAATATGGATAACCAGGGATTGAACCCGAGCTGACCACTAGCAAGGCAAGAATTATATCCACTGAACTATCTATCTAAATCTGTAAAATATTTCCTTTTTTTCTTGCTTTTTGGGTCACACCCGGCAATGTATAGGGGTTACTCCTGGCTCATACACTCAGGAGTTACTCCTGGCAGTGCTCGGGGGACCATATGGGATGCTGGGATTGAACATGGTTCTGCCACGTGCAAGGCAAATGCCCTACCCTCTGTGCTATCGCTCCAGCTCCTAAAATATTTTTTAATAGAAGTTTGTCCTAACCCTACTGCCCTTGTAGTACCTCAATTTTTATGACTTTTATAGAATGGAATGGGGGGTGGGGGGCGGGAGTAGGGATCACACCTCAGTGCACCTCTTCCTTTAGTGATAGACACAGAATCTGAATACAGAAAACCCCTTATAGACTGCTTGTTTTAGGATGACTATTCTGTAGTAAAATGGCTTTGGACCCGTATTAATCACTAGCAGAACAGACACAATAGACGCATTTCTGCCGTCTTCTCCAGTTGCATCTTCAATTGTCACTCCCTTGGAGCATCTTTTCCTACTGGCTGGCCTTCCATAAACAGTTAGGAATTCCAGGTATACAGGATTCTTGAGCTGCTGTCATTTAACATTAGTGTCCAAGGGTCTTGAACTCCTTGGTGCAATTCTTAATATGTGGTTTACAACTTTGTGAATGAATCGAAAGGAATGCAAGGGTAGTGGCTCAAGTGGTAGAGCTTATTACTTACATGTATAATGCCCTAGATTCAAGCCCCAGTGACACCATATAACCTTCCCCAGCACCAGTGGAAGTAGCCCCAGGACCAGAACACTGAATATGGCCCCCAAAAAACAATTCTTTTAAAATCTATATGAGAAGGATGCATTAAATCAAACAAGTTTATACAGCTGGAAATAATGAAGAAAAAATGTAAAAGCACAGGTTAAGGCAAAGAAACCTGAATTTGAATCCAATTCTGTTTGTAATAAATTACTTTTTAAAATAAAACATAATTATGAAAAATCTTAAATAACAAATTTGTAGAACTTTGGCTCATAATTGGAGTTCAGACACAGCTTGGAATCCTAACACATTAATTTCTTCAGCTTTTTCTTCATATGGCTAATTAGGTGTTTAAGAGATAGATACATAGGATTTCCATGTTCATTGCCGCTCTGTTTACTATAGCCACAATATGGAAAAAAACAGAGTGCCCGAAAACAGATGATTGGCTAAAGAAACTCTGGTATATTTACACAATGGAATACTATGTAGCTGTCAGAAAACATGAAGTCATGAAATTTGCATATAAGTGGATCAACATGGAAAGTATCATGCTGAGTGAAATGAGTCAGAAAGAAAGAGACAGAAATAGAAAGATCGCACTCATATGTGGAATATAAAGTAGCTGAGAGGTACAAGCTTACAATGTTGCGATTCCTGGCAGACATTTCTCTGGACTTAGTTACTAAAATACTAAAATACAGAAATCCAAAACTATGCTGCTGCTGGTGCGGCCTCCTGACCTCATATCTCTTCATTCTCAGCAATGGAAAACAAATTACCAAATGCTTTCTTTTCAGCAGATCGACTTTAGGGGGGAGAAACTCCAAATCAATAATAGTGAATTTATTGTTTAAATATTGAATGTAATCAAAGTAAAGCTGAAGTAAAGTGAAATTTACCAGTTACACATGCGGGGTGGGGGGCTGGGGATGCGGGGGGAAGGGGGGAGGTATATCGTGATTCTTGGTGGTGGAATATGTGCACTGGTGAAGGGATGGGTGTTTGAGCATTGTATAACTGAGACTTTAACCTGAAAGCTTTGTAACTTTCCACATGGTGAATCAATAAAAGAATTTAAAAAAATCTCAATTGGTTTTTTAAAAAGGAAAAATATTGCCTCATCATTCACTGGCAGAAGCAAATAAGGCTAAATTCCTGAAAGTTAGGAAGATGTATGTTTGGAGATGAGTGAGGAGAGACTGGAGAGATCAAGTGAGGTCAGCTCAGACTCTGTCCCATAGATAGCTAGGGGTGATAGGTGTGTTTGGAGGAGTCCATGTCCTGTGCTGTGTTCAACTGGACTTAAGGAAGCCAAACCTGGCCAAACCACAGCCCAGGAGTCTAATGACAAGGCTCAATACCTGAAGACCAAAAACAACTACACTTCAGTGGCTTTATCTTCACAGGCCAATGTTTGTGGCCTTCCAGTTATAGAATTCTATCTTAAAAAAGAAAATGCACTGAGGAAGAAGCCAATTACCCCTGCCCCTGGGAGACAATGCTATTTATTTCTCTTTTTTCAGTCTGCATTGGGCAGCCTGGGTGAGACAACCCCTTCTTTCTTGCAACCCATCAGATACTGTTTTATTTAGTCTTTCTTTTAAATTGAACATTTAGAACATCAAAACCCTTACATCCAATGTTTCTGGAAGTTTCTAAATAGTAAGGGGGACCTGCTCTTCTCCAACAGGTCAGGTACTCACAACATCAGTGAGGGATCAGGGTACCTGTATGTTAACCAGATATGGGCTGAGGTAGGGACATCAAGAATAAAGAGAAAGGGATCCAGAAACAGCCTGAGGACCTGCCCTCAACCAACGTCCCACCACTTATGCCAACTCCTGCTCTCAAAACATGCCTAAACTGCTATTGAGGGTTTTGATGTTCTAAATGTTCAGTTTAAAAGAAAGACTAAATAGGGGCTGGAGTGATAGCACAGCGGGTAGGGCGTTTGCCTTGCACGCGGCCGACCCAGGTTCGATTCCCAGCATCCCATATGGTCCCCTGAGCACCGCCAGGGGTAATTCCTGAGTGCAGATCCAGGAGTAACCCATGTGCATTGCCAGGTGCCAAAAAGCAAAAAAAAAAAAGACTAAATAAAACAGTATCTGATAGCATTTTAAGAAGTGCATATGTGACCCAGAGATGACTCGAGATAGAGCACTGCCTTGTATGCTTGCAATCTGGTGATCTATCCCTAGTACTACCCCATATCACCAAGTATCATTCTTGAGGTCTTACCTCAAGACCTCAAGTGTGACCTCCAGTGCACCGGAACAAAGTTGTGTATGACCCTTGGACACATTAACAAAGCCAAAAGTAGGGGGTTAAAGATAAAAACAAGTCCAACAAAAATGGGGTGAAGAAATTAACAGAAACATCCCCAAGGAAGACATACAAATGGTCAAAAGGCATATAAAAATGTTACTCTTTTACTCATCATCAAAGAAATGCAAGCCAAAACAACAATGAGATATCACCTCACATCAGAGACTGGCTCACATCAAAAAGAACAAAAGGGCACACCCATTCACTGCTGGTGGGAATGTAGGCATGTCCAACATTTTTGGAATACAATATGGACACATTTCAGTAAAAGTAGGAGTTGAACTTTCGTATGACCCAGCTACTCCTGGCATCTACCTCAAAGACCCAAAACACTAGAAAAAATACATTCGCATACCTATGTTCATTGTAGCACTAATCATCATAACCAAAACCTGGAAATAGCCCAAGTGTCCAAGAACAGATATCTGGATAAAGAAACTACATACACAATGGAATATTACTCAGTTATAAGAAAAGAAAAAATTATACAATTTACTACAACATGGATAGATCTGGAGAGCATCATATTGAATGAAGTTAATAAGAGGGAGAGGGAACAACACAGAATGATCTCTCTCATATGTGGTATATAACAAAAACATAGTAGAAAAATAACGTTAATAGACAACTGGCTTCCAGTAGGATGCCAGGGAGAGAAGAGGGGTAGGGAATAGGATGGAGGGGGAAACACTGAGACAATGGGGGAGGGGGTGATTACTCTGGTTGAGAATGTCATCTATACTGTATCAAGCATAAAACCCTATAAAAAATTTTAAATAAAATTACATAAACAATGTAGCACATATTGGTAATTTTATAAAGTCATGATACAGAAATAAAAGAAAAATAAAATAAATCATGAGCCACTTATCCTAAAATAGCTTATTTTTATGATTTTCATCTATATTCCTATATTTTTTAAATAAAATTACCCGCTGTGCTATCACTCTAGTCCAAATAAAATTACATGGCATATTTTGTTTTGTAAACTGATTTTTCCTCCTTACTGAATCAGATCAGCCAAATCAACTCTGGTGATCAATGGGGTGATCAATGATAGCACAGTGGGTAGGGCATTTGCCTTGCACCTAGCCAACTCGGGTTTGATTCCTCCATCCCTCTCGGAGAGCCCAGCAAGTTACCAAGAGTATCCCGCCCAAACGGCAGAACCTGGCAAGGTACCCATGGCATGCTCACTATGCCAAAAACAATAGCAAGTCTAACAATGGAGATGTTACTGGTGCCCACACGAGCAAATCAATGAAGAACTGGACGACAGTGCTACAGTGCTACAGTGCTACTGAATCAGAACCTTCTCTCTACCATGTTAGATACTTTTCCACACCATCAGCTCTCATCAGAACCCCAAAGTTGAGCAGCACCATGCTAGAATCAGCCAGCACCACCCTTACAGATAGCTTATTTCTCTCTTTTAGCTCTTTTGTAAATAGTACTTTAGTGGGTTTTCATTTGCATGCATATGTATATATTTGAATGCATATTTGCATACATACACACCTTTATTCTCACTTTTTTCTGATAAACTTCTAGAACAAGAACTTGTGACTAAAGGGCATGTGCTGTTTTAGACTTTTGAATTTTTCTGTCAAATGACAGCAAATATGTTTTCTTCACAGAATTGCAACCAATTCTAGCTGCTTGTCAGAAGCATGAACTGATTCTACCTATCCAGGGTGCAAGGACTATGCCTTGCAGAGCAGCCTTGATGAGAGACAGAGTCACAAAGAGACAGAGACTGATACTCTATCCACTGGGCCCACAGGGGCTAGCAGCCCTTACTTGGGGAAGGCTTTTATGTTAGAATAACAACTTCCTTGACCCTCACAATAAGTCCCCAAGGAGGAAACATCCTTATTTTCTTTTTTCTTTTCTTTTTTTTTTTTGCTTTTTTTATTGAATCACCATGAGAAACAGTTATAAAGCTTTCATGTTTGAGTTTCAGTCATACAATGATCAAACACCTATCCCTCCCACCAGTGCACATCTTCCATCACCAATGTCCCCAGTATGCCCTCCATCCCACCTACCCCCGTCTCTATGGCAGATATTCTCCTCCATACTCTATTTTGTACTGCTTGCTATGAATAGCATAAGATGCCATGTGGCCTTGTAAGCGGCCATGCTCCTGGAATTCTAAAATTTTACATAATTAGGGTCTGGAGAAATCTTTGTAGCAAGGTGCTCAGTTCTGAGATTCTTTTGTGTGTCTCTGAATCAGAGTTGTTAAGGAGCTTAAACAATACCCAGAGGCAGTTCATGGGTGTGAACTCCAGGATCCCATAGGGATTCGAAGATGAGAAGGATCGGCTCATCCCCTACCCCTTGATGCCTGGAGTTTGCCATCACTGAACCCACATACCTGTACTTATCATTGGGTTCTGAAAGTTGGCGGCTGCTGGGATTCTTAGGGAGCAGGTGGAAGGATCCTTGTTTTTAACTGAGGAAACAAGCTCACACATGTTAGGCTGTCCGCTTGGGGTCTGTAGTTGGGAAGAAGAGAGCATGGAAGCCATCCAGCTCAAACCTTGGGTTGGCTGCAAGCAACTACATCAGCCCTCTTCTTGTCTCCACCCCATGATCCCCAGGTCATTAGATGAATTCCAGGCACCTCAGAAACAAGGGAAAGTGCCACATAACTCCCCAAGAACAGACCTTTAGGAAATGCTGGCTTGAAGGATAGAAATTAAAATTCAGACCAACTCCAAGTGCAACGGGGGTAGGTGGGAGAGAGTTGACATTTAGGTCACTGACTGGGGCTACTGGTGCATACTCAGAAGTTGCCTATGAGGCTGTAAGAAATGACTAAAGATCATGACCTATGAGGCTGTTCTTTTCACTCCCTTGCACACAAATAAATGTTAGAATTTGATTGAACATGATTGGAATCAACTAAACAAGCATTCTATGTCTACAAAGAGAACATAAGCTTTGTCTCTGCCCTTCTCCAGTTCTAGAGTATCTTAAGAATCTAAATTCACATTGATCAAATGGTCCTTCTACCTGAGAATTTGTTTCAAGTCAGAAGTCATCTCAGGCAGAAATCCCTATGTATATGATGCCTGGAAGAAATATTCTTGTCACATAAGAATCCCCCTATTAATCAAAAATCACATTATGGTTCCTGGAATGGAAGTTTCCTTTACTACTCTTTAGTAATAAGTCCTAGATAAGATAAAATTGGTAATTGCACGTTCCCTTCTGATGGGAGATAATACAAAAGTGGTATAGAAATTTGACTTAAAAGCATATATTCACTTGGCTAATAGGCTTCCATTATGCGGTCTTTACTTATTCGTTCATTACAATTTTTGCCACATATGGGAAACTTTAATTGGAAGTTACTTATTACATTGTTCCAACATGTTAGCAGCAGAGGAAAGTTTTTGATAATCAAAGAGGATGACTGCATTAGAAGCCCAGAATTTTATAGACAGTGAAACCTGCTGAAGCAGAGCCCCTATGCCAACCTCAGGAAAATGACCTTCTCCACAGATGTCCTTCCAATAAGATATTAAATACTAATTCCACATTGACAAAGTTCAGTTTTTTCCCCAGTGAACACGGCTGCAATTTTTTTGTTGAATTACTGTGAGATAGAGTTACAAAGCTTTCACGTTTGAGTTTCAGTCATAAAATGATCAAACACCCATCCCTCCACCAGTGCACATTCCCCACCACCAATGTCCCCAGTATACCCCCCATTTCCAACTCTTCCCTGCCTCTATGACAGACAATTTCCCCCCATACTCTCTCTCTACTTTGGGGCATTACGGTTTGCAATATAGGTACTGAGAGACTATCGTTTTGGGTCCTTTATCTACTTTCAGCACACATTTCCCATCTCAAATGATTGCTCCAACCATCATTGTCTTAGTGATCCCTTCTCTATTCCATCTGCCTTCTCCACCACCCCATGAAGCAGGCTTCTAACTATGGAGCAATTTCCCTGGTGCTTGTGTCTACTGTCCTTGGGTGTCAGACTCATGTTATTTCATATTCTACAAATGAGTGCAGTTATTCTATGTCTGTCCTTCTCTTTCTGAATCATTTCACTTAGCATGATACTCTCCATGACCAACCACTTATAAGCAAATTTCATGACTTTATCTTTCCTAACACACAGCTGCAATTAAATTATCACTTGTATCACTTGTCATCCCGTTGATCTTCAATTTGCTCGAGCGGGCACCAATAACATCACCATTTGTCCCTGTTGCGTGCTAGTGTAGCCCAATGGTATCTGCTCGCTCTAGGAAGAGGAAGAGCCTCAAACCGTTCATTCATTTGACAAAGTCTGACCACCTGGTTGGTGGCCACGCGGTCTTTTGATGTTCCGTGGTATCAATCAATAACAGCTCTAGTCCAGCGGTCATCTCTGAATTGCATTACATGTCGGGCCCATCTGATTTTTGGTGCCTTGGCAAATGAGACAGCATCCATGATTCTTTTTTTTAAAAATTTTTATTAGAGAATCACTGTGATGTACAGTTACAAACTTATGAACTTTTGTGTTTGCATTTCACTTATACTGTGATTGTTTACCCATCCCTCCACCAGTGCCCATTCACCTCCACCAATGATCCCAGTATCCCTCTCACCACCACCACCCCATCCCCCAACACCCCACCCTCCCTCTGTGGCAGGGCATTCCCTTCTGTTCTCTCTCCTTTTTGGGTGTTGGGAGGATCCATTCGGGTTGGAAGATGCGAACTAAAGTAGACCATAGACCGAACATGAAGGCCACTCAATACCTCTATTGCAAACTACAACGTCCCTGATTCTTGACTGTTGACAGAGGTCAAAACTCCAGATTCCTTCTCCCACTTGAGTGAAACGTGATACTCCAAGCATAGCTCTTTCGATTGCTCTTTAGAATACCCAAATAGCAATCTCATCCTGTTTTCATAGGGCCCAGGTCTCTGTTAGTGCAGGAAGAATGGTGGAGTCTGTTCCTGCATCCAAGATGTGCCTGGAGCCGGAGGTTCTTTGTCCTCTTAATCACTTTTTCAATGCTCTTGAAGGTGTTCCATGCTGCTTTCTTCCTCCTGCGCAGTTCTGGTGCCAAGTCATTCCTCATGTTGAGTTCTCGACCCAGGTACACATAGCTGCTGCATTCAGAGATGTTCGTTCCATTGAGAGCAAATGGAACATCAAGGACTAGTTCATTTTTCATGAGCAATGTTTTGTTGAAATTCAGCTGCAGTCCGACCTTTCCACACTCGCGGTCGAAGTGGGCCAGCATTTGTGACGCTTGGCTAATGTTTGGTGTTATTAGAACGATGTCATCAGCAAAGCATAGGTGATGCAGTTACTTAAAGAAGGCAATTAAATTAATTCTGAATAAAATATTAATATGTGTATTTTGTTTATAATCCATCCTGCAAAAGGCAACTGACCCTCCAATAAAACTGTTGTCTGTAGGTAAGCGTCCTTGGAACTGGAAGCAAGTCCACCCAACCATGCAGAGGCATGTTCCTGTTTGGAAAGATTTTTTTCCAGCTCACAGGTTATGCCTTAATTTTGTAATTAATTAAATTCTATTTACATTACCAGATTCAGCAAGTCAAATTCAAGCAGCACTTTCACAAGGGAACATTCCTGATCAAGAAACAAAGTCCAGCCAACACCGAGCCCTACCTCATGTAAAGGCAGAAGGAACTGTGTTTGCTTGGAGACTTGGTAGTGCCCATCACTCCCAGTAAGAATGTCCTTTCCTCGGATACCCCTCAAATATTCAGGCTTAGCAGGGGATGTCTGTGATCCAGAGATGAGCAGCAGTGAGCTGCTCTGTACATTGGGTGTCATGTTGGGTCTTGCTTATGTTGCACAACAGAAGTATTTGAAGTTATAATGTTGGTCTGAGTTGATTCTCCAGCTCTGACTTTACCCACTAACATGATATTGTGTTGATTAATCTTTTCTAAAGTGGAGGATACAATCAAGAAAGCAGTTCTCTAAGGAAGGCTGCCAGCAAGGGTTTGTCCTCACCACTAGCAACAGCTACCTTTGTTGCCATCATCCACTGTTATTACCACTGCCGTCTCAGAAATGCCAATCAGAAGGGACAGGCTTGCTTCCAATTCCACACAGTTGCTAAGTAGTCGAGTATCTTGGCATCCCTCCTCCCTATTCCAGTCCTGAACCAGGGGTTCTCATTGCTCTTCAGCAAGCAAATGATCCAGTATGGGCTGAAAGGAGATTCATGATTAACCTGTCCCTTTCACATTTTGACTAATCATGTATTTAGAGTCCCTCAGGAAAAGTCCTTTTTACTGGTAAACTTAAATCTAAGTTCTGCTGGCTCTTAAATGAAAGCTCAGGAGATTGATAAAATGAGCCAGCAATCACCTGTATCCATCTTACTCTTAGGTATCAAAACACGTCAAAATAAAATGTCCCTGTGAGGGTCCATAAGGCATGGCTCTCAGGTGTATGTGTAAGAAAATCTATCCCAGAGTAAATTCCAGGGACTTTTAAAGGGCCCACCATATGGTCGATGAGCAGCAACAGAATTTAATGCACCCCAGCAAGAACTCTGGCTTCTGTCACTTATTCACTCAACCAACAATGCTGCGCAGATGCCTAGACCAAATCAAATTTTAAAAAGCCTCATTCCCTTGAAATGCTCATAGTCTGGGCTTGGGATTGGAGAAGGTGGTCATCAAGCCACCAAAATAAGGCATAATCCATGTTAGGTTCCTAGTCTACATGGACTGAGATGAGACTCAGAAGGGACATTGCACGCAGAGGGAGAAATGTGTGACAGCCTTCTCCATGGAGGTGGTGCTTGAACTGAGTCATGGATGATAGGTCAGATGCCAGCCAGGAGCACAGCACATGAAAATATCTGATGTTTCATTCGTTTGCTTATTTTTGTAGGATCAGTGCTCAGCTGCTACATCCAGTGGTGCTTGGGATGGAACCCAGGGCCACACAGACAAAGCATGGGTTCATCTATCACTAGGTTATATCCCCAGCTCAAATGAATAGAGTAAGTGTAGCACAAATACACAATCATGGGAAAGGTGGGGAACAGAAAAAATCCTGCCGAGCATTAGGACAGCTTCTCAAGCCCACCTTCTCTCTGCAAGAATGGGGTAGGCCCCTGGAAATGCTCCCTAAATAATCACAGACATCTCTAGGTCCCTGGACTCTCAGATGCAGAAGCGATGAGATAGTTCCTACTACAGAGGAAATGACAGCAAGGTGACCAGACATGCCCATTTCCCACCAGGTCCTTGTAGGAAGAATTGCCTCAGTGCATTCTATAGCTTCCTCATCTAGAAAAGGTATTAACTTGTTGAAGCCAGTACATACCACTGGAAGCTCCCACATGAATATAGTTCAGTTAATACGAGTACCAGTGTTATTGTGTTAAAGAATCTTCTCTAGAAGGTTTTACTAAGCTTTTAAAATGTATTGAACCAGCAGGAGTAAAGGGTGAAATGAACCCCCTAGATGGTAGCTCTATTACTGTTGTTCTGGGGAATCTTAGAGTGGCAGAAAAACACCATCCCACATACATCTGCTCGTTCAGAGATAATGGTTGGGTCTTTGGGGTAGTGGCGCCTATATCCCACAAAGACTTCCTAGGTTGTACCTGCCCATTATAAAGCTTTCCACTCTGATGCTGACAAATAACACCTTTATCTCCTCTTGGCCAAATGCTTATAGGGTTCAGCTAATAACTCTCCAATTGCTACTGGACCAAATAAAAAAATCCACAGAGGTATGTCTATCCTTGGAGGAAATACTGCTGCATTTCTGAGTCCAGAGTTTGTGTGGTTGTCTCTGGATACACTGTTCCACCTCCAAGACCCATATGATTTTAGTCTGGCAAGTCTTATTCTCAAACTTCTTTCTCACCCTGTATGTTACCATCATGCCAATCAGTTTTAGTGGAGTTCTTTCAATGTTGTTCTTTGTTTTTATTATTGTCATTATTATTGTTGTAATTTTTGTTTGGGGACCACACTCAGTGATATTCAAGGCTTACTCCTGGTTCTGTGCTCAAGGATCATTCCTAAAAGACTTAGTAATAACATAGAGTAATCCCTTCATTAGCCAAGTGCAAGACATGCCTTACCCACAGCACTTGCTCTCCACACCCCTTTGGGGTATTTTTAAAATACATAAATTTACTTCATCACAAAGGCAACTATAACACCCACTTTCACTGATTCTCTGTTGCTTCCCAGCTGATCCTGCCATTGACTCAAACTTAGCATGCAAGTTCCAGTCTTTGGAATCCCTCAGCTCCAAGACCAAATGGGCCTTCTAAATCCTAACTCCAGGACTTAGTATAGAGATTAAGGCACTTACATTATATGTGGCTAACCCTGACTCGATTCGTAGCAATACAAATGGTCCCCAAAGCAGCACTAGGAGAAATTCCCGTGCACAGAGCCAGGAATAGCCCCTGAGCACCACTAAGTATATAGCTTCCAAATCAAGATGTGTGTGGATGTGTGTATGGATGTGTGTCCACTCCATTAAGAAATCAACTTTGGCAAGTTTCTTATTACCCAATATATTTTCTTATCTATAAAACTGTGATAATAACACCTAGCACAGAGTTATGCATATCTGATTCTGTGAGAGGTGTTCTATGCTCCCCAGGAGAAGTCCATACTAATTCTAACATTTAAGCATTTGTTGGCTCAGCATTCCTATCAGAAACACTAGTTTTTTATTCTGTGTCTTTATCAAATTACACTCTTTCTCCTACTAAAACCAGGACAAAAGACCTACTAATTCAGGAAGTCTTCCCATATCTTGTCATGGTCTTTTTCAGTCTTCTAACTCAGATGAGACTCCAAAGAGAATGTAATAAAGGGGGCATTTGCAGAAACTTAGATGGGACTTCAAGAACAACATGGAAAATCAAAGCCTTATGATCTGTGATGGTTGGGATAGCTGTATTGAAGGGAATGGTGTCCTCAGAGCCTGCGGACAGTGAGAACAAATAATTGGCCTGGCAGAAACCAGAAGGTTGGAACCCTCCAGAAAGATGGAATGTGCAGGTCAGCTCCTGTAGCCTGAAGAACAAACTAGGAAAGGGCAGGGATCTAGGGTAGAATCCTGGATGGAGAATTACAAGCATACCTCTGCTATTCCTCCTCCTCCACGAGGTTCTAAACCAGGGAAAAGGAGGAGGGATCTTTAATTTAAACATAGACATTCTCTCTGTGAAGGTCTATTGCAATGGCCACAGTAAAAAATTCCAGTATAGTGGGTAGCTTAAGCCCCACATGCCTGAATGGATGCCAGCTCTTTCTCCCGGGTTTTCCTCTGGATATCAGAAAACTTATCACTTATTGAGCACTTACTATGTGCCAAGTTCAGAGCTTCACTTGATTCTCACAATAATCCTGTAATGTCTCATTGAAGAGGAGGAGGCTGAGGCTCCGAGCTCATGTCTTGCCCACCACCACTGAGTGGATCTGAATCCACCTCTCATTGTGATGCAAGTAATTTTGTGTTGCAAGATACTCTGGCTTTAGGGTAGGTGCCAGCCCTGCCTTTCTCTAGCAGAGCCGGCTGCCTGACAGGCTGCATTCAGCCATGATTATCTGAAATGGAATCCGCTCAAGCCACAAACCTTAACACAGCATCAGCTGTGCCCAAACAGGCACTCACACCATCTAGTTATCTGTCCTGTTCCTTACCATCTCCTCAGATCATACTGGTCGAACCACCAAACTCTACAGTCCATGTCCTTCACCTGCTACGTGCCTTCTGTGGACTTGACAGCAGAGTCAAGTCCACAAGCACAAAGTCTTGGTGGTCCAGCCTGCAAAGAGAGGGAAGGGAGATCCTGACTGTTTAGCCTCAAAACAGTTGAAAGATTCTGCTCCTCCCTCTCATTCACAGTGTGGAGATCTCCCATACAAGAAGTTCAGAGACAATGGGATACTACTTAGCCTCCAGAAAAAGATAAAGTCATACAGTTTGCGGCTACACTGAGGGACTTGGAAAGCATCATACTGAGTGACGTTAGTCAGAGGGAGAGAGAGTGACATAGAATGATCTCTCTCACATGCAGAGTATAAGGAAACATAATGGGGAAATAAAGAACACCCAAAGACAATGGAAACAAAAACCATGAGAACTGGTGGTCTGTAGGAAGCAAACCACCTAAAAGGGCTGGGAAATAAGCCAGGAAGGGGGAAGTAACTGTGATGGCAGGAAGATCAACCAGGGGGAGGAGGTGGTGCTGAAAAGTGGTAAAGTGTTATGTATGAAGCCCTATTGGCAACAATAAAGTAAATCACAATGCAAGTACCCCTCGTAGAGGCAGGCTAGTGGGTGGGAGGCAAAAGGGGAATAAAGAAGGATAAACTGGTGGAGGCAAGTAAACACTGGTGAAGGGATTGATGTTGAATCAATGTATGCCTGAAACCCAATCATGAATAACTTTGTAACTCACAGTAACTAATAAATCACTCTCACTGTCATCCTGTTGTTCGTCAATTTGCTCAAACGGGCACCAGCAACATCTACATTGTAAAACTTCTTGTTACCGTTTTTGGCATATTGAATATGCCACAAGTAGCTTGCCAGGCTCTGCCATGTGGGCGAGATACTCTCGGTAGCTTTCCAGGTTCTCCGAGAGGGGCAGAGGAATCAAACCCCAGTCGGCCATGTGCAAGGCAAATGCCCTACCCGCTGTGCTATCACTCCAGCCCTCCAGTCCAACTGATAAATAAAATTTAAAAAAAGAAGTTCAGAGAGAGAGAAACTCACTCTCTCTCTCTTTCTCCCTCCCTCTCTCTCTCTCTCTCTCTCTCTCTCTCTCTCTCTCTCTCTCTCTCTCTCTCTCTCTCTCTCACACACACACACACACACACACACACACACACAAAGGACTTGTCCAGTATCAGGTCATTTAAAACCTCGAACATCCCATAGAAGCTTTCAGGTGTGGTTCTGCCTGCACTGAGTGTAAAAGAGAAAGTGATCCCGGGTGCTGCCCGATTTCATCCTGCCAGTCCAGCTGTTGTTCCCCTCTCATCTCTGTCCTGGGAGGAAGAGGCAACAGCAGCTCCTCACAAACAATGTGAACGCAGACTAGATCCTGACACGCCGGCACGTCAGGCTCTGTGGCAGCCTCTGGACACAACCACAGCAGCGCTGAGGCCTCGCTGGCTCTCCCACGGGCACCATGTCCACCGCCAGCCTGCCTCACTGGCCGCCTCTCGTCTAGCTCCCATCTCTCATGCTGCCCTCAAGCAGCCCATTTCCTCTCTTCACCACCTCGTGGAGATGGAGAACAGCTGGGCCTCCAGCCCCAGGAGAGTAACTTGGCCGAGGTTCATGTTCGTGGAAACGCCAGGGTCCTGAGGAATTCTCCCCTTTGTTTGAAAACGAATGACTTCCTCTCAGGGCTGCTCTGAGGAGCTCCCACCTGAGCCGTAGGAACTTCAAAGGCTGCCACGTTTCTATTTCCAGAGGCCAGAGGCCTGCTGGGGCCTCCTCCCGCTGCTTCTGCCTGACACCCCCTCTCTTCCACCTCCAACCCGGGCCCTCAGCTGCTTGCAGGAGACCTGTGCGCCTGTGGCGAGGGCAAAGCTCGCTGCCTTTGCACAGATGAAAATGGGTGTTTGGAAGTGGGAGTGTGTATCCCAAATATATCGTGCTCTCCCAGCTGTTAAGAATCTGCCTTGGAAAGCAAAGTGACACAAGAGGAGAGTACATTCAGCTAAGATCTTGTATCTTCAATTTCAACTTGTAATAAATATTTATGATCAAGTTCCAACAAGCCCTGAAAAAAGAGCAGTTTTTAATAGAAACACTGATACTTACCATCGTGTTAATTACAGGCCTCTGCTGGCCTTTCCCATCGATGCTTTATGTTCACTTTTTAAATGTGCTTTTCCATGATTCTTCCTTTTTTAAAAACCGTGCCTTCGGGAGCAGCTGTTTTCGATAAGCAGCTGGATTCTGCAACAGACAACTGTTTCTCTTCAAGCAATTTTGTCAAGCTTAATTTGAGATTAATTTAGCTGCAGGTATCAGGTAAGAGCAGGTCATTCACAGGGACAGAGAATCCCCGTGTGAAGGAGGGAGGGAGGTCCAAGAATATGAGGGCCTGTTGGTGAGATTGCCCCCAAATCCAGAAACTGTAAGCTGGCCACAGCTTAGCTATGTACACATGGCCTGGCAGTGAGTGGCACCCCATGCATCTCACAGACCCTTGAGCCCGGCCTGGGTCCACAGAGAAGGCTGCTTTGCAGGTGGCACAGCAAAACCTTTCAATGCTTTGTCCCCAGTGACATAAAATCTCACAAACAATGAACATAAATCACACCCTGACAGCTACCAGGCTTGTCCGACACTAAACACAAGTGGACTCTTCTTTTAAGTGGACCCGAAGTCATAGGCAGCACCATCACCCCTCAGCAAACATCTGCAGTTCATCTTATCGTTTGAAAAAATATATGAGTTTTGCTCGCTTGCTCTCGCTCTCTCTCTCTCTCTCTCTCTCTCTCTCTCTCTCTCTTTTTTCTTTAAGTCTTTTGCAGCTTCTGCTCCTTGATTTGTTTAAAGGCCATCTGCTACATATAAAATTGGGGGTGGGGGCACTCAGTGAAAAAGAAGCATTTAGGAGATGTACAGGCTGGGGTGGAGGGATGCAAATACTATCAATACTTTGGTCAGTTTTGGGGAGCAGACCCCTTTCTTTTCTGCATGCCCAGCTTTTCCATAATGGGAGGACTGGGGGAGGAGGGATTTTAGGATTGGTTCTGACTAAAGTTTGTTTTAGTCCTGTCCTTTGCACATAATTTGGCCACTCAGCAAGAGTTCCAAGGCTCGTGGTCTTAAGAAATGTCATAATTTCAAAAGTTATGCTAGAATCGCCATCCAGAACTCCCCTAAAAGATAGACTGACGACGTAAAGGTCCAGCTCCTTTGGGAGAGTTTCTCAGAAGCATACCAAGGAAGGCTTGGTTTGGGGAGTGTATATCATGGCACGAAGTTACCACAGGATGCTAGAAGCTGTGTGGTCACCTGTTCTCACACTGGCTTTCTTCTAGGGGAAGCAGACAGGGGTGGAAAGGAATAAGGACAGCAGGGAGTTTCCCACCCCTCCTGCCCAAGCAGCAGTGTCTAGCTGAAGCTGGCTGTGTGGGAGCAGATGTTTACAGATGTGACCCCTGAAATCACCGCCAACTTCAAACATACCTCACTGGGTTTGTTCATGGAAAACATGGGCCTCATTGCTCAAGTTCCAGAAAACACAGCTCTACTTGCAGGAAATTAATTGCAAGATATATTGGACAAATGGGGTACATGCCGTTAAAGCAGAGCTAAGCCAGTGATGATGATAGAGATGTCTTAGAGCACCAGCTTTCCCTTTGTGAGATTCGGCCCTTATGATGATGACCAAACAGGTTCTTATAAATCCCAAAGCTTCCAACAGCCAGTTTCCTTTTCTCGACTGTCGCACAAAGTTCCAGAAGCTTCAATAAAATGAGTTCCAGCACTTTATAGTTATCATCATGATGATCTGCAGCATTAGCTTTATCAGGATAATTTATAGAAGAGTTGTGTGAAGTTCCAACTCAGTCTTCAGTAGGGTTCTTCCTTGCTCTGGCATGCAGCCATAAAAAAAAAGAAAGAAAGAAAAATTCAAAGTGATACATCAAGCCACATTTCTTTGTGTTTTAGGGTATTTTTTTGGTATGTTTTTTTTCTTTTATTATGTTTCTTTTGTTTTTCTTTTTTCTTTTTTGCTTTTTGGGTCACACCCAGTGATGCACAGGGGTTACTCCTAGCTCTGCACTCAGGAATTAGCCCTGGCAGTGCTCAGGGGACCATATGGGATGCTGGGAATCGAACTGGGTCGGCCACGTGCAAGGCAAACGCCCTGCCCACTGTGCTATTGCTCCAGCCCCTGTTATGTTTATGTGTTGGTTGGGAATGCCTCCCAAACAGTGCTCAGGAAGTTCTGGGGACTCTCTAGCAATTCTCAGCCAACCCGGTTGGCAATTCAAGAAAACGGTCTAAGCAGCACCAGATCCACACCTGGAGGACCTCAGAAAACTCCAAATCTGCACCCAGCAATGCTCAGGGGACCATGATGGAGGCACACCTAAGGCACGGGCCTTAACCCCTGTGTCATCTCCCCAAGCACAGGTTTTAAAAGTACATTTAAATCTTTGCCATTACATTCAATTTGCTCTGGTTGCTAATGCAGGGCTGTTCTTGGCTGTGCCCAAAGTCCCACTATGTGCACCAGGCAGTTTTTTACTTAATTGTGTCATTTGTTTATGGTAAGAAGTCAATATGAGGCCACTCTGTTCCCCCCTTTGCGTAACAAGAGGCTGTCCCCATACCTTCACCCCCACCCCTGGAGAACGGTTCCAACTAAACTCTCTTCCTTACTATGAGGCCACTGGAACACCCAAAGCTAGGAATCATGGAGATTTCTTAGAGCAACAGCACAAATTCACCCACTTCTGTCAGGGCTATGGATTTATGGGGCAGAGAAAATTTAGCCTGAGGGAACAAAAAAAATAAAAAAAAAAGAAAGAAAGAAAAAAGAAGAAGACTTTCTTGTCAATCACCTCCTCCAAGGCAAGAAAATAAACTTAGTTGCGGTTGTTAGCCACTTGGTGGAGAATTGCAGAAAAGTCGCTTGAAAAGAGTTGATTCAGCAGGAACAGTGGAGGGGGGTCGGGGTTACAGTAAGTTTTCCTCCTGCCAGAGCCTGGTTTTCCCCCTTGCTCACTGCCTGTGAAACACTTGTGTTGTTCGCGACTCCAGCCATGATTTGTTGGTGCACTTTTATGTAGAAGTGCCTGCATCTGTTGAGGTCGGCTGCGCTGCCTCTTTGACAGTTCCAGATGTCGTGAAGATGAAATACCTCCTGCTTGAGGAACTGTGCAACTAGGAGCCTGAAAGGTGTTCTGAATACAGTTTAAAAAGGCATCTGTCTTAAAATAATTTCAACATCTCACTTGTCTATTTATAAGCCCTGTCAGATGGCTTTTTTGGACCCTCTCAGGCTCTAATAAGGGGTTCATTTGCACATCAAGTTGTTTGAACCCGGGAGGCTTCAGACCTGGTCCTCTCTCTCTAGCTCAGCCTTGGTCCAACCATTCAAAGTGCTTCCAACAATTCTGATACCGTGGTACCTCCAGCTGGAGGCCCAGGCCCCTTTCTTTGCTCACCAGCAGTCACCACCAACAGCTCCTGGTCTCAGGAGGATACTGAGACCAACCTCTTCTCATTGGCGGGGGACTCAAGATTCATAACGGAGAAGTCCGCAGAGGGCCCCTGAGGCAGAAGCCCACCTCTTCCTCAGACCTCATAACTCACCATACTGTCAACCTCTCAAAATAGCAATGAGACCTGACCTGGCCCAGGCCTTGGGAGCAGTGTCTGAGGATAGGTGGAGACTTACTCCCAAGACCACCCTTTAGAAGAAGGTTCTGGCAAGTGCTGGTGCAGAGTCCTTGTTATTCTTGGGTCATTTAACTTCCCTCTCAGGGAAGAGTCAAGAATGGTGCTAAGCTGTAAATCACTCCCCTCTGGAATGGATTTGAGCCAGAACCGATCGGCCTGAGCATTCCTGTCTTGCTTGACCATGGTAAAGAGATTATGGTATGTAAAATTCAGCTAAACATAGCTTGTTTCGATTTCCTACTTTCCTGGTTGTCTGTCTCGCTGTGAAAGGTTAAGACCTAGGAGGTGAAGCGCCTCTGTGCTGTGGAATCACTCTCGCTCGGGGCTGGGATTCCCTCACTCACAGGCAGTCCAGCTCCTGCCAGAGGAACTCAGCCCCATCAGATAGACACTCATAAACTTGGCCTTTGGGTGGTTTTAATTAGTGCTTCTCACCAAGCAACAAAAACAGAAGTCGGCAAACACCGAAGCCTGCCTGCGGTGGTCTAAGCTTGTAAACCTCCGTTCACATGTTCACCATTTCACGCCACTGAAATTAGCCTTCCCTGTTCCCTGATGTCATTAACACCGAGTACTAAAGCTGCAGTGACATCATCTTAGCTGATCCGGCTGCCCCACTGGGGAGTCTTCCTGAACTTCATTGACCCACGTGGATCATGATTTCTCAAGCTGTCCCCTCTGGAGATTTCATTTAGGGTCCAAATATTTGATTTAATAGAGATTGAATAAGAGAGAGATTTAAGAGAGAGAGAAACTTTTTTACTTCCTGCCCTCCTTGACCACATAGTCCACTAGCTTGCAGGAAGAGAGGGACCCTAGAGAGGAGAATGATCATGCAAACTGTCAGTGTCATTGGCTTCCAGAAACTGAGAATTCTTTTGGTTTATTTCTAATATATGAAGGATCCAGAGCTGCCTCCCATGACTGTGATGAGTGGTACCTGGGCTATGAAAGCAGGCAGTGGGTTAGAAGGCCACTGAGCTGAGACGGAAGGGCTCATCCCTACCCCATCACAGAGAGGAGGGGGCTACGCATGCAGTCAGACAGTCTTGAGCAAAGACATCTGCAAATTAACAAATCCCAGCCTCTGGGGCCGTGTCATGCATTCGTCTTGCTGAATAAGGTAGAACCAGAAAGTAATTTTGATTAGTGTTCATCCAAGCTATTTATCATAGGAAATTACACATCTGCATTTGAGGCAGAGGATTTTACCCAGCTAAGTCCTTGGTTGTGTTGTGGTCATTTCACAGTGAGGGGAAGGTGGATCAAGATGCAAAGTCCCTTCTGCTGAACTTGTTGGCTATGATAGTAAATAGTGAAGGAAGTTGGAGAGAGGATGTTTTAAAATTACAAGTTCAAGAATAGAAATCAGAGGAAGGAGAGTCACTTTTATTCTCCCCACCATCCCACACTAAAAGTGTGAGCAATAAATTTTCTCCTGTAGCAGAGGGACCAGTACCCCAGCAATTTTAACAGAAAGAAAATTCCTCCTACACAAAATAGGAAAGAACTTGAATCAAAAGGTTTAGTGCAGGTGATGTGTTTTATTAGGAATCATTTTCCATACCCCTGTGAACTTGGCTGCAGTGGTATCATGGCAGCCAACAGAGTATGATGCCCAGAAGTACCACATCACATCATCAAAACAACATAAACAGGAGGGGAAGTGCAGGAGGGGATTACCTCCAGAAGGGAAATAGCCCTGGAATATTCTAGAAGTTGCAATTATAAGAAGTTACAAATATGTGCACAAAAATCTTCATAGGTATCTATACATTTTTTCCCTCTATTGGTACTTCCACCAGTTACATCACTTCCTATTACCTAGGCAATATTTTCTACTTTGTGACTGTTCTAGAACCTGGATAGGAAATGCTCAAGAATGCCAACTAAGGAGTCAGAGAGTTAGTATAGGGGTTAAAGCACTTCCTTTGCATGTAGCCAACCTGGGTTTGATCCTCGGCACTGCATATGGTCCCCCACCTCCCAAATCCTGCAAGGAATGATCCCTGAGCAGAGAGACAAGAATAAGCCCTGAGTATGGCCAATGCAGCCCAAAAGCAAAGCCAAAAGTAGAATGTCATTTGAGGACTGAGGAGAGGACTCATTAGAAAGGAACACATTAGTTTTGTATAAAAGTAACCCAAGATCGAATCCCTGGCACCACATAGGCCCCTGACTACTGCCAGCAGTAACCCTCCCCCACTCCCAAGCACCAAGCCAAGAGTTGGCACCTGGACTGGAGAGAGGACTGAATGGGCTGGAGCACCTGCCTTGCCTGCAGGAGGTCCAGCTTAGTCCCTTGCACTGCATGGTCATCACCCCTACTCAGCACTGCCAGGAGCAACCCCCAAGTACCCTGGGTGTTCATTGACACCCGCCCCCCAGAAAAAAAGCCCCACAGCAGTGCATTTTGAAGACTGGAATGTCCTTATAAGAAAAAGTAATTGTCTGAGCAACAAAACTTGAGCAATTTTCATCTCTTTTCCTCTCACCTTTGGAGGCCCGGCTCACAGGGCTAGCAGTTTGATAGGAAATTTGGAGAGACTCTTTTGTCTTCCAGCCTTCTCTTCATCTCCCTGCCGGGAGCCCCTCAGCAAGTCTGCAGGGAGGCTGGAGGAAGCCAGGCTGGGCTGCACAGATTTGGAGGAGTGATTGGTTGTCACCCCTAGAGCTGAGGTTCCAGGACTCAGTGATGACAGACAACGCAGTGCTTCTAATGAAGGTCCAGATACCTGCAGCAGAGGAAAGAGAAAACATCGTTCTTATCATTTCTGCAATCTCAATTGTCAGCTAAGAAGCAGTCATCAGGTTGTCCAGAATGGTGATGCACACAGAACTCAGTCAGAGGTCTCAAGAACCAGGCATCTATCTAAAACCTGTAAGAGTCCACCTACAAACTACATAACTTCCCAGAGAAGTACTTTCCGGTCTCTCTTCTTTTATTTGGAAAAGTCTGAATGTCTCTCTGGTCACATGTAGAGAGATATTTCCAGTTATTAAGATGAAAGCTTGGCTTTTCTATGCATTAAGAATGACCACACACATCACTGACTTCAGAAAAATCAAGAAACTTGGATCCACACAAGATCCAAGTACCAACGTGGCCAGAGCAGCCTATGGATTTGGGAGAACATCTAGAAGTATGCTCTTCCCCAGATACTGGTGCCATCAGTGAGACATTTCACAACTCACTGCACCAAGAGGTAGCCTAAGAATTCATCCCAGACCGTTGTCAAGTGCAAGGAAGACAGTTCCCTCAGCAGCCCACAGGGATACTCAAAAAAATCTCTAGTGAAAAGATATTTGCACATTGCAGCAGTGAGTACAATGGTTGAGATATGGAAGCAAACAAATTAGCCAAAGATGAATAAATAGATCAAGAAGTTGTGGGATACAAGGCAGAGATATGAATGTCCAAAAGGCACATGAAAAAGTGTTCTACATCACTAATCATCAGGGAGACGTAGATCAAAACAACCATGAGATACCACCTCACACCACAGAGACCAGTACACATCCAAAAGAACAAAAGCAACCACTGTTGGAGAGGATGTGGGGAGAAAGGGACCCTTCTACACTGCTGGTGGGAATGCTGACTGGTTCAACCCTTCTGGAAAACAATATGGACGATTCTCAAAAAATTAGATATTGAGCTCCCATTTGACCCAGCAATACCACTGCTGGGAATATATCCCAGAGAAGCAAAAAAGTATAGTCGAAACGACATCTGCACTTATATGTTCATCACAGCACTGTTTACAATAGCCAGAATCTGGAAAAAAAACGAATGCCCTAGAACGGATGACTGGTTGAAGAAACTTTGGTACATCTATACAGTGGAATACTATGCAGCTGTTAGAAAAAAGGAGATCATGAATTTTGCATATAAGTGGATTGGCATGGAAAGTTTCATGCTGAGTGAAATGAGTCAGAAAGAGAGAGACAGACATAGAAAGATTTCACTCATCTGTGGAATATAGAATACCAGAGTGGGAGACTAACACCCAAGAATTGTAGAAATTAGTACCAGGAGGTTGACTCCATGGTTTGGAGGCTGGCCTCACATTCTGGAGAGAGGGTAACTCAGAGAAGGGATCACCAACTGTAATGTGGTCAGAGGCCATGTGGGGGAAGGGTGTTGCGGGCTGACTGTGGGCTAGAGACTGAACACAGTGGCCACTCAACACCTTTATTGCAAACCACAACAGCTAATTGAGAGAGAGAACAGAAGGGAATGCCCTGCCACAGTGGCAGCATGGGGTGGGGGAGATGGGATTGGGGAGAGTGGGAGGGATGCTGGGTTTACTGGTGGTAGAGAATGGGCACTGGTGAAGGGATGGGTTCTCGAACTTTGTATAGGGAAACATGAGCACAAAAGTGTATAAATCTGTAACTGTACCCTCACGGTGATTCACTAATTAAAAATAAATAAATTTAAAAAAAGAAGTTGTGGGATATACGCACAATGGAATACTATACAGTTGTAAGGAGGAAATAAGAGGCAAAATCATGCAAGTTGCCATGACATGAATGCAACTAGAGAATAGCATGCCAAGTGAAGTATATCAGAAGGAAAGAGATAGATACAGAATGATCTCTTTCATACGTGGGACTTTAAGACACACAGTTCAAGACCAGAGGCAATAGAACTTGAAAGTTGGTCCACAGAACTCAACTTATGGGAACATGAACTTGAATGGGAGGGGCTGAGGCTTTGGGATGTTGATGGAGGGAAATGGGGAGTCTGATGGTGGGTGTGCTGTTGGAATAATGAAACCATTATTCACAGTATTGTAAATCACAGTACCTCAATAAAGACTTTGTGTTTTTAAATCCCCAGCAAAGTGACACGATTCCATGTTAGGTAAACCTCATGCTAGCACACAGACAGTAAACGGGCTTCCCAGGGACTGTGCTTGGGGCTTGATGTGCCCTGTTTGGTGGGGGCTGAGCAGCTGCCTCCCTGAGCCTGGGGATTTCCCGCTCAGTGGAGGAAATCCTCTAAGTATTTACAACCATTTAACAACTGCCCAGATCCTGACAGTTTCAGCCCCCCACCCCAACATCTCTGATGCATGCCTTTCAGGCCGCAAGTCATCTGCACCTCTGCCCCCACCTCCTTCTACCCCCCACCCCCTATGCTAGCACACATCTTCCTGCCCCATCCCAGCCCTGATGAGGTCCCTTCCCCAAGTGGTAGCCAGAGGAGTGCCTTCACAGTGCAGAACTGCATAGACTCCAGCAGCTGCTCTCACTGTCTTTCAGAATCAAGGTCAAAACCTTGCTGGGAACTTCTAGACCTTCCAGCCTCATCCCGGTTACCTTCTCAGGACCCCAATCATTCTTGCTTTCCTGAAATTGCAAAGGATTATTCATAGCCTATTCCTATGGGGAGAGATGGTCCTCCACCTGACCTTCCCTCAATAAGCTGCTGATCAGATGCTCTGCTTTCTTTTTTTTTTAATTTTTTATTAGTGAATCACTGTGAGGTACAGTTACAAACTTATGAACTTCATGTTTGCATTTCACTCATACAGTGATCATTTACTTATCCCTCCACCAGTGCCCATTCTCCTCCACCAATGATCCCAGTATCCCTCTCACCACCCCCACCCCATCTCCCACCACCCCACCCTGCCTCTGCAGCAGGGCATTCCCTTTTGATGCCCTGTTTTCTTGACCACGTCTTATCTCAGCCCTCTCCCACACACATACACCAGAACATCAGTACCTGGTATCCTTTAAAGCACAACCCTAACTGCAAGCCCTGTTTCACTCCTAGATTACAAGGACTGTGAGGAAGGGTTAATACTAACTTTATCCAATCTTGGGTCCCCAGTGCCTAAAGAAACTGGCATGTAATAGGTGCTCAATAAAATTGGATTGATAGAAGGCTGGAGAGATGATACAGCAAGCTTGATTTGTGCACAGCCTACCCAGATTCATTCCCTGGCACCCCATATGGCCTCCCAAGCCCCAACAGAAATGATCCCTGAATGCAGGGTCAGGAATAAGCCCTGAGCACTAGGTGTGGCCAAAAGATAAATAGGTTAAAAGAAAGGGAAAATGGATTGATAGTACATTGACAGCCAGGGAGATAATACAGCTGGTAAGGCACTTGCTTTGCTCATGGCCAACCCAGGTTCAATGTCCTACACTGCGTATGATCCACCAAGCACCTCTAGGAAAGATCCCTTAGCACACAGTCAGATTTATACCCTAAATACTGCTGGGTGAGACCAAAAGATAACCAAAATATAATCTTTTAAAATGAAATGAAGACCAGACACGTGGCTCAGTGGCAGAGAGCTTGCTTGTACCAGTGGGGCTCTGGATTTGATCCCCAAACACATGGGGACGAAGGGGGTTGAATTTAAAAATAACTGGCAGGCTAAGAAGTAGGAAGAAGGATGAGGGGAAAAGTAAAGAGTGGGAAGGAGAGAGAAGGAAGGAAGTAGGAAGGGAGGGAGGAAGCGACGGCATCTGACTGACTGCCTGGAGAGCTACTAACAACCAACTCCAAAAGTAAAATCTGTAGAGGCTGGAGCGATAGTACAGCAGGTAGGGCATTTACCTTGTATGCGGCTGACCTGGGTTCGATTCCCAGCATCCCATGTGGTCTCCCAAACACTGCCAGGAGTAATTCCCGAGTGCAAAGCCAGGAGTAACCACTGCGCATCACCAGGTGTGACCCAAAAAGAAAAAAAAAAGAAATTAAAATCTGTAAACCCCAAACTCCTTGAATCACACATATACTATCCTTTATGCCCACTTACTTTGAAATGACTCAAGGATACAGCGTTCCAAAGATAAAGAATGAGAGAAATAGCTGACTGTTTAATGATAACTGGTCCAATCCATTCATTCATTGCAGACCATGCCCCGGGCCCAGTGCTCATTGTTAAGGAGAAATGTGGCATTGCAGTGGAAGCTGGTTTCCTCTGTGGACCCCACCTCACCAGGGACCTAGCACTGCAAGTCCTGGTTTCGCACTCTGTAAAAGGAGAAGATTGATCGGCCCTTAATGAACATTTCAAATGGAATATTCTATTGTTCCGGTCTGGCTGCTGATCAGGAGGAAAAGAACAGTAATAGTAAAAAAACTATTAATGAGCACTGCACTTTTGTAAGGCGCCAGGCTGTTCCCCTGACTAATCTGATTTTCAGCTACCCTGCAAAAGACATGCAAGTATCAATGACTATTTTAGAAATAAGGGAAACCAGTCACCAGAGAAATAGTACAACAGGGAGGTCACTTGGTTTGCATATGACCAAACCAATTTCAGTCTGAGTGCCCTATTTGGTCCCTGAACCCTGCCAGGAGTGATCTCTGAGCACAGAATATCATGTGTAAGACTTGAACATTGCTGCGTGTGGAGCCCCCCAAAAAAGAAAAGGGAAACTGGATCACAAAAAAATAGGTTAGATGACATAGCAAGAGTCAACAGCTAAGAAATGGCAGAACGGAGAGGTAAACACACATCCCCTGACTCGGTTTACCTAAGCAACTCCAACTTGCACAGCACCCTCTGACAATGCTGTCACTGGCCTATCTTGAGGGTATGGTGCATGTGTGGAAACACATTTTAGTTCCTGTGTTTACAGTAGCCGAATATCTCCGCTTGGATGAACACCTCCCTATGTCCTCAGTAGAACTCTGACCTGGATAGTTACAAACTGCTTGAGAAGATTCCAGACTGCAGGTAATAAGCAATGTGATAGTACTCGCCCACTTGTACCCCCTTTCTGGGGATACCACCTGAGCCCTAAGTTCCTCCAAATTGCAACTTCCTGATTCAAACCTTCTGTCTCTACCTGAGGTCATGAAAGAGTTCTTATGCCAGTTTTGATTTCAAGTCAATTTCATTTGGCCCCCAAACTTTTAAAAACAGCAAGGTTTGACTTGAGATTTCTGATATGTGACTTTGCTTTGAAAACTCAGTAGAGATGACAGGGGAAGCTGAGTAGGAGGTGTCCTTTAAGAAAAAGAAGTGTATGGGGGCTGGAGCAACAGCACAGCGGGTAGGGCGTTTGCCTTGCATGTGGCCAACCCAGGTTTGATTCCCAACATCTCACATGGTCCCCCGAGCACCGCCAGGAATTACTCCTGAGTGCAGAGCCAGGAGTTAATCCTTCTGCATCGCCAGGTGTGACCCAAAAAGGGAAAAAAAAAGAAAAGAAAAAGGGGTGTTCTGAGAGCATAGCCCCCCATTCCTTCCTCATCACATAGGCCCCCGGCAGACATGGAGTTCAGCAAGCCTAGACTCCAGAATTCCCCAAACACTTCAACCGGGTACTTCAAACCCTTCTTAACCTGAACTCTAACTTCTTTCTCCTGCCAACTGAAGACCCGACTCTCCCTCCTGCTGAAGTTCAGCCTACAAACCAATTTTAATTACCTTCCTCCCTCCCTTCCTTCCCACACTGCCACATTCCCTCTCCCGATTACATGTAATTCTGTTTCATCGGGTGGGCTGACTGGTTGGTTTTATTCATTTACTTGTGGGTTAACCACTTAGCTGTAATTCCAAGAGAAATGGAAACCCCAGCTTTCTCATATCCAGGCAGAATATAGCTACTGAAGAACCTGTTGCCTTTTTTCTTGCTATTAACTGAAGTATGATCCACGGACCAGACATTTGAGCCTGGGAACTTATAAGGAAGGCACTATCTCAGACCTCGCCTCATAACAGTAAATTCAAATTTGATTTTTACACAATCTCCCAGGTAATACCTTAAAGTTTGAGAGGCCATGTCCAGGTTCAGGAATTGCATGGTAAAACCAGGCTCACCACCTCAGTCACCCCAATCTCTTCTTTTGGCTCCTCAGTTTCTCCCTTGGTACAACCACTGGTTCAATAAGTTACTGATTTACACAAAGGTTAGAATTAAAGGGTCCAGGTCCCAGCAGTGAAATCCCAACTCACCATTCCACAGACAATGTTTTATCATGTGCCACGTCAGGTCAAAGTCTCTGTTCCAAGCTACCCACACATCTCTACTCTGCTGCAATGGGAAGCAATTGAGTTTGACAATAAGAGAACTGTTCTGACACCAAATGTGATAATGGGTTCTAAGATGTGCCCTGGGTCTCCTGGGGGTGCTGTATGTGGCTTCCCACAAAGAGCAGTGTATGTCATACACATAAAGCAGAAAAACCAATGCAAGCATGGGGCCATCAATGCAAGGATGGGATCCTATTACTGTGGTCCTCACTCTGCCAATGGAGGTGCGGTACAATTCTGCCCATCAATCAGGGGTTGATTGTTCATAGCTATTTATAAGTGCCTGTCACTGCTACTAGGTATGAGGTAGCAGACAGAAATCCATACTGCATGAGGCTGCATGAGGCTTATAAACCAGTGCAGAGAGACAGGCAAACAATAAAAAGAGGGTTGGAGTATTGGGCATATTGGTGTGCGTGCATGTCTGTGTGTGTGAGGCAGAGGAAGATGTCCAAATCTCTGACAGCTTAAACCTTACAATGGGAAAGAGAACTCAGCTCTGCGCTAAGCAGTCTTGTCTAATCCTCTGAACAATCCTGAGAAAGGGCACTGAAGATGGAATCCTATGATCCCCACCTGCAATTGCTCACCTCCTCGCAGAATTCTCTCCCCTTCCATGTGGGCTACCCCTACTGACTAGTACCTACCAGAATGTAGCCAAAGTGATGGACTGCCATATCCAGACGAAATAACTGTGTTGTTTCTGCCATCTCTTCATCACTCTGGTCTCATTTTAAAAGAAGCAAACTGTCAGCAGCAGTGAGGAGCCCAGTGGCCTCGGGAGGCAAAGAACTTACATCTCCAGTCACCAGCCAGTGAGGGAAATTGAGGCTGACCCTGGGGTCTAAGGCAACTATGGCTCTAGCTCAATTCTTTTTTATCATCTTATGAGAACTTTGCAGTAGCACACCTCTCAGCAATGCTCACATTCCTATCTTTTTCATGTAGCATTAGAAATGTTTTGCACATGGCCAACCGAGATACCATCCCCAGCATCCCATAGACTCCCCTGAGCCTGAGCACTGCCTTTTAAGCCCTAAGTGAAGATGGGTGTGCCCCCTAAACAAAAAAATCTTTCTATTTAAACCACTAGGTAAGGGTAAATTTGGGGGAAGGGGTGGGAACTGAACTAACTTAGAAGCTACTCCCTACACAGGGGTCACTTTCAGTGGTACTCAGGGGACCATAATTGGTGCCAGGGATCAAAAAGAGATCGACTTCATGCTAGGCAAATGGCTTAATCCTTGTACTCTCTCTCCATTCTGCTTTTATACAATATGTTGTACAAAATATTTTACAAATGG
This sequence comes from Sorex araneus, assembly GCF_027595985.1. Taxonomy (NCBI): domain Eukaryota; kingdom Metazoa; phylum Chordata; class Mammalia; order Eulipotyphla; family Soricidae; genus Sorex; species Sorex araneus. Next base: position 180,747,740 of record NC_073313.1, read on the forward strand.
CATTAGATCATACAGGCAGGTATTCTTATCACCACCATTTTGTAAGTGGTAAAACTTAAGCACAAAGGGTTCAACTTATCAAGGGTACAGAGGAAATGCCAGAGCCAGTCTGTGAACCTTGGTGGGCAGTTACCAGAGCCCTCATGAGGTTTCCATGAATGACTTCCTTTCATCTAATCCTCTAAGTGTACCTCAACTTTCCCATCAGACAGTACTTTTCCTTTCATTTCTGTAGGCCTAGTCAGAGGCCAACACTGAGGAAGAACTCAGACAAAGTGGGAGAATGGGAGCAGGCTCAGGTCTCTTGGTGACTGGCCTTAGAGCAGACACCTGTGGTGCTGTAACATGGGGAGAAATGTCCCCTAATCCTGATCAACAACAACCCCCTTGCATGAGTAAGAAGCCCATTTTTCTATTGAGACATAGACAAGCCCAAGGAAAGCATGTTTGGTTTGGCCCAAATCTGATATCCTTGACATGATCTCCTAATCTTTCTCAGGTGCATCTCATGTTCAAGAATCTTTATTTGGCTCCCAAGAAGCAATTTGTCTCTTGTACCAAAAATATGTGACTTATATCTATTTTTCTTGAGTAACCACTGAAAGATATGTTTATAACTTTATGGGAATGTCCTACAAACCTGTTAACATCTGCTATTGCTCTTTGTACACTTTTGGAGGTGGATCTTTAATTTTGGGGGGCGGGAAAGGATGGGTTGAGGCCATACCCATCAGTGCACAGGGCTTACTCCTGGCACTGCAGTGGTTTCTCCTGTTTTTAGTATTTTACACTGATCTGGTACACTTGCCACAACTGATAACCCAAAACCAAAACCAATACATAATTAACTATTGGTCCTCTCCATTAGGGCTCATTCTTTGTGCTGTATATTCTGTGAGTTGCAATAAGGATATATGGACAAGGAACTGCCATTACAATATAACATATAAAAAATCCCTTCATTGATTACAAATTCCCTTTGGTCCACATAACCCCCAGGTAACACATATGGTCCCTTAAGTCCTGATGGTAGTGATTCCTGAGCTCAAAATCAGGAGTAAGTCCTGAGCACTGCCGAGTGTGACCCCCAAAATAAAAGAAAAGTTGGATTTGGCAGCTCTGTTGTTCACAGAGGATTCAAGTTGCTTAAATTACTCAATGTCACATCAAAAGATTTATACCCAGCTCTCTTGAACCCCAGCTCCAACTCTTGATATTTGATAGCAAAGATTCAAGCAAGCCAACAAGAAAGTTAGCTGACAAATCTAGTCTTTTCTCAGGTCACCCTTTTGGCTCCGGCCTCTCCTTTATGGGGATTCTCCAGAATTTCACTAGTGGCAGGGCCTTGTGGAAGTTACTCTTTCAAGATCTCTGTTCCAGAGGTTTGTGGCTGGGCAGGTTCATGTGCTTGGACTGTATGTGTGATTGTACCAGTGATTGTACCTGAGTCATCCATGAGCAAGGCAAGCACCCTTCCCACTGTACTATCTTTCTGACTGGTAAAAGTCATCTTGCAGTGCTATTATTTTCCTCTTTCATCTCTGTGAAATACATGCTTATGGGAAGCTGTTTTCAAGGAGTGGTAACAAAATCTGAAGTGTGGGAATTCTGACACCCTCCACTTAACAGCATGATAGAAATAGATAGTTTCCTTCTGGTTTTTTCTCATACCCTACACACAGACTATCACTTTTCCATTCCCTTCAAATTCACTGCATGCTCCAAAACCAAGGCCACAGCACACTCCCTTGCTAAGTTTGCTCAAGACTTCAAGTAGATTCCAGGTTCCCAACCTGAAGTAAACCCTCTAGGTTAATTTTGTCTTGTTGACTACTATATTCCAGTATTGGGAGACTGCCTCACACATAGTAGATACTCAGTTAAAATCCGCTCATTAGAATTTACTAATTAAACAGATCCTTTATTGTATCAACTCATAATATTATATCATTATTCACTCATTCACCAATAAATTAATAGATTGTGTCCATTATTTAAAATATTGTGGAAAAATCAAAAATGGTAAAAACAACTTCCTTATGAGAGCCTACAGTCATTCAGGGGTCATAAGGCATGTAATGCTTATATATACATAAACATACTAATGCCAAATGATGATGTGATACTATCACATCATCATGATGTGATGATACCATCACATAATGATACTATCCAGGGATTCTTCAGAAGAGTTCAAAATTACCTTCATCTGGAGCATGACTGCATGAGGAGAACTTGATGAAACAGAGGCTCCACGTAAAAGCACATCTCCCATTGCATCTCACGTTACTGGTTTTCATACCCAACTTCTCTAATGGCTCATAATTTACAAAAGAACCTTGCTCCCATCCTTATAGGGTCTCTTCCCCCACCACTTCCTGTATTGGGAATAGAAAAGTGACTTGATCATTCCATGTCTTCCAGTGGGGTTATTCATCAGGAGCAGAATCTCCAGAAGAGCTTATGTATACATAAACATAGTAATGCCAAGAAGACATAATGATACCATGGAGGGAGTCATCTGAGTTGCAGAAATAAATGTGTCTGCTTGTCTCTCCCTTCCAGAAGGTGAACAAATAGAAGAGCAGCACCACTCACCTAAAGTTCTAATTTTCCAGCTGAATTAGATAGAAGATTTTTGCTCCAATTCTACTCTTAGAGACAGAGGTTGAATTTGGAAAGCTGACATTTGATTCTTCAAGTGTTATTTTCTAAATTTCAATAAAAATAGGACATTATCATTGTTAACTTGACTGGAAATGCAAAATGAATGCACAGGAATGTAGGTCCTTCGAATCAGAAATGAAAAGGGGGACATCACAACAGAAACCAAGGAGATTCAAAATATCATCAGAGACTACTTTGAAAGTCTGTATGCCACAAAACAAGAGAACTTAAAAGAAATGGACAAATTCCTTGATTCCTACAATCTCCCAAGACTGAACTAAGAAGACTTGAAATACCTGAATAGGCCCATAAATATCAAGGAAATCGAAACTGCAATCAAAAGTCTCCCCAAACACAAAAGCCCAGGTCCAGACGGATTCACTGGCGAATACTTCCAAACATTTAAAGAAGACTTATTGCCAGTTCTCCTCAAGCTTTTCCAGGAAATTGAAAAGACAGGAACCCTCCCCAACAGTTTCTACAATAGCCAGAATCTGGAAAAAAACCCAAGCGCCCGAGAACAGATGACTGGCTAAAGAAACTTTGTTACATCTATACAATGGAATACTATGCAGCTATTAGAAAGGATGGAGTCATGAACTTTGCATATAAGTGGATCAATATGGAAAGTATCATGTTAAGTGAAATGAACCAGAAAGAGAGGGACAGACATAGAAAGATTGCACTCATCTGTGGAATATAAAATAACAGAGTAGGAGACTAATACCCAAGAATAGTAGTATATAATACCAGGAGGTTGGCTCCATAGCTTGGAAGCTGGCCTCACACGCTGGGGGAAAGTCATCCCAGATAGAGAAGGGAACACCAAGTAAAATGTGGTTGGAGATCCTGCGCAGGGAAGGAGATGCGTGTTGAAAGTAGACTAGAGACTGAACAGGATGACCACTCAATACCCCTATTGCAAACCACAACACCCAAAAGAAAAGAGAGATATCAAATTGGAATGCCCCGCCACAGAGGCGGGGTGGGGTGGGGGAGATGGGATTGCGGGGGTGGGAGGGATACTGGGTTCATTGGTGGTGGAGAATGGACACTGGTGGAGGGATGGGCTCTCAAACATTGCATGAGGGAAAAACAAGCACGAAAATGTGTGAATCTGTAACTGTACCCTCACTGTGACTCACTAATTAAAAAATAAATAAATTTAAATTAAAAAAAGAAATGTAGGTTCTTGAAAGAGACTTTTGTCCTCATGAACTTGCCTGTTACCTTTTTGTCAATAGCAAGTCATTTTGTAAAATCTGGCCCACACCCTTGTTATACCACCTGTTGTCCAAAATTCACCAGTAGCTCCTCAGATGCTGATTTCACCTATTAAATGACATACTATTATAAAATAAACGACTAAGGGGCTGGACAGATAGCACAGCGGGGAGGTTGTCTGCCTTGCACACGGCCAACCTGGGTTCGATTCCCAGCATCCCAGATGGTCCCCTGAGCACCGCCAGGGGTGATTCCTGAGTGCAGAGCCAGGAGCAACCCCTGTGCATTGCCAGGTGTGACCCAAAAAGCAAAAAATAATAATAATAAATAAAATAAAATAAAATAAAATAAACGACTAAAATAAGTGTATCTATGTTCTTATCTCTGAAAATATTACCCCGCAAATATATTAGATATAGGTATAATTTAAAACATTAGCCTTCACCCTGCAAAAGGCAATGGGCTAGAAGTCAGGAAATCTAAACCAGGCTATACCCAACCAAGTCCTACTCTTCCAGAACATTTTTCTGACTTCCATGTCCCTCTGTAATTTTTTAAATAATTTTCATTTTACATAGAACCTTTGTCAAATGATTTCTACAATGTGATTCGCACATGCTTGATATATAAGTGGTTACACCAAATATCATTTCTATTGCTACCACAGTTTACTAATATATATGGGTATATATTTATCATGGACTGGAGTGATAGCACAGTGGGTAGAGCCTTGCATGGGGCCAACCCGAATTTGATTCTTCCACCCCTTGTGGAGAGACCGACAAGCTACCAAGAGTATCCTGCCCACACAGCAGAGCCTGGCAAGCTACCCGTGGCAAATTCAATATGACAAAAACAGAAACAAGTCTCACAATGGAGACGTTACTGGTGCCCATTCGAGCAAATTGATGAACAACAGGATGACAGTGCTACAGTGCTACAGTGCTACACATATTTGTCATACATGATATATTCTATCTTAAATTATGTTCTTAAAATGTCATGTGTAGACATTTTCTATTATCATAAATCTTAACCATTATGATCTAAAACTTAGATTTATACCCTGTGGGTAGAGACTTAACTGCTTAACTTTTTTTATTTTGAAACTACAAGAGCATATGTATGTAAGTAATCCACAAATTAAGAAGAAAACATGGGAGAACCCTCTGTCATATCAATCATCAGTGGGCCATATACTAGGCATTACCATAATCAAGATTAGGCTCAACAAGATAGTGTGTTTAACAGGATTATTTGAAACACACAAAAATGATCCAGGATTGGACTAACAGAATAAGAAAAACATAAAGGATACACTAAGGATATCAACAATAACAATAACAACCAATAACAAGAATCAATAGCTGCTCACAAGTATAAGCTAATAAAATATGTGTCAGTTAAATAGAGGTTGTTGACTCATGTGACTGTTCATGATGGAAGGTATTGCATAGAGAGGAGAGAAAGGTGTACACTGTGCACTATCTGGGATAAAACAGATTCACCTGATCCTTAAGACTTGCTTTGAACTATCACAAGTTAAGGATGATATGAGAAACACGGAAAAGATTTAGAGTAACTTTGCAAACAGAACATATGAAGTAAGAAGGTAATACCTTAAAGTGAATTGTTACTCTTGAACCTTAAGTAAGGGATAAAGAATGATATGGCAATTTTCTCTGCGAGCAGGTGGGGCAGAGAGAGAATGGTGAGCAGCTGTTCTCTCTCCACTGAGTACCCAAATGGAGGAAATAGACAAGAAGAATTTAGGTTAAATGTCAGCATTCATTTCCTGACCAGGAGGGCAGTTAAACATTAAAGTGGCTGACCCACAGATGTTAAAGAGTCTCCTTTATGAACACTCTTTGAAAGGCAAAATGAATGAAAAAGATACTTCTGTCTTCAACAACTTAGGGGAATGTGGCCTCAAAGCTGAGGGTACAACAGATCACCTTTTAAGTCTCATGTCCTTATAGGAGTTATTCTATAATAACATGTACAGAATAAGAATTATATACATATATACATATATATGTGTGTGTAGCACTGTACTGTACTGTCGTCCCGTTGTTCATCAATTTGCTTGAGCGGGCACCCGTAACATCTCCATTGTGAGACTTGTTACTGTTTTTGGCATATCGAATACGCCATGGGTAGCTTGCCAGGCTCTACTGTGCGGACGGGATACTCTCGGTAGCTTGCTGGTCTCTCCAAGAGGGATGGAGGAATTAAACCCAGATCGGCTGCATGCAAGGAAAACGCCCTACCTCCTGTGCTATCGCTCCATCATCATCATCATCATCATCATCATCATCATCATCATCATCATCATCATCATCATCATCATCCCGTTGATCGTCGAATTTCTCAAGCGGTCTCAATAACATCTCCATTTGTCCAAGCCCTGAGATTTTAGAAGCCTCTCTCTACTTGTCCTTCCAACTATGCCATACTGGAGGTTCTTTCAGGATCAGAGGAATGAGACCCAGTTTGCTACTGGTTTTGGCATATTAATACACCATTGGGGACATTGCCAGGCTCTCCCATGTGGGAAGAAAACTCCCAGTAGTTTTCCAGGTTCTCCCAGAGGGAGAAGTAGGCTATAATATATACATATATATATATATACACATACATATATGTGTGTATGGGGGATGGGGACTGTTCAAGAAATACCTACTACACATTGAGCAAATTATATTGCCTGTGCCTCAGGGCATGCTTTTCCCTGAAATGATGCTTAAGGATAAAAGTAAGTCTAGAATCATCAATAGCCACCAAAATAAGTGTCTTTAGGAACAAACTCCAGAAAATCAGCTTAGCATGCACTGCCCTGATGCTCGTTGTATAGGCAATTGTCTCCCGCTAAATGGAGCAGGTAATGTAGAAAGCAGCAGGAGCTGTCCAACCTGAGCTGAAGCTACCTATGCCTGTGTCATGGACAGTCTTGGAGGGTGAGACATATTCTGCTCCCTGGCACAGGACTTAGAATCTAGCCTGTGTCTGACCCAACCTGTGGCACCAGACAGACCTCACAACTTCTCTGACATAATTAGTGTTACTCCTTTTGAAATGGATTGCCAATCAGAACTGTTGTGAGTTAGGCATATGAGTTAGGGTATGAAAAATAACAGAGCCCTACAGCAATATGCAGAGTCATTACTGTTAAAGTGAGTTTTCCCAAAGGAATCCTCTGCTAAAAAAGAAGCTAATGGTAAGGCATGAACTGTAGTAAGGCAATGGTTCCTGGAAGCAGATTTTGGACACAGCTCAAGCAAAGGCCAAGGTTAGTCCTTGATTTTCCAAATGCAATGAACTCCCTGGGAATTTAGAGAAAAGCTGGGAATTACAGCACACTCTTCGACTTTTCTCTCATGCACATACATTCACATACAGAGACACATGTTTTAGACAAAGGTGCATTTAAAGACTGCATTGTTTAGCAATCAGTTGATCACTTTTCACAGAAAATGATTTCTAGAAGGGAACTGGACAGAAGTAACAACAAGCAGAAATATGACCCAATTTTCCAGAGAGTCAGAAAAATCACTTTCTCTGGAGGATGTGCAGCTGTGTTGGAGGTTGGTATTATTTATTATGATGAATGTTCATGAAAATTCCCCCATAGGACCGTTTCTAGTTTTTGATCTCCAGGTGGTGGAAGTAGAATTAGGAAATGCCCTTCCCCTGCTCTGACTATCTGCTCAAAAGCCCTTCTCTGACTATCTGCTCAAAAGCCTTTTTCAGCCCTCCTTTCCCCACAGATGTAGAAACAGAAAATTATGAGAATAAAAGCCGATTCACTGAAGTTGGACTTAACAGGACTTGGAAAGCTATCAGTGAAGCCAACTTTACATTAAGGCACAACAAGATCCATCGACACGGGCAAGAATACAAAGCAAAGGCTCCTTGCCAGATGACAGCTGGCAGGTGACGAGATACTAGTGCATCTGTTTGCACTTCTGTTTACAGACTGATGTGGACAAAGCAGCATGGCTTTGTATGCAAAGAAAGGAAATCTGAGATATGAGAATAAGTTCTCATACCACACTATCAACTGACTTAGACAGTTCAGCAAGTTTTCCCTGGGTTCAAATTCTTCAACTTCAAAGAAGAGAGATTGGACTAGACTAGCAAAGAGAGAGTTCCCCTTGAAAGCACCCTCCAGTGGCTGTTTGGTTGCTGCACTTGAAGGAATTCTGAGGCAGCACTCTGGGGGAGGGGGATGGAAAGTGCTGTGATTGATTAGTAATGCCTGCCACAGGTGCAAAAAGTTACTTTGAATATGCCATGGGCTGCAGCGATAGCACAGCAGGTGTGGCATTTGCCTTGCACGCGGCCTACCCGGTTCATTTCTCTGTCCCTCTCTCGGAGAGCCCGCAAGCTACCAAGAGTATCCCGCCCACACAGCAGAGCCTGACAAGCTACCCATGGCATATTCGATATGCCAAAAACAGAAACAAGTCTTAAAATGGAGACGTTACTGGTGGCTGCTCGAGCAAATTGATGAGCAACGGGATGACAGTGATACAGTGATACAGTCTCTTTTCTTGAGATGAGCAAGTTTGGATTCTCCCAGTGTTCCATTCCACAATTGTGAGATTCTGAGAAATCTTAATAGACTCATCAGAGCCTGGGAAGGAATCACTGAGTCCTCCTCCTCCCTTTTCTGAACCAATCTAAACATTTTAGCTGTAACTGCCAGCGTCAATTATTGCATGCTATATTGCATGCTCTGAAATGTCTTCTTCAATCCTGTCCTGATCATTTTAATACACACTCACTTGTGATCTCACCTGTAATAGCCACTGTACGACACCTACCAAAGAGATAAACAAGAGTTCTTTTTTTTTTTTTTCATAAAATCCTGAGTTTCCAAAGCCCTGTCATGTGACTAAAAAAACCAAATGTGTCTACAGTAAAAAATGAGTCCTTGGTCAGGAGTTCTGGGCTACCATGCCAGTCTTGTCAGAAGACCAAATTCTAGTGGCACCAGTTCTCCTGAAGATAGCCAAGCCTTCACTTTCCTACCATGGTGGATGAAGTCTGTGCCTACTCTGTCTTTACCTGTTATTGCTACCTGTTATTGATAAACCACCCTGGGAACTTTTCTCCAGGAAATAAAGATCTTAAATCTTAAACCACAGAACTGGGTAGAGTTTAAGCTCTTCCTTTAGTGAGTAAACCAAAGCCTCTTCCTGGGATCTGAGACTAGAATCGGGTCACCAGGTGCCAGGTGGGGCCAGAAGCTTTGCACCTCAGTGATGTCCCAACCCCAGCCCTCTTCTTAGATAAGGGTTGCTTTTCCCACCTAGAATAGATGTCTCATACACAAGAGGAATTAGGAAAACAACAATAAACTGACATGAAAAGCATGCAAACATTGGGTACTTCATCATCCAGCTGGTCCAAATTATGCCTCTCAGTCATGAATAACTTATATAATACTGCTATGCTTAATTCACTTCCCTACTAGACTGTATTTTTCTTGGTAGGTTGGGAAGGCCAGGGGTTGGCTTCCAGATGCTGCTTAGAAGGCCTGGAGACGCTCTCAACAATCCTTCACTTACAGATCTGAGGGTGCATTGCTCCTCCCTCACTTGCTCATGCTCTGAGTCAGGATTTGCGGCCCATATCTGACAGTTCTTGGGGCCCTCCAAGGCCACATAAGGAACCATGAGGTGCTGTGATAGAACCAGTGTTAGCCACACTCAAGGCGAGTGTCTGTACTATCTCCAGCTCTACTAATCTGCATTTCCAGGAACACTTCTTACTTATACTTATTGTCTGCCATCCCCGGAGCCAACAAGAACACTGTGACATCTTCAAACCTCAGTTTCCTCACCCTGACTAAAAAGTCAACCAAAAGTCAAAAGGAGGTAAAAGAACAGCTGTCTATGTAGAGTGTTGGGCACTATCCCAATGACCATTTATCACTGTGTTTCCACTTACAGACTCAGAGAGATTAGCATCTTTTCAAATGTCTCCCAACACAGAAGCATTCAAGCTGACCAGTGACCCCAGCACTGAGGCCAGAGACCCCTCTTTACTACTAGGCCAACTATCACTACTCAAACCACTAAGTGTGCCCCTCTAGACAGATGGCATGTCGCCCTCTCCCCCTTCTTTTTCCCTCTTCCCAGGCCCATGTACCCTGATGAAGGGCATGAGGGATCCAGGTCTATGGAGAACTGCATTTGGCTCATTACAGCCCTCACCAGCAAGAGCCACAGAGGCATTTACAGAGATAGGGCCCTTCAGACACTTTCTCTCCCCTTTCCACCCCTCCCACAAAGGAAGGATGAGCCAACAAAAATATCACAAGTGTTCCCTGTTAACACAGATCACACAACCTCCCTAAAATGCGAAAGGTGGAACTACAGGATGCTTTAAGAAGGGATCTGACAAATTTAGGGCTAAGTAGCTGCAGGCAGAGGTCAAAGCTATCGGCCTCTCACCAGAAGACAGCTCCCAACTACCCAGAGATGCACCATGAAGAACATTCTGCTGCTCTCACAGCAGGAACATTGACAGGCAGGTACCTACAACACACCGGGTCCATGACAAAAGCTCACCTAGTCCCTCAAAGTGAGGGTTGTCCCCATTTCGCATGTGAGAACACTGAGGCTTTGATAAAGCAACTTCCTAAGAAATCAAGAAAAATGAGTTCTAGAGTAATAGGTGCACCCTGATGCCTCTTTCCAAGGATGAGAACAAGAACAGCCTACGTGGGTGAAAATACTCCATCCCAAGCACTCCTCTCCCCCTCTCCTTACTCTCTTCTTGATATCCTCTAAGCGCTAGATGCACTGGCAAGGAAGAAACTTGTCTTTGCAAAGGTTATGCACAAACAGAGCTTCTGGCTCTGGGGCTTGGCAGCAAAAGGAGCAACAGTGGGCGGTTGTCCGCTTTCTAAAAGGGCGGCCAATGGGTCAGGCGGGGGAGACCACTTGGTGTCTGTGCTGCGGCCAGGAGCTGCTGGTGCTGCCGCAGGCTAACAGCCTCCCCGAGTGAAGTTAATAAAGTTGCATCCTAATCATCTCCGAGGTCTCCTGGGCCTCCCTCCCCATAGGGCCCAGGCATCAGGAAGTGCTCTGTTCATTTATTTTGGCAAGTTTAGCTCTGCATGCCTCTCGCTGCACTTCCTCATCTGTTTTGCAAGCTTAATAAAGTCTTCGTAATGAGGCTCCCCTTTCAGTAAGGCTGTGCAGAAGCCACTAAGAAATGGGGCAAAAGTGACAGGTTTTTTCTTTTTCCCTTAAAAAAAAAAAAGAATCATTGCGTTTGCAAGCGACAGAAGTAAGAACTAATGAGCTTCTACTCTGCTTAGAGGCAATATTCCCTGTTTCGCCAAGGCTTCCCTCTCGAAGGCTGACAGGATCACTTTCAGGAAAGAGGTCCAGGGTAGTAAAGATACATATTCCTGATGGCTATACAGCAGGTACCCAACATCTGGTCATGGTAACAATTCTGTGTGGTGATCCCTTAGACGTGAAAACCCAACCTAAGCACCCCTGTAAACCGCTTAGAGGGCAAATAGAGGTGGCACAGTACATATCTCACCCCAGGGATGGGGGTGGGAGGCAGTGGAGATTTGTGGAACTGAGAAAGTAGCACATAAGTATATAGTGGGTACTCACATACGTAAAATAAACTTCACCATAGTTTATGTTAAATGTTGATAAGAAAAACAGTTTTTGCTTGGGTCCACTGTCCAAGGAGTTTGCACATTCTTCTGGTGTCTACACAGGTTTTCTCTGGTTCTCCAATTCTCTTCCACATTCCTACACTGTGTACTTGAAGTTCATTGTGTTACAGAGCAAATGAGGAGGAAAGAACCAGCTAATCAAGAATTTAGATGGGGAGACTGGAGCGATAGTACAGCGAGTAAGGAGTAGGGCATTTGTCTTGCACTCTGCGGAACCAAATTCTATTCCCAGCATCACATATGATTCCCCCCTCCCCCAGCACCGCCAGGAGTGGTTCCTGAGTGCAGAGCCAGGAGTCAGCCCTGAGCATTGCCACATGTAACCCAAAAAGCCAAGGACAAAAAAGGAATTTAGATTGGGTCTCTCATTTATATACATCATCTGATTGGTCATCCCACAAGCCCTAATTTACATAGGGAGTGTAACCAACTTAATAGCGAAGGGGAGGAGGGGATATAAGGACAGATAAACTCAAAAGTCACTCTATAATGGATGTGCTAGATGCTGCCTCAGTGAAAGGAGGTTACTGTCGTTAGATTTCTGTTGATCTACTACTCTTACTTCTGAGGATTCCATCTATGAGATGTACCTATGTTCTGTATGCACTGTAAATAAAGAAATTCATCACTGAGAATATCTAATGACCAGCCTGCTAATCTTACTTGCTATCAGGGTAATGTTGACATCATAGAAACTGTTGGAATAATTCCTGTTTCCTCAACTTTCTGGAAGAGCTTGAGAAGGATATATTACCCTGAGGAAGTGCAGCAAAAGAACCTGAAGTTAGTCAGATCCACTGTTACAGTTAGTATGTCTGAACTGGTTGTATGGACGTGATTGTGTCCTGCAATGGAAGGTCCCTCCGGTCCTGTCTTGAGCCCAGTGTTGCAGGAATAGACTCCAGTTCTGTCCTGAACTGGAATAAGCAGAGCAGAAAATAAATGAGATGAAAATGGTTGCTTAATATTAGAAGTGTGTTGGAGTTCTTTATTTAGAAGTTTTATGACCATAAATGTTCTGTAGGCACTTACCTCTCATTTATACTAATTAATTACTATAAGACTGGCTACACCATTTTACTTTTAAAGTGGTATTTTCCAAGAAACTACCAGTAGTAATGTTAAGTGAGATCCTACTGCTTGTTCAAGGCATAATTAATGATATAACTGTAACATATGCAGGGAAAGAAATTCAGGATTAACTTTTCCTTCAAAAGCTAATATTCTTCCAGAAAGCTTCCTGGAAGAAAGGATTAACTTTGGAATTGAAGGAAATGCAAAAAGGATGAGAACAACTATTTGCTGGATATCCTACTTGGCATGCTAGCTTATCTACCCATTCTATGTCATATTAATATTTTTATAAATGAAGAAAACAAAAATAATAAATGTTAAGCAACTCACCCAAAGACTTCACAGTAGAGTTAGAACTTAAACCTGCAGTTGTTTTGACTCCTTAGCTAATTCTTTTTCATTCTTCTTCATGATTCCTGGAAAATGTAGGAGTGGATTAGAAAGAGATATGTGGGGAGATGTTCACAGGTAAAGGGGAAATCTCTAATATAAAAAAATAATGCTCAGTATTTTAAAATTAAGGACAACATACTCAAAAATAAACTAAATTTTAGGAGAATAATTTAGCTGACACTGAAAGGTTTTTTATACCAAGAAGAGTTCTTTCAAAGAGGTCCTACTTCATATCCTTCTTAAACTCTTCCAGAAAGTCAAGAAAACAGAAATTATTCCAACAGTTTCTATGACGTCAACATTACCTTGATAGCAAAAGCAGCCAGACCATGCTAAAAAAGTAAACTACAGACCAATATCTCTGATTAATATAGATCCAAAGAGCATAAGCAGGGGCTGGAGTGATAGCACAGCGGGTACGGCGTTTGCCTTGCATGCGGCCGACCTGAGTTCGAATCCCAGTATCCCATATGGTCCCCTAAGCACCGCCAGGAGTAATTCCTGAGTGCAGAGCCAGGAGTAACCCCTGTGCATCACTGGGTGTGACCCAAAAAGAAAAAAAACAAAAATAAAAACAAAGAGCATAAACAAAATCTTAGTGAACCAAATTCAACCGTGCATTAAAAAATCATATACGATAATCAAGTGCATTCCAGGATACAATGATGGTTAACTATATACAAGTTAATTAATGTGACACTATATAATAATTCAAGGAAAGATAAAAATCATATATCCATATCAATTGATGTGCAGAAAACATTCCATAACAACCTACACACATTCATGATTTAAAAAAACTCTCAACAAAATGAAGATGAAAGCAACTTATTTCAATATAGTAAATACCATAACAAACCCACAACTAGAATATTAATGGCAAAATACCTGAAAGTTTTATAAGTTTATTACAAAGATTCTCATTCTTACCACTAATATTCATCATAGTATTAGACTATCTTATCATAGCAATTAGGTAACATAAATGTAAGAGATTCAAATTGAAAAAGAAGTCAAACTGTTATTATTTCAGATAACATGGTACTATACACAGAAAACCCTAAATACTAAAAAAAAAACTTCTAGGGGCTGGAGCGATAGCACAGTGGGTAGGGCGTTTGCCTTGCACACGGCCAACCCGGGTTCAATTCCCAGCATCCCATATGGTCCCCTGAGCACCGCCAGGGGTAATTCCTGAGTGCAGAGCCAGAATTAACCCCTGTGCATTGCCAGGTGTGACCCATAAAGCAAATAATAAAAATAATAATAATAATAATTTTTAAAAAAACTTCTAGAAGCAATGAACCTGTACAGTAAAGTATAAAATAAATACACAAGTTGAAAAATCAATACACAGAAATCTGTAGCACTTTTAAATGCAAACAATGAGACAAAGGAGACAGAAACTTTTCTTAAATCCCACTTATTTCTTGTGTCAAAGAAGTCTGTACCTAGGAGTCAACTTAATAAGAGAGGTTAAAGACAGAAAAATAAAACTGCTAATGATAGTTAAAAGAAATAGAAGACATGAGGAAATTGAAACTTGCTCATGGATTGGAGGAATTATTATTAAAAAGAACATCCTATCCATAAAACAGCACATATTTAATGCAATTTCCGTCAAGTTCCCATGCAATTTTTCAAGGACGTGAAACAAATGCTGTTAAAATTTGTACAGAGCCATAAAACTCCATGTAAATCTAAATCAATTCTTAAAAAAAAGAAAAGAAAATGGAAGGCTTGGCAGTCCCTGACTTAACTTTAAATTATACTGTAAGTTAAAGTAGTCAAAACCATGTGGTACCAGAATAAAGGCAAATTCTTAGACCAGTTAAATAGAATTTAGAATCCAGAGATAAACTGTCATATAGAGAAAGTTGATGTATGACAAAGGAGCAAGGAATATGAAGTAGAGGAAGGAAGATGTTGTCAAAACACGGTAACAGGAAAACTGGTTAACCACAGAGAAAAACATTATTGATCCCTAACCCAAAAATTACTGATCCATACCTAAAGGAAGTATGGTAAATATAAACAATGGAATACTACTTAGTTAGAAGAAAAGATAAAACCTTGCATTTTGTCCCAATTTGAACAGAACTACAGGGTATCATTCGAAATAAAGCAAGACAAGAGGACAAATAGCAGATGATTTCACTCATATGTGGAATTTAAAAAACAAACAGTAAGGAAATTAGCAGTAGTTGATGCAAACAGATTCTGAGATTCTGCCTACAGAACTGAGTCTGTTGTAGAGAGTGGGGACAGAAGTGAGTGAGGGTCCATAGTCTAAGGATAAAGGAGTTCTGATAGTGTTGTGGTTACAAAACATTGCATGCCTAAAACTTTAAGTTAATGCTATTATAATGGGCACTAGTCAGGTAATCTGCCTCAAATACCCTTTCCATACTCAAGAAAGTGATCTTCCATGGCCAACTAATTTTTTTTATAATGTCACCCCATGTTTCTCTTCCCTTTTGTCCATTTGGGGGGCCAGAGAGCTAGTAGAGTGGGTAGGGCACTTGTCTTGAAGTCAGTTGACCTGAATTCAATCCCTGGCTCTCTATATGGTCCCTGGAACTCACCAAGAATGATCCCTGAGGGCAGAGCCAGGTTAATCTCTGAGTATAGTTGGGTAGTATGGTCAAAAAAAAGAAAAGAAAAGAAAAGAAAAAAGAAATCTTTATTTTCATGCAACTACCTAGAAATTCTAGTTGGTAGAAAAGATACTGACCAATGCACAAATTATTGAATAAAGCCAATAAGATCCTCATTTGTCTGTGATATACAGAGGAACAACACAAGAATATAGACAGTATTGAACAATGGCAAAACCCTTGGCCTTCTATTAGAAAAATTAGATTATAAACACTGTGAGAAAGAGAGAAGAACATAGACTAGAGATGACATAAGGATAGTCATGGCACTTTGGTGGTGTTGAATGTGTGATAACTATCAATACCAAAAACATTAACACTATTGTAATCATGTTCTCTAAACTACAAGAATTTTTTTTATTTAAACCAAGGTTTTTAAAAGTTACTAAGTTTAATTTTGGTTTTGACAATATTGAAGTTAGTAATGGCTGAGACTGCCTGATGGTGAGGTGAAAGTATAAAGTATATTTCCAGTTTGCTTCTATTCCTGGCTTTATGGACTTCTATGTGCAAATGGATCAAGATTTCATAATTTAGTCAACACGGTATGTTTACATTGAAAGAAAGTTTGTGTTCATAATTTGAAACAAATTAACTAATTTTAGAAACACCAGTGGATACATAGTTTATAAAAAGTAAAAATACCTAAGTTTCATTAAAAATTAAAACAACTAAAAATCACTGAAGTTAGAAACATTCCAACTACAGATTTGGGATGTAGCTCAAGTGGTTGATCATTGCATTTGTGAGGTCCTAGGTTTGATCCCCAGTAACTTGGGACAATACAGGATATGGTTCCCACCCCATGTATGCTGAGTCTCACCCCACTACCATCACAATAACAAAAAGTATTTCTCCTAACTTAAAGATGATGTCCTTAGAAATAAGAGAGGGAAGAATGTGCATAGTCAAATAATCTATTATAGCGAGAAAGGGGACTGGTTCGATAGCACAGCGGGTAGACCATTTGCCTTGCACATGGCTGACCCAGGTTCGATTACTCCGTCCCTCTGGAAGAGCCCAGCAAGCTACTAAGAGTGTACTGCCTGCACAGCAAAGCCTGGTAAACTACCCGTGGCATATTGGATATGCCAAAAACAGTAACAAGTCTCACAATGGAGGCATTACTGGTGCCCACTCAGCAAATCGATGAACAACGGGAAGACAGTGCTACAGTGCTATAGAGAGAAAGGTGGACTGAGGGCATGAAAATGGTGCCAAAGAGAGGAGTACAGGAGGTAAAGCACTTGCCTTGCAAGCGTCTGACCCCATTTTGAAACCCCAGCACCACATATATTTCCAGAGCCTACCAGGATCAATTATGATCATCTGATCACAGGGCCAGGAATAGGCCCGGACCACCACTAGATATGGCCCAATAACTCTCCACTTAGAAAAAAACACAAACAAAAATAAAAGATTCGGAGCCAGAGGTGTAGTATAGGGATTATGGCACTTGCTTTGCAGACTGAACTCGGTTTAATCCTCGGCACCGCATACAATTCCCCAAACACAACCAGGAGTGACCCCTGAGTGCAGGAATAATCCCTAGGCACTACTGGGTGTGCCTGCCCCCTGCCCCCAAAACATAAAAGAGATATATTCTCCTTAAAGAGAAAGATTTAAATTTTGTAATTTGAGAAAAAAAAAGGAAAAGAAACATGAGAAGCCAGAGAACTAGTGCAAGATTAAGGCATATGCCTTTATGGGTCAACCCAGATTTGATCCTCAGCACCACATAATCCCCCTGATCATTGTCTGGTGTGGCCCTGGAGGACCCTCAGGACCACTGGAGTAGCCCAGGTAATCCCTGGCACTCAGGTTTTCAGCAGAACTATACTGGGCACTTTCAGCAGAACTATACCCTTGGACCTCACATAGAATGGATGCCTTGATTGGCCAAGAATTGCATGAAGGGTTTTCTGAGAATTGCTTAAATTTAAAAATAGTAATAATAATACTCAGTCTCTAAATCTGAAGGTAACAGTACCTACAAATCACCTGAATTCTGGGAGGGTAACTCAAGTGAAGCACAAAGATTTCTTACATGGACAGGATTACTTTACTTGTATCAATTTTCTCAGGCTGCCATAACAAATTGCCACAAGTGGGAGCTTGAAACACACAGACTCTATTTTCTCCAGTGATTCCAGCTATTCTTTGGCTTTTAGGAGCATCACTCCAAACTCTACCTCTGTCTTCAGATGGCTGATTTTCCTGGGTCTCTCATTCTTTCCCTTCTTTATAACATGGGGGAAATACCAATTCCTCTTTCATTAAAGGAAATAAGGACAGACAAAGAAATCCATGCAAACTTGGCATAGGGCCTGATGCATTGGATTTTTATCTTGTGCATCCCTGTAGCTCTGCCTTTCAGGACCATCAGCAGACAAATGTTAATGCTGTACACATCGGAGGAGTTAGCTTCTAGAGCTCCAGAGTCAGAAAGACTGGGAATGGATCCATTTCTCAGCTTCCTTAACTTCCTTCTTCTTAAATAATTTTGCAGTTACTCAGAAGATGGAAAACTAATAAATTCATTTTCCAAAGCCCTCCCAAATAGGTGTGTTAGATCCAATTTGGCCTCCATTAAGATATGGAACACAAGAAAGAATTGAGAGCTCCTTTCAATCCTTTTTTCTCTCCTATCTTGTCCCTGCAACAAGAAAAATCATAGAGAGTATGAAATTTGAGCAACAGTGTTCCAGAGTCTTGTTGCCAATATCCACAGAATCAAGAGATGTGAGGATTCACTGTGGCAGTATAATTCCAGCTTTGAGATACCTGCATTACAGCAATTTAAGGTAGCCTTTAAGCAAAGTAAGGAGGTGGTAATTAGAGTGCAGTGTTCTGGGACATGTTTTAGAGGCCCGTTCTGGACCCTACTCTTCCTTCTTCAACTCTTTTGTAAGAATCTAATTTTTTCATTTAGATTTCTTTCAGCTCATATGATCAATTTATCTATTCTTCTACTAATACCTCACCACCTGGAGGTTATTGTCACTTTATAATCATTTTTTTTTTTGCTTTTTGGATGATACCCAGCGATGCTCATGGGTTACTCCTGGCTCTGCACTCAGAAATTACTCCTGGAGGTGCTCGGGGACCATAAAGGATGCTGGGATGGAACCCGGGTCAACCGCATGCAAAACAAATGCCCTCCCCACTGTCCTATCACTCCAACCCACATGACCAAACTAAATATTTAGTCCTTTGACTCCTGTAGATTTGTACCTCCTTTCGATAACTGGTAATCTCTCTTTCTGTCTGTGTATGAGAGAGAGAGAGTTGAAACTATAAAATACATACAATAAAACATAAATAATATACTCCGTGACCTCCAAATCATAGATGTAGCTTGAAGATTCAACACCAATAACAAGGAAAACAAGAGCAAGAATAAAGAAATAGAATAAAATCAAATTAGAAAGCTCTTACATAAAAAAGAAATTACCACAAAACATAAATGCAACCCAGAAATGTGGAGAAGATATTTACACAACATCCATCTGACAAGCAGTTAATGTCCAAGATGCATAAGAAATGAGGAACTTGATTTTAAAATAAATAAATAATAAATAAATGAGCAAAAGACCTGAACACACACTTTTCCAGTGACATAATGGTAGACAAAGACACTTAGAAAAGTGCTCAGCATCAATTATTAGAGGACTGGAAATCAAAACCACAGTAAGATATCACCTCACATGGGTAAAGATGGCATGTGCTGATGAAGATGTAAAAGAAAAGAACTCTTGTACACTAGTATAGGAATGCTAATTAATTGGTGTAGCATCTATGGAGATTACTGAAAAAATAAAAACAGAAATTCCATATGATCCATCAATGCCATTCTTAGACATATATCTAAAGAATATGAAGACACTAATTCAAAAATATATTTCAAACTTCCCTATTTCTAGCAGCAGTATTCACACTAACTTGTGTAATCAACTTAAATACCCATTGACAGATGACTGGAGAAAGAAGCTATGGTATTCGTACTTGATGGAATTCTATTTTCCTATTTTAAAAGATGAAACCATGCCCTTTGAGACAAATAGATGCATGTTAAAGTGATTGTGATAAATAAAATAAGCAAAGATATGAAAGACTAGAGGGTTTCATCCATAGGTGAAAATGGATATCTAAAGTAAAAGAACTGTGGGAAAAAAATAAGACTGCCTCCTAGACTCCATGAAAAAGTAAGGAGATTGCTGAAGGAAAAGAGGATGGTGAATAGGAAGAATACTTAGAGGGATCTTTTGGTGGTGGAAAAATCACTTTTGGTGATGAGAGTGATAACAATTACATATGCATAAAAGCATTAAGCTAAGTCCTTGAATTCTATCATATTGCAAATCAGTGATATGTCATGAAAAATATAATTTTAGTTTTAGGGTTTGGAGGTTTTTTGTTGGGGGAGCTCAGGGGGTTGTTTGTTTGGTTGGCTGTCTGATTTTTGAACCACACCCAGCTATGCTCACAAGTTACTCCTAGCTCTGCACTCAAGAATTACTCCTGGAGATGCTCAGGAGCTCAAGTGGGATGCCAGGAATCGAACTGGGTTGATTGTATGCAAGGCACATACAAAAATAGTACTCATTGTACTATTTTTCCACCCTAGTTTTAATTTTGTTGTTTTGTTTTGTTTTCTGGGGGGGTCACACCCGGCGATGCACAGGGGTTACTCCTGGCTCTGCACTCAGGAATTACTTCTGGTGGTGCTCAGGGGACCATATGGGATGCTGAGAATCGAACCCAGGTCAGCCATGTACAAGGCAAACACCTATCCACTGTGCTATTGCTCCAGCCCCTAGTTTTAGTTTGTAAATGTTTTAAATATTGTTCAAGTATAGGAGCTTCATTCTTACTCATAGATTTAAGAATCAGCTGTTCTCCTATAAATCTGCTAAGTGTTTTCATTGGGATTTTGTTTGACCCTTTCTTAAACTCTTCAGTGGACTTTCTAGCCTGCTTTATATACAGACCCAAAGATTCCTCTCTGCTTCTTACTTACTTTGGGATTCTCCCCTCCCTTCAGTTAACCAGTGGGTCCCCAAGCAAACCAATTACAAAGACAAGAAGTTTAGCCTTGGCCCAAGTCCTGAGCCACTGAATCCAATGAGCAGCTGAAATATACATCTCAGTTTATTCTTGCTAATGCATTCCTCAGTCCCCAATTACCTGACATTCCATTTTTCTTCACTCACCAGGCATCCCTTCCCTCTCCCCTTAAGTACCTTTTTACCACCCACTACCTCAGCCTCAAGTTAAAGAACCTTTAAATCAGCATGCAGATTTATTGTTCCACAAGAAGGAAACTATAGCCATTTTCCTCTCCCTCCACCCAGGCTGGGAGCTCCCTGCCCCAAAACTCAAAGCCACAGACACAGTCCTCCAATCCTAGAGAAAGAGATGGCCAAGTCCTTCCTACTCCTGGCATCCAAACTGCAGGCTTCTGCAGATGGGGAAATATAAGGTGTGAGGCCCCTGAAAGTTCATAAACTTTTATGCAGATTGGTTTTAGTCTGGTTTAAATTAGGCAACAAAATAGAATTTCCAGATGTTCTATTTGGAATTAACTTGGCTACAGAGAAAGGGCTACTAGGAGGAGGAGCTGGTAATGGGTTATTTTTACATTTCAGAAAGAGTCAAAGAAAGCATATGGACTTAATTAGAAGAGAAGAACCTGCTGGTTGGCACATTAAGAACACTGTGCTCATTTATTCTGGCTGAGGACATGGAAAGGTGCTATGAAACATTCCCAAGCTGCTGGGAAGATGAAGGGCCAGTGCAGTGGTGCTTTACCTCGGCGCTCAGCTAAAAGCAGGCACAATTTTGCTTAGACATAGGAATAGTTTGACTATTAAGCCAGTGTTTCTCCAACTCTAGGCTGTCCATAAACCCACAGAGGATCTTACTAACTGCACACTTAGATTCAGAGATGCTGCTGAGGCTACATGTCCACCTGCTACATGTGACAGGGCCAAGTGTTAGGGTGCTAAAATGCCTTGGGAAAGCTGTGCTTAAACCAAGTGTTTCTGAAGACCCCAAACCACAGACCAGACACTACCCCAAGGGCTAACAAGGTGAGAGGACACAGAGAGGAAACACATGGTCCTGGGGCACCATCATCATCTCTTGTGAGAATAAAGTAGGTGTGAGCAGCTAGGGCAGAATGTAGTAAACAGGGTCATAATTTCAATTTCTAGGGTTCTGTAGGAAACTGAAGAAGGGGTGGCTCATTGCATGGGAACTAGAAATGGTATCAAATAAGCCAGGTGCTTGGTAGGAAGGTATGTCAGGAGAGTGAGGGAAAAGAGAATGGGATCGTATGCTCCAAGTTCCAGGAAGCAAGCAAAAGAGTATTAGAAATGATGAGCTGTGGGAAGAGCCACGGGATGTGAGCAAAGGTTGAGAGACTCATGGGGAGATCAGATAGGAAAGTCCCAGGAACCTGGGTAAGGAGTTTGGCGTTAGAACAAAAGGAGTAATTGGCAGTACTGAGCAAGAGCAAGAGTATCTTGGTTTCTGTTTGGGTGGCTATTTCAAGAAGAGAAGGATAGCTCCTTATTCTTGTTTAAAAGAAGGATAGACTCTTGAACATTAGTCACCATGGAACCAAGAAGTGAAACTTGTCCCACCTCTGCCTCCATCTTTCCTGCTGAGTTCAAGACCAGTCACTCTGAAGCACAGGAGTGGACTCAGGGTATCAGAATATAGCAGAACATTAGGAATCTAGGATTCTGAAAAAAAAAGAAAGAAGGAAAGATAAAATAAAAGGATCTCCCGTGGAGGTAAAGGGCTAGGCACCTTCATGCACTCAACAACCCTGACCTCTTGCCTGGCACTCTCTGGGAACTGTGGTAAAAGTGAGCACAGGGGTACATATGAGCATCTCAGGAGAGGAGAGTGGTGGTGCTGGAGAGATATGAAAGTGTGCCTGTGCCAATTTGAGAAGGCAAGAAAAATCTATCAGAGGTGATGCCTGGTTAAATACAAAAGCCAGAAGGGGTTCAGTCAAGCAAAGAGGAGGAGGAATAACAGGCAACTGGAGATGAAAACCCAGAGCAGATGAGTGAAATCAGTCAGAAGGAAAGGGACAAATATAGAATGACTGCATTCATTTGTGGTATATAAATATATATATGGTAGAAGAATAATATCGATGGCCAGGGAAAACAGGAGTTAGGAGGACTGGTCAGTGATTAGAACTAACCACAAGTGTGTGTGGGGTTGAGGGTAGAGAAGGTAGAGAAGAGACCAGTGTGACAATAATAGCTGGGAATGATCATGCTGGACAAGATCTGTGGGTTAAAAGTAGGTAAAGAACATTCTTGATAACCTTTCAGTATCAATATTGCAAACCGCAATGCCTTAAATGGATAGAGAGAGAGAGAAGAGAGGCATCTGCCCTAGAGGCAGGTAGGGCTTGGGGGGTAGGGAGTGATGGGAGGGAACCTGGGGACACTGGTGCTGGAAAATGTACACTGGTGGAGGGATGGGTGTTGGAATATTGTATGACTGAAATCCAATCATAAACAGCGTTGTAATGGTCTAAAAAAATTAAAAAGTCAAACCCAGACCAAAGGAACCTGAAGGGACTGGAGCTGGATGAGAGGAGATGAGTGGTGGACAAAGGCTGGATGTTTCAGAGTCTGGGGTCAGAGCATTAACATGGGAGGAAACTGGTTCCATACAGCAGTGCTGGTTCCAAGAGGCCAGGGTTGCAGAGACATTTGACACAATCCATCCAGGCTATGCAAGCCTTGTGAGGCTGAACCAAGATCCTACCCAGTTTTATTTAGTCAGTGCTTATTCCAGGCTAGAGCAAGGGTCCTCTGTGTTGAGTACTTCTATCTGTTTTGCATGGAGTATCGATGCCATCTGCATTTCCATCCAGCCTCAGATGAACCTGCCTGAGCATCACATCCCGTTCTCGTGCCCACTGGATACCTCAGCGGATCTGAGCAACTTGGAAGAAATATCTACAACATAGCATGTCCCTTTAGTCCGCTACCACTGTCCACAGCATGTGTTCTGAAGCAGAGAGGAGTAAAGCATCAACCAAAAGTGGATATAGGTCCTACAACTGATATTAAAATACATCGCAAGAGTCTATGAAATCATGCCATTCAACTCCATCTAACCCACTGAGACTCAAAACAGCAGATAGAGCTTGTCTAGTTAGTGGAAGATGAGAAACCAGCTGGATTAGAGAATTCTAGTGACCCCCATTTATAGAAAAATCCCACTTTCTAAGCTTCCACAACTGATCACTATCTGTGTGCCCATCACTTGACAATCATATCACCTTGAATTTTGATAAATGCCTTTAAGAATGTAGTTGTCGGGGGGCTGGAGCAATAGCACAGTGGGTAGGGCATTTGCCTTGCACACAGCTGAACTGGGTTCGATTCCTAGCATCCCATATGGTACCTTGAGCACCACCAGAAGTAATTCCTGAGTGTAGAGCCAGGAGTAACCCCTGTGCATTTCCAGGTGTGGACCAATAAGAAAAAAATAAAAAGTAGTTGTCTTTTCACTTGAGAATACTGGGATTTGTAGATAAAACCACTGGGCCTAGTCACTCGATTGGATTCAATCAGTCCAATTCTAAATCTTCAGCCTTTTGGGGGCCGGAGCGATAGCACAGCGGGTAGGGCGTTTGCCTTGCACACAGTCGACCCGGGTTCGAACCCCGGCATCCCATATGGTCCCCCAAGCACTGCCAGGAGTAATTCCTGAGTGCAAAGCCAGGAGTAACCCCTGAGCATCGCTGGATGTGACCCAAAAAGCAAAAAATAATAAATAATAAATAAATAAATAAATAAACCTTCAGCCTTTTATGCCAATGGCATATCCTTGGCTGTCATAGCAAGCCTACAAGTTGATCTTATTACCCTTTTTAAAAGGTGTATGCTATTTCCATTTTGTTTATTTACTTGCTCTTTCCCTCCCCTTTTGTTGTTGCTTCTGCAATAATTGGGTAATAGACACTCTTGGTTGGAGTCTTAGAGCATGTGGTTGTGGTGCCTCCATAATTCCATTGAGGTGCTTTAGTTGTTGTGGGTTAGACAACTTTGTTGTGGTGACAGGGATCCCATCCAACAGAGCTGTTGAGATGACACTGTAACAAGAGAGGTGGTTCCAGGGATCAAATTCAACCTCATGGACTTTGTGCTACTAAGTAGATACCAGCAGCCGTCCTCAGGCCGCCCACTCTGCTTTTCACTGATACCAACACTGAGGTTCACTCACTGAAAGAATTCCCCAGAATGGACAAAACGAACAACTGATAACATGAGCCTGCTTTTCATTTTGCATCCATGTGGTCGGTGCCTGGAGCCCTCTGCCAGACTGCAAACAGGAAGGAGGGGACATTCAGACATCAACGTTCTGGAACATACACCCAGGCTCCAAGTCTTTGCATTTTTGTCTCGGTTTTCCCAGGCACCAGCAGACTGGCATAGCACCACCTTATGGGGATCCCAAGGCTGTGACCCCAGAAAGAGTCCTCCCTAAATGCCAGATGTGCACGATTTGACTTAGGCTTTTGTGCGATAATGACTGAGAGCACCACCATGTGCCTGAGTGTGGTGTTTATGCCCCAGACATTCAAGGGGGGAAGAATGGTATTGCAGCTGACCAGCAGGACTGAGTGTCCCGTGGGCTGAGGGATACTAGTGCACAGATGGGAATGCAGAGACCAAATGGCATTATGCGCAGTCATCCTGACTGAAATCCATCTGCCAGTCATGCTGTTGCCCCCCCAGAGTCATGCCCAGAACCTTCTCTGCTGCCTCTACATATAATGACCCCATGTCTGCTCAGTTGGTTGCGTTTTAGGTCCTTAAATATATACCTCCTGTTCTCCTGGTTCTGAGCTTTCGCTTGTGTTATTTCCCAGGCAGCTTTCTATTCCCTCTTCCCTCTCTTCTTGACAAACTTTTTCTTCAAGTTCCATCCTGAGTCCCTCTCTCTTGCTAGATCCCCTTGTTTGGAATGGGTCATTCTTCCCTCAGCCTTTTCAGAAAACACCCCTCATTATTCAGTGCTGAATTTACCACGGGAACTGGGCACTCTATTTCCTTGGTGAACAGACTCATCCCTCCCAGTTAAAGAAAGAGATGAGACAATGTTCATCTCAGTGCCACCACCCACTTCCCACCACCACCCTAAACACGGTCTCCAGCAAATAACCGCAGCTGATTTGTGTTGCTAAACTTAAATCATAATGTGTTCAAAATGTGTGCCTAAATGTGTCTGCTTTAAGATAAGAGCTTAAGGACTGAATCATTGCCAATGAAGTCAAGAAATGGCTTGACAGGTTCCCAGACAAACTTAGCTTGCCCTGGACGGGGGTTCTCTGCCACATAAAGCAGTGGTTCTAAGTAAGCTGTGGTATATGAGCCAAAGTTCAACAACCAGTTTTCCAGGGGGAAATAATTCTTATTTTGTAGCATTTCATCATTTCATTCATTGTTTTGATTGAAGCACATTTGTTTTGGCTGGCTTCAAAATACCCAAGCATTTTACTGAAAACTGAAGAAACATTAAAAATGGGCTTTTGTGCCTCTTTAACAAATGGTGCTGGCACAACTGGACAACCACATGCAAAAAAATGGGCGTAGACCTTGACCTGACACCATGCACAAAAGTCAGATCAAAATGGATTAAAGACCTCAACATTAGACCACAAACCATAAGGTACATTGAAGACAAGGTCGGCAAAACCCTCCACGATATTGAAGATAAAGGTATCTTCAAAGGTGACACAGAACTAAGCAATCTAGTAAAAACAGAGATCAACAAATGGGACTACATTAAACTAAAAAGCTTCTGCACCACAAAAGATACAGTGACCAGAATCCAAAGACTATCCACAGAATGGGAAAGGATATTTACACAATACCCATCAGATAAGGGGTTGATATCAATGGTATATAAAGCACTGGTTGAACTCTACAAGAAGAAAACATCCAACCCCATCAAAAAATGGGGCGAAGAAATGAACAGAAACTTTACCAAAGAAGAAATACGAATGGCCAAAAGGCACATGAAAAAGTGCTCTACATCACTAATCATCAGAGAGATGCAGATCAAAACAACCACAAGATACCACCTCACACCACAGAGACTAGCGCACATCCAAAAGAACAAAAGCAACCGCTGTTGGAGAGGATGTGGCGAGAAAGGGACCCTTCTACACTGCTGGTGGGAATGCCGACTGGTTCAGCCCTTCTGGAAAACAATATGGACGATTCTCAAAAAATTAGAAATTGAGCTCCCGAATATATCCCAGAGAGGCAAAAAAGTATAATCGAAATGACATCTGCACATGTATGTTCATCGCAGCACTGTTTACAATAGCCAGAATCTGGGAAAAACCCGAATGCCCTAGAACAGATGACTGGTTGAGGAAACTTTGGTACATCTATACAATGGAATACTATGCAGCTGTTAGAAAAAAGGAGGTCACAAATTTTTTATTTAAGTGGATCGGCATGAAAAGTTTCATGCTAAGTGAAATGAGTCAGAAAGAGAGAGACAGACATAGAAAGATTGCACTCATCTATGACATATAGAATAACAGAGTGGGAGACTAACACCCAAGAATTGTAGAAACAACTACCAGGAGGTTGACTCCATGGCTAGGAGGCTGGCCTCACATTCTGGGGAAAGGGCAACTCAGAGAAGGGATCACCAACTATAATGTAGTCGAAGGCCATGTGGGAGAAGAGAGTTGCGGGCTGAATGAGGGCTAGAGACTGAGCACAGTGGCCACTCAACACCTTTATTGCAAACCACAATAGCTAATTAGAGGGAGAGAACAGAAGGGAATGCCCTGCCACAGTGGCAGGGTGGGGTGGGGGGGAGATGGGATTG
Organism: Sorex araneus; assembly: GCF_027595985.1. Taxonomy (NCBI): domain Eukaryota; kingdom Metazoa; phylum Chordata; class Mammalia; order Eulipotyphla; family Soricidae; genus Sorex; species Sorex araneus. Next base: position 180,775,358 of record NC_073313.1, read on the forward strand.
GGGAGGGTGGGAGGGATGCTGGGTTTACTGGTGGCGGAGTATGGGCACTGGTGAAGGGATGGGTTCCCGAACTTTGTATGGGGGAAGCATAAGCACAGATGTGTATAAATCCGTAACTGTACCCTCATGGTGATTCATTAATTAAAAATAAATAAATTTATTAAAAAAATGGGCTTTTGTGAACAGATAAAGTTCAGTTCCCTCACAATTCCACGCCTAAGAAATTCAGGTGTCACCAGGTGTAACTGGGACTTTCTGATGAAGATATTGTCTCCCTGAGTCATATTGTCAGCTGCCTCTTTCTCTTACCTTACTCAGATTATTCTGAGATCCCTTACTCTCTTATCCTCAGCCACCATTATCAATGGTGTCAGTTCTTTTAAAGGTATCCCATTTGTTTTCAACTTCTTTCTTTGGCCTCTTCACCCAGCCAGAGAAACTTCTTAATACTCAATTTAGTCCTACCACTCCCCGAGTTTACATTTTTCAGTGGTTATCGTTTCTATGATGATATAGTCCAAACTCATTCCCACTGAACACAAGGCCAGTTGTCACTGGAACTCACTTACTCAGCCATATGAACTAGCATTTGCGCCTTTGTGAGACACAAGCTGTCCTTGTCCCCGGGGTCTTGTACCTGCTTTCCCCTCTATCTGTCACGCTCTTGCCCACTGTCATCTTGGGAAAGTCCTTCTTATTCACTGGGTCTCAGCCCAAAGATTTCTTCCCTCCAGTTCTCACCCATAACTACTATTTCTCCCTAATATCACGCTGATTTTTAGCTTATAATGTACATACTAAATGTAAAATCTGTAATAGACATAATTTATATAGTCCTTTGTTTAACGTGGCTTTCCCCTTTTGAACTGTGAGACCAGAGGCTTTGTCAATCTTGCTCACCACTGGATATTAAAAATTCAGCGTAGAATCAAGCTCAGTAAAAAAAAAATAAACATTTATACATAGAATTAATTGGTTAGTATTTTTTAAAAGAGAGAAATGAGATCTTCATGCACTTGCACTTCAAATGCTAGTACTGATCTTTTAAGAAAGAGGAGACCATAGCTGGAAGACTGCTTCATGAGCAGAGGGGAGAAGGCAGATGGAATAGAGAAGGGATCACTAAGAAAGTGATGGCTGGAGGAACCAGTCGGGATGGGAGATGCATGCCGAAAGTAGATAATGGACCAAACATGATGACCTCTCAGTGTCTGTGTTGCAAGCTATAATGCCCAAAAGTAGAGAGAGAGTATGGGGAATATTGTCTGCCTTAGAGGCAGGGGGAGGGTAGGAAAGGGGGGTATATCGGGGATATTGGTGGTGGGGAATGTGCACTGGTGGAAGGATGGGTGTTTGATCATTGTGAGACTGTAACCCAAACATGAAAGCTTGTAACTATCTCACGGTGATTCAATAAGATTTTTAAAATTTTTCAAAAAAAAAAGAAAGAGGAGAAATCCCAGAGAGAAACTTGAGCTATGAAGGCAACTGTGTGATCTTCAAGACTGGCCATGCAACCTTCTCCATATCTGAGGCTTCCCTGTCTTGAATTCACACTTTGAGGAATCAACGATTCTAAGTATAAATTCTTGGCATGGGGTTTAGGAAGATAAGATTGATAAAGGGTTAAAGTTTATTATCAAGGCCTTTTGAAGCTGGTTTATTCTCCAGCTTTAGAAAGAGTGGCTGAATTTAAGTTAGCCAAACAAGCAGTAGAGATCATTAATCCCCAAACTTTCTACCTTCATATGAATTCAGGGGGGAAATGAAAGGTATTTTCCATCCAAGATTGGGGGAAGAAATTAATTTTTTAAAAAGACAATATTTTCTGTGACAAAGCAGAGTTAATCATATTAACCACTCAGTGGGAAAGGCATGTGATTTTTGATCAGAGACAACAAAAGTTATGTCAAAATTCATTTTTCTTTCATGATTTTTTAACATTCAATACAAATTAACAGACATTTTCTTAACATCTGTCTTAGTATATGTATTGCATATGTGTTATTTATGTAAGAATGCATATATAATATTTGTATATATCAAAAAAGACAATATTTCCTTCTAAGTTACTCCTGAGTAATAGCAGTGGGAATTAACAATACAATTCAAAATGCATAAGATTAAGGTGTAGGACAAGATATAGGGTCCTGGTACCCAGCAATGCCACCCACATACATAAATCCCAGAAAGGCCAATATTGGAGGACCTGACCTTGATTTTGATGAAGAATGGCAGGAAATGTCTTGATGGCCCAACACCTTTTCTCTGTTCTTCACTTTGAAGACTGTAAGTTGTGATAGCTGCTGCATTCAGGGCTGACTGATCTGAAGATGCACAAGAACTTCAAGTCAATGATCCCTGAAGGAAAAATGCATTGGCTTGATCAGGGTAGTTGGCAAGGGACAGGAAACTAGGGAAACAGGACATGGTGATGGCCAGACAAAGAGAGAGGAGAATGGAGATGTGGGTGGAGCACACCAGGTAGGGTCAGACTCTGCCTCTCTTAGGAATCAGAAGCAACCCAACCCTAACTCCCGCTCTCTCCCATCACGCTACTCCAGCTCAACCTTGGTCAGCGTAGGTGACCGCCCTAGTTGCACACTCTGACAGAGAAATCACAGAGGAGCCTATACCTTTCCAGAGAGTGTGTGTGAGTCCTACAACATGGACCCTAACCAGAGGCCCTCTTATTTCCCAAACACTTTACTCATCCATCGGCCTGTCCATGCCCACCTCTTCCATGCAGTCTTCCTGGCACCACAGCCCACTTTTCTTAAATTCTTCACCTAATAATTCTTCAATACCTGTCATTCCAGATATTTTACTTGCTCAATCACCTCCAGAATAAGATGTGTGGAAAAAGAAAATAAATTCTTCTTGTGTTTATTAGCAGCCAGGAAAACAGTAATACAAAATTTACAACCAGTTTAGGACCTTCACTGGGTCAAAAAGTAGACCCTCTTGAAACACTTGGTATATGAGGAATTCAGAAGGGACAGCAGTGGAAACAAAACAGAGAGGGAGTTTTCATTATTCCTTCAATATTTAAGCATCTTGTGACAAGGTGAGGACTATGGATAATATCACCTTAAGAGCAGAATGTTGGGGCTGGAGCAATAGCACAGTGGGTAGGGCATTTGCCTTGCATGTGGCTGACCTGGGTTCAATTCCCAGCCTCCCATATGGTCCCCCAAGAGCCGCCAGGAGTACTCCCTGAGTGCAGAGCCAGGAGTAACCCCTGTGCATTGCTGGGTGTAACCAAAAAAAAAAGAGTAGAATATTTACAAGACTTTGTAGTGAAATGTATCTTGACCTTGAAAGTCATTTTCACTATATGTGGCAAGTCATAGTAGCCTAGCAAAGTACTTTCTGAAAGAGAAGCAATTCTAAGATAAGCAATACCTTTTATTTGACAATAATATGTTCTAGGACACTTTCTTTGAATTAGTCTACTTCAGTCAACCCTGATTCTATCCCCAACACTGTATGTGATCCCCTGAGCACCACCAGGAATCAGTCCTGAGCACAAAGTTGGGGATAGCCTCTGAGCACCAAGTATGGCCAAACCCACCCACCCCAAATATATATATGTGTGTGTGTATGTATGTGTGTACCAGATTTTCACTTTTTTCACTTTATGATCGCCAGTATAATAGCTCAAAATCTCTCTATCTCTGTCTGTCTCTCTCTTTCTCTCTTCCTCGCTCTCTCTCTTCCTCTCTATCTCTCTCTTTCTATCTCTTCTTCCCCCCCTCTCTTTTTTTCTCTCTCTCTCCAGTCCCTGGGGAAAAACCCAGGGCTTCACATGTGAAGTATGAACTCTACCACTGAGCCACATCCTGGGCTACAAATGTTTTAACTCATTTTAAAAATTTACTCTTTCTTTTTCCAAGTAAAGTAGTATTTAAATAATGAGTGAGAAATAACTTTTGCCAATGCTAACAGATGCTATAAGCAGATGAAAATTCTTTGAGCACAGATACTTGGAAATGTTCCCATCATTGTGTGATTTTATTCTCTGAGATGATATATACAATACCTTTTCTTTTAAAAGATCTAATATTTGCACACTTTAAGAACTTGGAAACAATTTCTAGCCTATTTAACTTTTTTCCAAAGTAAGAGCTCTAGTGAATCTTGAACCCATTTGTTAAAAATACAACTTTTGATTAGTTTACAAGAAATGACATTAAGGAAGATGGAAAGTGACTGGCTGACTAGATGAATTTCAATAAAAACCTTTGCGTAATTGCTGGATGGTATTTTTTTTAAATGAGCATCTTGATTTAGTAAGCACAGCCAGCATTGCATTTCTTCCATTTGGATCTCTGTATCTTTATAAAGATTCTTTTTTCAGCACTGACAACCATTAAAACAATGTATTTTCTAAAATAAACTTACAACCAGAATTTTGAATTCATTGGCCTATTGCAATATTTAAACCACCATTAAAATATATCTAAGGGGGGGGGGTCCAAAGCAGATTTGCCTTGTATGTGGCTGACCTGGGTTCAATCCCTGGCATCACATATAGTCCCCCCAAGCACATCGCGGAGTAATTCCTAAGCAAAGAGTCAGGAGTTACCTCTGAGCATCTCCAGGTGTGACCTCAAAATAAAAACAAAACATGTTATAGGGAAAGTGTAGTGCCTGCCTCGTATTTGGCTTTGGCTGTCATATGGTTCGAATCCCAGAACGTCAGATGATCCCCCATTCACTGTCAGACATGGTCCCTGAGCACAGGGCCAGTAGTAGCCTCTGAGAACCACTGAATATAGCTCTCTCCAAAAAGAAAGCAAAAATTAAAACACATCTGAGCATCTGCTTCGCATACACTAGACCTGGCTATAATCCCTAGCACTGTAAAGGTGCATTTCAAATAAATTTCTCCAAATCTAACAATAATTTTGAATGAGAACAAAATCTTTTTGCAACTAAAAAATAAAGATAGTTTCTAAGAGGCCAGAGAGAGAGCTTGACAGACCAGAGTGCATACCTCGCATACAGAAGACCTGGGTTCAAACCCCAATAGCATATTAAAGGAACAACACAGGAGTTCCGGGTGGGGAGTGAGCCCCGAGCATTAATCTGGGTGTGGCATAAAAACAAAACAAAAGGTTTTTGAAAAATATATTTTTAAATAAAGTACCTTGATAATTCTCTTTATTTCTATAGGATATTATTTCTTTTGAGTTTCTTTTCTTTTCATAGTTTCTTCTGTCCTACTGATAAATAATATTTACAAAACTTTAAAAGTCAATAGATTTACGTTAATGTATAATATAGCTAGTTGTGTATGTTTTAATCTAGATATAGCACTAGCACTGAAAGAAATGCAGATGTGGATTTAATGGAGAATGATGGAAATACAGGATCAAAACTGCATGGTATCATAGTAGCCAAGATGTAGGTAACCTAAGGGCCCAACAATATATAAATAAACAAAGGCAATATGCTATGTGTGTATCTACATGGAATAATACCTAACCTTAAGATGAAATCCTGCCAATTGTAGCATCACTGATTAACCTAAAGGATATGGTGCTTAAGGACTTAAGTCAGATGGAGAAAGACAAACTCCAAACGATACTGTTCTTAGGTATAAGATAAAGAAATAAAAATAGAACCAGAGAGATAGCACAGGGTTTAGGCCCTTGCCTTTATGAAGCTAGCCCTGATTTAATTCCCTGCAGCATGTATGGTCTATTAGCCACCACTAGAAGTGAGCCTGATCACAGAGCTAGGAGTTAGCCCTGAGCATCACCAGGTGTGGTCAAAAAATTAAAACTTTAAAGAAACAAAACAAATGAATGGACTGAATAAATCTAATCCAAGCTTTCAAACCCCAAGACCAAGTGGTTTCCAGAGGGAAGGGAAAAGAATCGGGGTGGCGCTATAAAAGGAATCAGTTATTCGGGGGCTGGAGTGATAGCACAGCAGGTAGGGTGTTTGCCTTGCATGCGGGCAACCCGGGTTCGATTCCCAGCGTTCCATCTGGTTCCCAGAGCAGGGCCAAGAGTGATTCCTGAGTGCATGAGCCAGGAGTAACCCCTGTGCGTCGCCAGGTGTAATCCAAAAACCAAAAAAATAGGAATCAGTTATACAAAAAGGATGGCATGAGTTGAACTTAAATATTCGAATGTTGATTTATTTTGACATACACCTGAAACTTGTTTAATGCTACAGCACAATGTTTCTTCATTTTATAAAATGAAAAATAATCAAATAAAACTGCAAAATTTGAATGCTTTTCAAGTAGAGGAGTGGGAATCACTCCTGATTCACATGAGTAAACCACTTCACCAGTAGATTGGTGACAGCAGCAATAACATAATTCTCTATGCCACCCAACATTTGGCCATTGTGGCTCAGGAACTATTTGTTGAATGGAGGGATGACAGAACAGTAACAGACAAGAAGGGGTAAACACGGTTGTTGGAAAGGCTGGAAAGATACTGTTCTCTCCTTGGAATACCACCTGCCTAGGAGCCAAAGTCTCAAGTCATAGCTTCACACAAACTTTTTTAGTGACGTTGGTCTTTTTTTTCCTTACCCACAAAAATTAAATCTATCTTCAGGTGTTTCTGTGTCAAAGGCATCTCCGCCACTTTCTTGTGATTCTTATCTTCTAATATATCTAAAATTACTCTTAAATTATACACTTTTTTAACAAATCTTATCCTAAGTAATAATGATCTAAACATCATAGGACTGATGAAATAGTTTTTTCTTTCCTTTCCATTATAATAAATATGTCACTAACAAAACATAACATATTTTATTTTCTTGTTAATAGGAATATCTACATCAATTTCGGGGAACCACAAGGTCAGGTGGTATTTTTAAGGTCCATTCAGTTCTGAGTGCCACGGTTCCATAATTCTATGCATGGTATGACTTTCTTCTCCTTAAAATTTCCCCAAATCTGATGGTCAGGCTCAGATTGAGACTCTCACCTCATCCTCCAACTCTAGAAACACTTCCATTTTCCCATCTGGAGTGTGCTCTCAAATAAGATTTGAGGGGATAAAAGTGGGATCATTTTTATTTCAGTCCAACAAGCTCTGTCTTGGTGTCAACCACTCCAAACCACAGCAATATGATACTCTATTTATGAAATGGATGGGTTTTTCTTAAACTGACAACTTTGAGCTGAAATCTTTTTTCATCCACACATCAGAATTATAGTGCCAAGACTGCAGAATTTATATGTAAAGCCATGAGGGTATGGAGCCTCACGCTTAGAATCAGAGGACTGGGTCAAGTTCATGAGGGACTTTTCAGCAGTGTCATCTGGACAAGTTATCAAAAGCATCTATGGCATCAATGGAAACACGACTGGCCCTTTCCATGTGCCATTCCAGAAAAATAAAGACAAATGCAACTTTCCTTGCATGTGCACATATGGCCCATGTGTCACACTGTGGCACTGTCATCCTGTTGTTCATTGATTTGCTCGAGAGGGCACCAGTAACATCTCCATTGTGAGACTTGTTGTTACTGTTTTTGGCATATCAAATATGCCACGGGTAGCTTGCCAGGCTCTGCTGTGCAGGCGAGATACTCTAGGTAGCTTACCAGGCTCTTAAAGAGGGACCAAGGAATTGAACTGGGTCAGCCGTGTGCAAGCAAACATTCTACCAGCTGTGCTATTGCTCCAGTACTGCCCCCCATGAGTCACACAACGAACAATGGGTGGGCTGCTCTTCCCCAGAACCTAGACTGACCATGAGGACTACTGCAGCAACCAACACAAAAAGCACTGCCCTGGCAGAACATTCATCCACGAAGAAGAGAAAGACCATGAAACAATGCATCATCAAACACATGGGATGTTACAAAGCAGAGAAAAATGAAAGAGGGCCAGGGAAATGGGGACTTTCTAAGAGCTATTCTTCCCAGGATTGCAATTCCCTTCTGCATGCTCCCTTTCTGTTCTATTCCCCTCCTTTTACCCTAGCCCCCAATTTCTAATCCCTCCTCCATGACAGGTCCCATTATTCAGGTTTGCAACCAGAATCACCCACCAGTCTCATACTCAGAAAGTATAAGATTTCCCAGCTGGTATCTGTCAGACAAGCCCTGAGGCTTGTCCTGGATTAAGCAGAGACAGATCAGAAAACTCAAGTTCATCCACAATTGAAGCAGAAGTCCATACAACCAAGGTATAGGACCTCAAGGAAGTCACTGCACTTCTCTAGAAAATCAGGTCTCCTTTCCAGGAAATAAGCAGGTGGGTTCTCTCTAAAAAACACTTCTAGTACTAAAGTTTCCTAAGTGTAATTATATTAACAACAAATAATAATGCAAAAATATTGAGATAAGTGGATTGCACCCAGTATGGTACTGACGCTCCTAATATCATATAAATGACTTTAATTCCCAAATGGGACTTTAAAAAAGAATGGATATGACCCTCCAAAGATATTGCTACCATAGGTATAGTCACTATACTGAAGACCAGTTACATTGCATTCCTGTGATCTGCCAGGCACTGTTCTAGACATTCACCTTATTGTCTCTATATACTTATGAGAACTGGCAAAAACCTCCATACTGCTTTCAACAGCAGCTTCCACCAGGCTCCTCTTGCATCTTTCTGGGTCCACCTTGCCTCACACCTGTCCATAAGAAGGCAAGGCCTCTGGGCCAGAGGTCACACACTAGAGACTTGTCCCTTGAGCATAAATATAGCACACACAGAGTTGACTTGATCATTATCTTCAAATAGCAGCCAACTCATTTCACAGTAAGAAAAATTAAATACTAAATGTCTGGCTTCCTTCCAAGTGGCTAAGCCCACTTCTAACCCACAGTTTTATCTGGCATTGGCTAGAGCTAAGCTCCCTGAGATAAGGCATGATCACACCAATTTTCCCCAGACCTCACCACTCTCTGTTGCCTCCTGGTCAGGCCCCTTCACTCCCTAAAAATATTTGCCTCAGCCCTATTCCAGAACTTGAAAACAGTGCTAAAGGATTTCAAGATCCAGTAAATAAGGGGGACACTGAAATGTTCCTCACCAGGTAATGCACATAGTGAATGTACATTAGATTTAACTGAGAGCCAGAAATTAAATTAACAATAACCACTCACTATGTCCCCACCCCCACCCCACAACAGCCCCAAAGTGCTCTGGAGTGGTCATTTCCTCTAATAATCTTTCTTTCTTAAAAAAAAAAAAAAGAAAATTAAAAAGACATAGGAACTCAAGAGAGGTTAAGTGACTTACCCAAAGCCACATCTCTGATGTTTCCAGCCCAGCCCTACTCTTCCTTAAGTTTAAAGTCTCCTTGCCTCCTTCCTTGCATTTATATAGTATTTTCAAGTTTTCCAAAATGTAAACTCCACTACAAAAATAAGAATTATTTTCTAAATTAGATAATGCTAAAAAAAAGGGTCCACCAGGCATATTTAGTCTCCTGTATTGGTGGCAAGGATGGCAGGGGGCTGGGAGATGGTAGGGGAGAGCTTGAAGCAGACTGAGTGAGCCTTGCAACTGTGGAGCCATGTCGAATTTGGGAATAAATGTGAGACCCACCAACAAATGTGCCTGTGTCTTTTGCAAGACTTCAGACATTCCAGGCCACCAGGCTGATCAAACCAATTTAACGGGGCTAGGGGTGAGGGTGAGCTCAGATTTGCTCAATGTTAGGCTGTGTCTGGGCGTGCAAAGTCAAGCATTTCTCACTGACTGGTCAATACCACCCCAGTGAGGCAGAGGTAAAGAAAAAAAGCAAACTGCAAAATGCACACCCTTGCTTGTGTGAGAGCATCCTGGAGTTTGCCGGTCTGTTCTTATAACAAATGATTGTCTGAAATCTATTCTCCCAAGCCCCAATCCCATTGAGAAAACCATTCTTGGATTTAGTAAGTGCTGACTTTGTTCAAGGTGCACACAGCAGATGAATTAAACTTGGTCCTTACCCTGAAGTCAGCTCACATCAGGTAGACACTCAGCGTGCTCTGGGTGCCCCTCTAAAAGTCTGAATGAGAAAACTGGATCACTGGCCACTGTCTGACTACTGCAGCTTCTCTCTCTGAGAAAACAGCTCAAAAGACTTCAAGGCATAAAAAAAATTTTAAAAAAATATAAAAAAAGACTTCAATGCATGAGCCCAGCCCTGAGCTTGATTCCTGGCAGCTCATGGCCCTTTGCCCCATGGGGCATAAGTAGCACTACATCTTGGGACCTGACCCCACACCAGCAGACCCCCAGAGCTGGGTCAAGTATCAATAGGCATGGCCCCCGAGCCCCTGAGAACTCATGGAGGAGTCCTTTCTCCCTTCTTCCATAAAGAAAAGATCAATCTGGGACTGAGTTTTCCTCTCCACAGTGGTGATGACAAAATACCCCCCACACAAAGTCATCACATGATTGACCTCAGAAGTCACCAAACATTTTTTGCTCTTGTTGTCTTCATCCAAAGTGAAAAACCAGGGGTCATGATACGTCACTTGTCCCCCAGTTCATTTTAATGCAACACCTTGGCAGAACCCAAGAGGTACTCTGAAAATATTCATATATGAGGATATAAGAAAGGGCAGTGAGACCTAAGATCTGAGTATCTTAAAGAAAAGACTATGAAGCCAGCAGAACAAAGGAGTAAGATCACAAAATTAACTAAAAATGAAAGGGGTGGCTGTGTGGGTAGAAGAGAGATTCTCTTCTGCAAAAAATATTCAGGGGAATAATATGGATTTTCATTCAATGGCACATATAGGTTTGGGGTTTGTTCTCTTTTTTTTGGACATTGGGGCCACACCTGACCGTGCTCAGGAGCTCCTCCCGGATCTGAGCTGAGGGAGTCATATCTGACCATCCTCAGGACCTCATGGTCCTAGAGATGGAACCCCAGACTCCTGGATGCAAAGCATGCACTTAACCCGTGGAGCTATGTGTTCTTGAGTGAGTGCTTCCAGAGCACTAAGCAGTCAAGTGACAGTTACAAAGATAAGTCATACAAAGATGAAGCCACACCTGGATATTTCCCTAAACACCCAGTATCTCCTAGGAGTACCAATCACATGGAAACCTAAAGATACTCTGCCTCTATCAGTCACGCCTTATTTTGTCTAGTTGGCACATAGGAAGAACACAATTAAAACTGATGAACTGAAGTTCCTAGAGGGCAAAGACCACATTGTGTGTGTGTGTGTGTGTGTGTGTGTGTGTAAAGTGCCACACCCAATTTATACATTAAAAGTCTTGTCATCGAGGAGAGTGGGTGCCCTGGTCTACAAGCAGACGGCCTGGGAGGAGGACACTTGATCTCAGTAAATCAGCAGCCAAGGTCAGAAGTGGCATTGGCCACAGGGTTCCATTGGATACAGGCATTTACCCACCATGGCTAAAATGCCTGAGTGCCTGGGAGAAAGATAAGCCCTCTGGCTCCTTTGACATCTCAGAACCCAGCAAGGCTGTGTCTGCCCCATCTGCTGAGTCCCTGCCTGGCCAAATGAGTCAGAGCAAACATTCTCCTAGTGAATAAGGCTGAAATCTGAACCAGCTCTGTGTGCAAAGCCCAGAAGAGGGGGAAATGGTTTGCTTGCCAAGTGATGCTTTTCAAACCTTATTTGCTTTTTTAAAAAGTTTGGAAGAGATGTTGGTCCAAAAACTCATAGCCTTCTACTTCTCTGGATCAGGGTGGTAAGATGGAGATCACACATTCAAGGATTGCATTAATATTTACCCAAATTAAATGACGTCAATCTGTCTGATTAATTCGATTGAACCTGCATTTTCCTGGTTTGCCTATTTACAGAAGAAATGTGGGAGTCTGAATGTCCTGGTGGTTGTCACTGATTACTTTTCTGGTAAGATTGTAAGATTTACACTCCAAAACCCAATTCAAGCAATTTAAGAATTTGCCTATCAAACCCCTCAGGGCTGGATTAGTCTTCAATGATTTTTTTCCTACAAGCAATCAGGGTACAGGGCAGCCTATACATAGAGAAAACAGGGAGAGCCAGCTCTCCTTAGGACTGAGCTTTCCACCCACCCAAAACCCCTTCCTAGCTGTGAGTAGCCGGAAGCCAACCTACATTCTTAAATTCCAGGGGAAAAAATATTTGACCCTGGTTGCAATGAATTTGATACTTCTGAGCCCTGTGCAATATGTGTGATATGTAATCTATATCAGGACTTATAATCCTAAATGTAATATTCATCCTGGCAAGAAAGTAATTCTTTGCTAATCTTTCTGACTTTATTGCATTTTCTGTCTAGAAATGCTCAATTCTAACAAATCCATTTGGGCCTTAAAACCACCCATGTTCATTGTTTGTCTATAGCAGAATGTTATCAATGGAGTTCAGTTATTTATCTGACAAAGAATAAGGACTGTCCTCGGAGACCTTTCTCTGCTTTCTTAATAACGGCAATAACTGTCATTATTCAGGAAACTAAACTCCCATTCAAAATGAATTTTAGATTTTGTCCTATGCTTTCTGCACATTGAATTGAAAGTTCATGAGTTTTACGACCCACCGCTGAGGGTGCCGATGAGGGGTGGGAAGAGCTGGGAGATTGCAAATCTATTGGATTGTCAGACAGAGAAATAACTGTATAAAATTTTAATTATCTATCTTGAAGTAATAATAAATGTTTGATGAGATAATAATGAGACATGCAGGGAAATGTTAATGAATGTGTGGAACATAAAGAGTTTAAATAAAGGAAGAAACTGAATTGCTCCATAATCTCCCATTGCTTATATTTTTCATACAGCGCTGAGAGTCCAATGGAGTTGGCTTGTATTTAGGATAATAATGCATTTGTTTATGGGGAAAACAAAGATCTTTGCATATTTTTCCCTTGGCAAAACTGTTACCAAAATAACTCCTGATTTTCAGTGAGGCTTTGGAGCTTCGTTTTGAAGCTAAGTTTTATATTTTCCCTAGCTTCTCTCTGGATGGGCTTCTATTTCCTTGTGGCCATTCCAAGGAGAGGTTATTCATGGGATAAGGTCAGCAGAAAAGGCTCAGGTCACAGGTGTCAACTACCCATGGCACTGAGCTCATTACCAGCTTAACACAACCAACACTAGAAATTGTCTTCCCTTTCAGTGGCGTTGTTTACGCAGAAAAACACCAGATAATTAAAACCATTTTATGAGTTGTGGCAAGAACAGAAATGATGATGACTCAGGCCTCAAGATTCATTGGTGAGGGCGGTGTACAGGGCCAGGGGTCCCACTCATAGAAAGTCTTAGAAATACAGAGTATTGACCAGATGGGACATTTGCAAATACTTTTAAATTTTTCACTTAATGCCTATCAAGGCCTTATTCCAGACCTCCAGAAAGAAATTCAAGAAGAAAGGTAGCAGGAGAGGTAAAGCAGAGTATCAAATCACCTTAGACGCGCCCCCCCCCCCCCCGCCCAGGAGACCAAGATTATGGGACTGAAATCGCACCTGAGCCATACCGAATGATGATCATAAGGAATGATGATGTAGAATGAACTCTAGGCAGATTCCTCATTTGATTCTTGTAGCAGTATGAGAACAACTAAAAAGGGACAATTTCTCAGGTAACAGGGAGCAGTTCTGTGTGAGTAGGGCTTTCCATTCCAAGAGATAAGTAGCTCCTACCTTCTTTTGCAAATTAAAGTGCTTAAATGTAGAGAAGTATGTGCCCCATATCATAATGTCAGTAACAGAGACGAGATTAAATTCTAGTTCTTGCTTAAGTTGTAACCAGGGTGGTCCTCATGGTATTAGGAGTCATGTCCCCACTTCCTCTGCACTTCTGGAGAACATATCCCATATGTCAGCATCACCCAACCTCCCCCAGGGCCTACTGTGTGAGAGGGTCCTTTCAAGCCACCTGTGCACTAGCTTTGGAAGGAGGGACAGTCACCTGTTCTGTCAGAGACTTCATAGAACCACCCCATGAACTATTTCTGGCACTTACAGACCAAGAAACTGAGTTCTGGTAGAAACAGGTATGATGAGAAAAAGGATCCCTTTGCTCAGTGCTCCTTTTCTCAGGCCCTAAAAGTTGCTGCACTTTCTAGCCAACTTCAAACACCTCTCGAATATCCTGTGAAGCTGAAAGACTGAGAGCATCTAAGTGGAGGCATAATGGGATGCAGGAAGGAGAGAGAGAGAGAGAGAGAGAGAGAGAGAGAGAGAGAGAGAGAGAGAGAGAGAGAGAGAGAGAAAGAGTGGTGTGTGAATTCAGACAGAACATATTCTGTCGGAACTGAATTCCTTTTTGTTTGCATATGTCACCAACTCAGCGTTTCCGAAAGTACACCAACATTCTCATGAAACTAAGTCAGCCTCAGAATGTACCATTACAACTTCATAGATCCGGGATGTAATCTGGACTCCACAGAGATTTGGGCAACAATTTGCTTAGACCCCAACCCCCAACTCACTCCTCCCTTCAGACTGGCAGCCACTCTGTGGGAGGTAAGCCTCAAGGCGACCTTTGTTTTTAATCTTCTGATACCAGGGGCAGTTGTCTGGCTGTAAAATTACATCAGTCTCTTCCAAGATCCTTGGGGCCCCCATCCGGTGGGAGAACCGACCCCAGAACTGCTTCTCTGATATTCTGGAAGAAGTCCCCAAAGCCCAGAACTGGAGAAAAAAAACAGGGAGGAGAGGATCCCTCATGCTTCTTTCCAAGAGTTACTGAATCAAGGACAATTCCCTGTCCCCTCTCTGACCAGCAGGATCAGAGGGTAAAGGTGATCAAAGAGCTTTCCCTTTCCAGGACTGCCTGCTTCTGCCCAGAACCTATTTGTCAGTATGTTTAGCTCCTCAGCAGTGCACACACACACACACACACACACACACACACACACACACACACACACTCCCCAGCACCACCACACTCACGAGAAAGTGTATACAAACACTCATGAGCACCAACACACTCTACACACACACACACACACACACACACACACACACACACACACACATACACACCCCCACCACCACCACCATACCACACCACACACTCACATATATGATCTACACAGCAAGCTGGGTGGTAGTGAGATAATTTAAAATAGTTGCCTAGTGTTCCCTTAAGCTTGGCCCTACTTCGGGGAGGAGGGGGCCCTTCATCCTCCAGGCAACAGCTGGAAGACTTAGCTGAATAGTGTGACTTCAATGTGGAGGGTCACAGAGTGCTGATCTAAGGACTGAGAAGTCTTGCTCACCCAACTGTTGACACTCAGTAAACGGGGCAGGCGGGGCTGGTGTGGGCATCTGAGGAAGAAGGCCCCCACCCCACCCCCCACCAGAGAAAGAATAGGAAGCGACTTTTATTCAAGGTTCACAGGGGTCCCCAGCCCCCTTCCACCCCCTGCCAAAGTCACTGGGCCCTTTCCCTGCCTCCCAGTTACCTTGTATTATAACAGGATTAAAGTATATTTAGCTCCTCTATTAGCATACTTTAGCCCCATTTTGGCCTACTTAAGGCTTCCGGCTGACTTTGATCAGTTTTGCGTTCTACTGGCCAACAGGAGGGCCCCCCGGTTGGCCAAAATACAGCAACAAAAAAAAAGTAGCGGGGAAGGGGAGTCAGACTGTGAAATTATCCTGATGCTTGCCCCTTTATCCCAACATTCTGTGGCTTTTCTTAAACGGTCCAGTTCCCTGCCCCCCCTCCCGCCCCCAATGGGCAGAGAGGGGGAAGGTAGCAGAAACCAGTAATAATTAGGTCTTAGTAGGAAGAGGAGAGAAAGGGTTTGAGCATCTCCTAAGAAAAGAAGGGGAGGGGGGAACCCTATAATTTCTACAGTGTCTGCCTTTTTATTGCTTGCATTTGCATATAAATTAAATCCATATTGTAGCTTTAAGGCAAGCCGGGCTTAGAATTCCACACAGCTCGGGGTCCCATTGTCTTACATCCAGTTCTAGGCGGCAGCAAAATGAAAAGGGAGGGGAGAGCAGAGGAAAGAGAAAGTCAGCTTTGTAGCGTTTTTTTTTTTTTTAATTGCCTGTTTGTTTTCTCCGCCAATTACAGGCAAATTAATATTTAAACTTTGGGAGGCTGTGAGGAAGTGCTTACAAAATAGGTCTCAGATTCCAGGGGGCGCGGCCTTTTGCTCTCGGCCATCCTGGGGTTGAAATTTCATGGTGGTGAAATGAAAAATAATCATCGTCATTAAGTCACGGCCTGAACCTAGCTCCTCTTTCGATTTCTTCTCTCAACATGCCAAGGGCACTGAGATGCCATTGTGCTTCTGGAATGGTCCAGGCTTACTGGGGAGAGCACGGACTGAGTGATTGTGACATCCGTAGTCTTCCTAGCTTTCCTGTGGACCGGCGGAGCTCCAGCCCAATGTAGCATGGCTCAGTCGAAAGTGCCCTTGAATTAAATTCTAATTTCAGACCCTGACCTGCAAGCCTTTGCATTTGAGGTTAAGTTTACCTCAGAAACACACATACGGCGGTTCTCTTAGTAAACCTCTCCACTTGGATGTGTGCCCGTTGAGAGGGGTAAGACAACACGAGGTAGCCTGTGTGCTGCACCCTCTGAGGAGCTGCCAAATTTCTGAGGAAGCCACCCGTGTGCCGAGTGGCCATAAAAACAGGCGCACATCCAAGGGCACCTCTGAATCCAGCACTCATTCATGACAGCCAAGTTCTAACAGATGTCAAGGAGCAGGGACGTGTAGTTTTTGCTGTGTTTTTTTTTTTCCAAATTAATATACGTGCCCTGCATTGCTACCCTTTTGGGGTTTTTTTTAATCCCATCTCATCTCCTAAAACCTTTCTTCTCCACAGGCCATGCAAGGTGTATTGTCTAGTTTGGAAGGAAGGACCAAGTAAGCTCTTATTGCTATGAAATTTGCTTTAGTCAATTCCCACTTTGACATTATCCCCACCACTGTTCTCACGGTATTCAGGGCCCTCCGTGGAATTCTTTGTCTCTAATTCCTCTCAGAACCAGTTTCTCTAACCTCTGCCACCACCTACATGCTACCAGTTCTGTTTCGAGATTTTCTTTCGGCCCTTGCCCTTAGTTTTTCATTTGTTTCCATAAAGGTACTTTTCCAAAAGTCAAATTGGAAGTCAGATTCTCAAACATGACCTCCTGTTTCATGTATTCAGAAAGGAAAAGTCCTGATCTTGAATGACAGATGGCCACCTCCCTCATAGAGGACCACTGAATTTTATTTCTGCTTTCTTCGAATCTCGCTCCTACACTTCGTGTTCCTCAATGACTGGCTCAGGACGCCTGGGCGGCTCCTCCTTCATCTGGTCCCTGACATGGGCACTCTCCAACATGATGCAGTTTTATGGAAACCACTAAGTCTAATCAGGCTCATTCTACCCATTTGCCAGATCTCTCTTTCTGGAAAAACATTAAGTGCCCAACTGGGAGATTCCAAATCCAGCATCTCCCACTCTGAGTCCACAAAAAGAAGAAAAATTTACCCTGATAACCAAAATTTTTTAAGACCAGTAATCAATGAACTAGATTTCTCAAGTTGTTTTGAAATAGTAATAGTGAGGATAAAAATAGTTACTATTCTTATTAATTTACTTAAGTCCAATTTGATGCTAAGTGCTTTATAAGCACTTTTTAACCTCACTGCAGTCCTGGGTGAGTAAGATGCTATTGTTATTCCTCTGGTTTTATAGATTAAGTAACAAAGAGGTTAAGTAATTTACTCTAAATCCCAAAGCCTATCATTTGCACAGCCAGGATTGAAACCTAGGCCACCTGTCTAGAGCCCATTAATTAACATAACCATCTGCCATAGTCCAATATTGTCACCTTAGGACATCAGGAGACGTGAGCATCTAGGAGGGACTGAGACCCTAACCTGTGTCTTTGCCTCTGGCTGAGGGCAGTCCTTCAAAGCTGATAAGATTCTGCCCATTTTGCAGATCAGAAACTGAGACTTAACAAAGAAAGGTAAAAGATTTTGCTCCAATTTCTCATTGAAGGATAAAATGAGGCATACTAAAATGTTTAAGAATCAGGGTAGGACCAACCCAGCTTCAATCCCCAACACTGGTTCTCTGAGCAATACCAGGCGGTCAGTCCTGAGCACAGGGCCAAGAGTAAGCCTGCACACCACTGAGTGTGGCCCAAAAAACAAAGAGTTGAGCTGGAGAGTTGAGCTGGAGACACAGTTCAAGTGGTAGAACATGGTACCTAACATGTGCAAGGTCCTGAGTTCTTTCAATTCCTGGCACCACAGGGCCCAACACTGCTGGGCTGAGCATCAAACAATCAGACCCACACCCAGGGGTTGACCACACTGGAAGCAGCCCCAAGTGCCCTGGGCAGTGTTGGGGGTGACCATATGTAAAACTAAATTAAAAGCCTGAGACTCTGAACTGAACAAAACTGATTCAGACCTGGCAACACTATGTCAGCAGTGCTTAGGAGTCCTCCCAACAAGGGGCAAAAACAAGGCTTGCACAGAGGAAGTGTGGAAGCAAAGAAAGAAAATTTTTTGTTCGGCTGTATTTAAAGTCTACTTACTCATTTGTAACGGGTTGTCCTTGACATTTTGATTTTATAACTCAAAGCACTGACAGGCTTAGCTTCTGGTTTGTCCTGGTATAAGAGCTGCCTCAGTCTAACATCCTTTTTGCCTTATTAATTTAACTCTCCCATGCTTTCAGACCGGGCCCAGAGTCAATCCTGGGCAATGGAACCAGAAACACCATCTAGTTCCGACTCTACCACCTGCTCCCAGCAGAGATGTCACTGGGAGCAGACATTCACCCTTGTTCCCCACAGCCAGCTGACTTTTTGGCCAGCACCATGTCTCTGAAAGATGGACTGGTCTCATGGATCAACAGAGACTGTACCAAAGGCAGCACAAAGGTCCCTGACCTCACACATCTCACTCCCCCGCCCCCCCCAGAGTGCTGGCAGAAGCCAATGAGATGCTTGGAAATGGCCTGGGATTTGTCTTCAAGATCACTGGTGATGCAAATGCTCTGTTCACTCCAGGGTGTTTGAGGCTCCTCCCTGCCCCCAGGCCTTCCAAGGCCCACAGCTGAGCCCACCCCAGACACAGCCTTGTCTCAAGCCTGTGCCTGATCAAGTCCACCGACACCCAAGGAGAGGTTGTCACTAGAGTGAGATTGTTCAGGAGATCCAGCTTCCTTTCTGAGTTTCAGGTAGCTGAGTCAAACATTGGTTACACTTTTCCTTTCTTTCTTCCTTTTAATTGAATCACTGTGAGATACAGTTACGAAGCTTTCATGTTTGAGTTTCAGTAATACAATGCTCTAACACCCAACCCTTCACCAGTGTACATTTTCCACCACCAATGTCCCCAGTATCCCTCCCACCACCCCTATCCCACCACTCCCCCTGCCTCTATGGCAGACAATTTTCCCTCTTACTCTCTCGATTTAGGGGCATTATGGTTTGCAATACAGTTACAGTTACTGAGAGTCCATCATGTCTGGTTCTTTATCTACTTTCAGCACACATCTCCCATCCAGAGTGATCCCTTCAACCATCATTGACTTAGTGATCCAGGAATATACACACACAGAGACACAGACATGCATCAGCATACCACTTCCCCTGGGTGATCACAGTTATGTTAATGTAAATAACTCCTGTGCAAGGATAAGCAGCACCATACAGAAGCATGCGTGTAAAGTACACACACGTCCAGGCCTGAGTATGCATGCTTGTGTTGCTGTCCACACCGTTGGCAGCACTTGATCTGCAACATTTTTTTCACATAACAATTTTATTCTTCCACATCCACACATCTAGCTGTCACAACCGTTTTAATGGCTACAGGATGCTCCATTATTTATCTCATAAGTCCACAAGTCAACAGTTTCTTGATTGCTTGGCTATAAACACAATCCCCAATGTGAAAGTGACTGTGCTAAAATACTGGTCAGAAAAATTCCTGGGTGGAATGGGAAATGTGCGTTTTTCACTTTGAGAGTTATCAACAAATTAATCTCCATGGAGATTTTATCCCTATAGATGTCAGCCAACACTGTGACAAACTTTGTGTTTCCCCACAACCATGGAAGCCCTTGGTGATAGGGGAACTTTTTGACCTTTACCAATTGGATAGATGAAAAGCATTCTCTGGTGTTTTAAACTTGTATTTTTGCTATTGAGCAAAGTAGAGCGGCTCCGCAGGTGCAAGGAAAATCATTGAATTTCCTGTCATGCAAATGATGCGTGCCCTTTGTCAATTTTTTGGTGAAATTTATTAGTCCTTTTCTTATTAATTTATAATGGCTCTTTACATATTAAAAGAATTGCTCTTTCTTGGAATGATTAGCTGCAAACATTTCCTCCTGGTTTTCCATTTATTTTGCTAATGGTGTTAGTTTTCTTTTGTCCCAAGTGGCCTTTTACACAGCCTGGATTCATTCTCATTTCAGTCCTGTCCCTAACTGTGAGTTACTTAATAAGCAGAGTTGTGTTTGTAGCCACCAATACAATTACAAGCAATCAGACGAGTTGACCATCACAGCGGAAATTCTTAGGGATTCGGCTTTGTAGCTCTTGGTTCTTTGAATGCAGACTAAAGGCTGCATTCAGTCCTGCTCGGCTCTGGCATCCCCCTCTACGTCATGCTTGTAATTCCGGCATCACATGGGTTAAGGACTTTGCTGTCCGTTTACTGGACACTACTGAACATTATTGCAAGTGGCAAGATGGTCTTATCTCCCTTGAGCCTCATGTTCTTGTTCCCCACATTTGGGCCTCACCCCAAGCCTCTCTGACTTTCAGAGCACAGAGCAGCCAGGGATCTAGATCCTGTATAGAGTACTGAACTTCAGCCTTCCCTGCCCTTGCAAAGGATGGTCCCTTAACCTCCACTCCCTACCTCTCCTCTGCTTTGGAGTGGCCATTTAGATCTATTCTACAATACTGGTATCACATAGAAGCCCCCCATACTTGCCTGGATAGTATAAACAGTTACACTTTTGTGGTGGTGCAGGTAAAGACTACAAAGGACGTGGGCAGCAGCGCCAGTGCTGGCCTTTGACACGGCCAACACAGCTTTCTGGATAAACGCTGATTTCCTTCGGCGGGTCTGTGTCCTCCCCTGGGAAATTTATGTTTCTTCCTGGCATCCATGTTACATCTTCTCTGGCTACCACCGAGACAAAGTACTCCTCCCCTGGTTTTGAGAAAGGCTCTTTTGAGTCAAAGAATTCTCTCTAGCCTCTCAAAGCAGTCCCTGCTTTGAGAATAAGATGCCCCTTTCTCCTGCCTGCTCTAACCCAAAGCCTCAAATGCCAGTCTGCAACAAAACAACAAAATTCCTCCTCTGGCCTTCCTGCTAAGGCCTACCTCCCAGACACTTAAGGATTTAAAGTGCACAGGGACCTTGGCAAAAGGGAAGCTTTCTTACACCCTGGGAGCTGGCCAAAGTCCTCTCCCTTTCAAAAGCACTCCTTTGGATGACAATTCAAGAGACCATTGGATCTGAATGCTCATTAAGATTGTTTTCAATCTGGCCAGACAGGTAGCAGGTAGCTCAGCCTACTGACTGCAGGCTCTGCACGTGGGAGGTCCAGGGTTGATCCCTGGTATCATATCATTCCCCATCATCCCCAAACACCACCAAAGCACCATGGAGTGTGGACCAAAATGGAAACAAACAAAAAAGTAATTTTTAAAATTCTCTGGGCAGGATCTGGGTGCTGGAGACAGAAGACTGAGGGGTCTGGATCCCCCGGGTCTCCGGGGTGTCCCAACACCAGAGGAACACAGCAGACAGCACCTCCTAATACCCCCAGGAGCTGAAAGCAGGATAATACGTTGACTGATGTTCACCTGGAGACACTCAAAGAAGACCTGACCTACACCAGAAGATGAACTGGGGACAGGAGAAATGTCCTAGCAATGCAGCTTTATTTGTGGCTTCAGTTAGGGGAGCAGAAGGGAGAGAGATCCCTGAGTTAAACAAGGAATAATGAAAGTGAGATCAGCAATGACTTTCCTTCCCCCACCAAAGAAAAGAAGTGCCCAGGACACCCAAGCTTGCCTTTCAGTTTCACCAGAAGTCAAGGCTGGATGCCCCATGCTGACCAGAGCCAGCCCAAAAGGAATCAGGCTAACAATAACCACATGTATGCTTTGCACAGTGCACCCGGGCACTCGGTTAAGTGCTCTCTGCAGGTTATTTCACAGAAGAGATGCAGCTCCCTTAAAGGAAAACATGCTCAGATGAGCGGTGTGATTTAGCTCAGATAAATCCTCCAAAGCTGGAGAAATTGAGAATATAGCACAGGTCTGTCTACTCACACATGTTACTTGACACGAAAGCCAGAAGGACTCGGGAGCTATGTCCTGCACTGCATCCAGCCCACCTTTGTCATCCAAAACAAACTAGAAGCTGTTCAGGCCTGCACCCCCAAAATACAGTGCTGCCACATGTACCAGCTTCTCTACAGAGCAAGTATTCCTCAGATCAGTACCAAATCACAGAGATTTGGAGGGCTCAAAAAGCATCCCATTTCCAAGGGATTCACATACACTCCAGGGACCCAAAGAGCTTGCAGGCATGGCCAGCAAGAGGTCGAACAAAGCCAGTAGTCTTGCATTTTCAGCCTTGCCAGAGCTGCTACTGTCGGCTTGAGTTGTGAATGGGATGCCGTTTAAACAAAGAGGTGTCACAGATACTCACCAGTCACTGCTGAAGTGTGGAGAGGGGTGGCAGATAGGGCCTCTCACTTCATCACCTAGGCCGGGGCCTAGCTGAGCCCCGACTCCAGGGCTCTTGGGGAAAGCCCCCGGACCCGCTCCAGCCTTGGCCTTGGAGCAACAGCAAGGAAACCAAGTTGCCAGGGACAACTGCTCTTGGCAGGCAAAGCACATCCCAGGATGCCAAGTAAGTGACCTGGTGGTGTATGGGGGGACTGCAATGGCCAGCAGGAAATTTGTGCTTAGAATCAAAAAGACTGCTTCTGCACACACACACAGCTTTGGCACAGCCAAGGCTCTATAAGCTCTATAAGACCGTGTGCCTGGTCTGCACTGGAGGCAAAGCATGGATATCTGCCTCTATGCAAGTGGAGCTGGTGACCTTGGTCTTGAGTTTCCTTTTCCTTGGCTGCAAAATAAGATCAGACCTTCCCCACAGACTACACATTCACTGGGGAACCGTGTGCACTTTATTTGATCTTCTTGAGCCTCGGTTTTCTTGTTAGTAAAAGGAGGTTAATCATTCCACCTACCTCATATTCTCTCAGGAGCTAAATGACTTAATATATGTAAAACACCTAGAATAGAGCCGTGCCTTAGACATACTAGATGCTCGCCATTAGCTATTGCCATGATCGTGGCGGATGGTGTAAAATTCTTCCTGCTGAGTGGATGTGTGCTTGTGAGCGTGTGCTGGGGAGAGGAACGCTCTCGCTCTCTGGTCTACGAGGCCTTCATCTTCATCCTTCCTTTGCAGTCCTGTGACACATGGGATTTTCTTCAGCCCACAAGGAATTCTGAATCACTTTTACCTCTCTCTTTGCTCGAATCTTCCTTTTCTGAGCACCTGTCCTGTGCCAGCAAATACTGAAAATATTTGCCAGTCTCCAGAGGATCTGGCAGAAAACCATGAGGATTGTGCATGGGGTGAGTGAAAAATCCTAATTCTGGCTCCCCAGCCATTCTGCTTGGACTGGAGGTAGAAGCTACTGCCCTTTCACAAAGGGTTAGAAGGACATTTTCTGGACACCCATCCCTGACTTTCTACATGCCCACTGTGCAGAGAGAAGCAGGAAACTGTTCTTCCTTCTCACGTGGCAGAGAGGAAACTCTGTGGGAAAAAGCCTCCCCAGGCGGATGCTGGCCAGCCCAGCACCCACAAGCCCCTCCCGACTCAACAGACCCAGAGGTGCTGGACTCCACAGCAGAGGCCCCGATCCTGGGCTCAGAATCCTGCCCATCTGTGCTGGCATTGTTCCTTCCAGCCCTTTGTCTCCCAGCTTTCGTCTCCCCAAAGCTTTCAGGACGGGCCTTCTGTGAACGGGTTACCATCATGCATCGTGTGTACATATGCATGCACATACACATACACACATCTGTCTCTGCAGGGTGCATTTTCATTGTCATTTCCTCCAGCCCCCATCTAGGCGGCAGTCCCACCTGGCAGGTTCCCTTCGCCATGCCCTGGCAGCTTCCAACAGGCCCTGTGCCCGGCCACAGAGCCTGCCTCTGCACACAGGCCCTTTAGAAATCCCATCAAAAGGCCTTTCCAGATGAGTACTTGCAGAAAATTTGCCACTTCCGAACTAGTTTTATCTCACTCTTCTCTCTGCCATTGGGGCAGATAAACCAGTGCCCTCTTCATCACCGCTGAGACTGCTCTCTGGTCGGGGTTCTCCCCAGAGCCCTTCTGGACAGCTGGGGTCCTGCCCTGCTCAGGCCAGCCTGGCAGGGAAGGTGCTTCCCACACACCTGTCCTGGCCGAATGCAGCAAACTCGGGGAGGTTGTCACCTGCCTTCAGGCAAGTGATCACTGGACATCATTGGTCTTCCCAGAAACAGATTCAATCCATTTCAGAATTTCAAAGCCAAGTGACCAGTTTTGCCCTATCAAAGCTGAGTCCTCCTACCTGTTACCACCTGTGAGTGTTGTGCTGGGCACCCTGACCTGCTGGACCTGCAAGTGATCATGCTGCATACTGGCCACCTCCTAGCACCCTTCTGTCCAGGCACGCCTCGACCAGCCATCCCAACAGCCCTCAACTGCCATGGTGAGTTGAGAGAGAACTGCTCTTGTTCTCTCTCTCTCTCTCTCTCCTCTTCTCTCTTTCTCACTGTCTTTGTCTCTCTCTCTCATACACACACTCTCTCTCTCTTACTCACTCGCTTGCTCTTCGCTCTCCACCATCCTCTCCCTGCTCAGCTTCTCTATTCAGATTTTGGATCACTTTTGTGCTCAGCCAAATGAGCTTCCTCTCCAGCTCTTCAGTCCAGATCCACTCTCTGAAGAAAGAAAACTGAGGCACAGAGACATAAGGAAGCTTGCCCAAGACTCCTGGAAAACACAGGAGATTCCAGCACAAACAATCTAGTGCCCACGTTCCCCACGACCACACCGTCAAGTGAGGAGAAGACCCAGGGCCTAGCTTTCCACACACTTGCTGTGTGACCACGGGCAAGTCACTCCATCTCTCTGGGATCCTGAGTAAGACTGAATAAATGACAGCCACTTTGAGACAGAAAGAAACAAAATGCAGACCTGCCCATCAAGAGGGGTTATAAAATGATTCCACTTGAGCTTGCCTTCTGAGATCTGAGAACAACCCACTCTCTCTTATCTCCCATGCTGGTGTTGATAAGTTCTTAGCTAAGTGGTTTGCCCTACAAACACATCCAGACTCATCATGCAAACAACCTCTTGTGAAGCGAAAAAAGAGGGGCTATGCTAGGACCTTCTCAGGGCATGGTTGGATGTGCCTGCACACTGAATATACACAGCTCTTTAAGGCATGATGAAGGTTTCTGGAGGTGTTAATTGCTCTTTCTATGTCCTTTAAAACTCAGTGTGCCAGTGGACTGGAAGAAAATGCTTGTTCACAGCAACAATAAAATTTAAAAGTTGATCACACCCTTCCTCAAAGAAGACATACCAATGACCCACAGGGATTTGAAAAAGTACTCTTCATCACTTATCATCAGGAAAATGCAAATCAAAATGACAACGAGATATCACCTCACTTCAGTGAGATTAGGACACATAAAAATTAGTAGGGGGGCTGGAGCAATAGCACAGCGGGTAGGGCGTTTGCCTTGCACGCGGCCGACCCGGGTTCGATTCCCATCATCCCATATGGTCCCCTGAGCACCGCCAGGGGTAATTCCTGAGTGCAGAGCCAGGAGTAACACTTGTGCATTGCCGGGTGTGACCCCGAAAAGCAAAAAAAAAAAAAAAAAAAAAAAAAATTAGTAGGAACCCCAGTGCTGGCCCGGATGGGGATGGGGGGGAAGGGAAACCTCATCAGCTGATGGTGGGAATGTCCTCAGGTTATAGGAAACACTATGGAGCCTTGTCAAAAAAAAAAAAAAAAAAGAATTGAGCTTCCATATGGCCCATTAATTCTATTTTTTTGGTATCTATCCCTAGTCCAAAAATAAAATTTCAGACTTGCTCTTCAAGCCCATGTTCTCCCTTGAATGCATACCTTACTTGCTTTTTTCTATTTATTTGCTTGCTTATTCCCACTCTAGAGAAGCCTGTGTTCTCTCTTGACCACACACTTCTCCCTTTCTCTCCCCTCACATCTTCTTCCTAAATAATTTTCAGTAAAAACTACCTGGTTTAGCTAAAAAATTAATAGTAAAATAAATAATGTTTCAAAAAGGTGTTTGTCATGATGACTTCTCAGTGTCTGTGTTGCAAGCTATAATGCCCAATAGTAGAGAGAGAGTATGGGGAATATTGTCTGCCATGGAGGCAGGGGGAGGGTGGGAAACGGGGGGGGGGGGGTATACCCGGGATATTGGTGGTGGTGGGGAATGTGCACTGGTAAAGGGATGGTTGTTTGATCATTGTGAGATTGTAACCCAAACATGAAAGTTTGTAACTATCTCATGGTGATTCAATAAAATTTAAAAAGTTAAAAAAAATAATAATAAAATTTAAAAAATAAATTTTAAAAAAAAAGGTGTTTGTGCCTCTATCCACTCATTGCAGTACAATTCACAGTAGACAAGATCTGGAAATAACTCAAGTATCCAAGAATAGATGAGAAGATAAAGAAACAGTGGTATACATGCACCCACAATACTACTCAGCTGTAAGAAAAGATGAAATTATGTAATTCACTGATATGTGGATGGAACTAGAGAGTATCATGCTGAGTGAAGTCAGTGACAAGGAAAGGGACCGCTATAGAGTAATCTCTCTAATGTGTGGAATATAAAGAAACACAAAAAGGACTAACATGTGGCCAATAGTAACAGACCCCGAGAGTTCAACCTGAGGAACTGAGTTTACTACCATAAGTTTTGAGACACTGGTGGAGGGAAGTGGACAGTCTGGTAATGGGTATGGTGTTGCACATTGCATGCCTGAAACACTATTAATAATAGTGTTGTAAACCACAAAGCCTAAATGAATATTATAAATAAGGATTGAAAATCATAAAAATAATTTTTTTAATAAAGCTAAAGCTTAGTGTGGAGAGCATCTCCTTCTGGAAGTCTTCCCTAACTGCATGTGCATACGCACACACACACACACACACACACACACACACACATGTTTCAGTAAAGACTTAGGGTTTCCCAAGAGTAACACACCACATTTGACAGTGCATGAAGTAGAAGGCAACCAATCTTGAGATAAAAAGAAAAAAATAGCACACAAGGCTCAACCTATAACAACATGTTAGTAATCTCTTGTGCAAGAGTTTAATGGCTCTAGGGTGAGATACAACAATCTTCACACACTTCCCTCTAGGAAAACTTTTTGGATCCTTTTTAGCGAATAATTCATAACAAGCAATATAAAATAAATTATTTAGGACCCGCTTTGGGGGCAGGTTTAGGTGGTGGTGGGAAAATTCAAAATAAGGTGTTGGGAAGGTGTAATGGTGGTGGGATTGGTGTTGGAATATTGGTGTAGTAAATTATTGTGAACAATTTTATTTAAAAAATTTTAATTTTAAAATAACAGGATTTTTTAGTATAGTATCATTTCATCAACAAATTGTAATAGTTTGACTTTTCTATTCTGGATGCCCTTAATATTTCTTTATTGCCTAATTGCTATAGCAAAGACTTCCAATACTATAGTAAATAGTACTGGTGAGAGTGGGTAGCCATGTCTTGTGCCTAATCTTAGAGGAAAGGCTTTCAGTGGCTAACACCACTGAGTATAAATGTTAGCTGTGGGTTTGTGGCAAATAGCTTTAATTAGATTGAGGAAATTTTCTTCTATCCCCATTTTATTGAGTATTTTTCTTGAATGGATATTGTATCTTAGCAAATGCATTCTTTCTATCCACTGATATAAGCATATGATTTATATTTTTGTATTGACATGGTACATTTTATATTGATATGGTATATTATGTTGATCAATTTGTATATATCATACTATCCTTGTACGCCTTGGATAATTATTCTTGGTCATGATCATGATCTATTTATGTATTGTTGGATTTGTTTTACTAATATTTTGCTTTGTTTGGTGGACATACCCAGTGCTCAGGATATGTCCTGAGCCAGGAGCACCCAGTACTTCTGACTCTGTTTAAGGATCATTGCCAGCATTGCTGGGGGACCATATCAGGTGCCAGAGATCAAACCAAGGCAGACCATGTGTAAAGCAAGCACCATACATACTCTATAACCACTCCAACCCAATTCTGCTAATATTTTGTTAAGGATTTTTACATAGTTATTCATTGGGGATATTAATCTATAGTTTCTCTTTTGAGTGGTATTTCTAATTTTTGGTATCAGGCTAGTTTGCCTCATAGAAAGCATTTGGGTTCTTGTTTCTTTTACTTTCTGGAAGATCCTGAGAAAGATTGAGAAGTAGTTCTTCTTTAAAGGTTTGAAAAAACTCACTAGTAAAGCCATCTAGTTCTAGGAGTTTTAGAGGGGGAAGAATTTTGATTATCATCTCAATTTCCTGGATATTAATTGATCTGTTCAGGTGCTCTTATTCCCCTTGGAAGATTATATGAGTCCAAAAATGTATCCATTTCTTCTAGGTTCTGATTTGTTGGCATTGCAATTTTCATAGTAGCCCTGGTGATCCTTTGAATATAAACATTTTTTAACAAACACTCTGGGGTTGCCTCCCCAGAGCTTTGACATAGGTAGGTCTATCCCACCTCCGGTTGGCCTGGATTGGAAGAGCAGCAGGGCATGCGGTTGAGCACCCACAGTGGGAAGCCTAACAGCCAGTCCAATATCCTTGTCTCCATGGCAACCCCAGGATCAAATAGATATCAACCCTTAGCTGGCACCCAAGAATGGCTCAATAGATTGATGAGTTTCTGCCTCTCTATTCCTTCTTTTCACCAATTTTGACAAGCCCTCTACATAAATTTGAGTATACAGTAAAGATGGGGTTGGAGGAAAAATAGGAAGAAAAGATACTTTCTTCCTGAAGTATCATAAAAAGATACTTAAGAAGGATTTTTCCAGTGGGAAAATTGTTTGCCTTGCACAAGCTGA
The DNA here is from genome assembly GCF_027595985.1 of Sorex araneus. NCBI lineage: Eukaryota > Metazoa > Chordata > Mammalia > Eulipotyphla > Soricidae > Sorex > Sorex araneus. The sequence continues at coordinate 180,804,484 of NC_073313.1, forward strand.
TCCAGAATTCGATCCCCGACATCCCATATTGTTCCCTAAGCACCGCCAGGAATAATTCCTAAGTGTAGAGCCAGGTAGAACACCAGAGTATCACCGGGTGTAACCCAAAAAGCACCCCCTTCCACAAAAGGATTTTCAGAAAGGAAGTATCTTTTTAAGGTAGTATAACAGCAACATATTTTTGTTTGTTTTTGTTTGGGGGCCACTCTCAGCAATGCTTAGGCTTTGCACTCAGGATTCACTCCTGTTGGAGCAGGGGGACCATATGAGATGCTGGGAATTGAACCTGGGTTAGCCGCCTGCAAGACAAGTGTCTTATTTGCTGTACTATATCTCCAGCCCCCAACAGCAACATAATTTTTAATAGAGAATGTGGGGGACAGAGTTGGGGCTATACCTAGCAGTACTCGGGGCTTATTCCTGGCTTTGTGTTCAGAGCTCATTCTTTGTGGTGCTTGGAAGAACCCTATGTGGTGCTAGAGATTCAAACTGGGGTCTGCCATGTGCCTTCACACTATCTCTCTGACACTACATGTCATCTTAATACCCTCACTTTGACTGATACCTGGCAGACCCTCCCATGAAAGCGTTCCTCCCATGAAAGAAGCAGGGAAAATACAATCACTGCCATTTCACAGGAGACCTCAAAAAGTTTTTGAGAAAGTAGATAATCCAGAGATTATTCCAGTGCTTTTCTGCTTATTTGCTGCTGTTACTGTTGCCCAGCAGATGCTCAACAACCTCTGGGCACACTCCATCAACCTCAAGGAGATCAACCTGAGGCCGCAGATGTGATGTGCCAGAGACACAGGCAAGTGCGTATTTGTCAGTGTGCAGATCATTACAACATGCCAGTCGACCAAATTTTACATTTGGTAGACTGGGAACACCTGCAAAGGCGATTAGAGGCAGCCCCAAAAGCTTCCATCCCTCTCTGAGAGTCCAGTAAGCTACCGAGAGTATCCTTGCCCACACAGCAGGGCCTGGCAAGCTACCTGGGGCATACTCAATATGCCGAAAACAGTAACAAAAATGGTCCTCATTCCCCTGATCCTGAAAGAGCTCCCAATATGCCATCGGGTTACATGAGCACATGACAGGGACGGACGAATAGAGACATTACTGGCACCTGCTTGAGCAAATTGATGAACCATGGGATGACAGTGATACTGTTGCCCACCTTCTTGCTGAGGTGCCTGAGTTCATACATGGCAATGTGGGGATGAGCAGAAGGTGGAACCCGCGGCTCACACAGGTTTCTCCCTGCCCCCTTGTTTATTTTCAGTTCAGGAAATGAGGCTCACAAGAGTGAGGAGCTCCTCATAGCCTGACTGGAACTCAGGACCCCAAATATGCCTGGTCCCCCTGCTCCCTAAGGTAGTGGGGCCCAGCACGGGGGGAGGGGAAAGAGTGGTTGTTCCATTGCCAAAGGATCTTTTCTCTCCTTTTCTCACCTCTTTTTCTTTCTTCCTGGCTCCTCTAGTTTCAGAGAGACTTTGAGGAACATTCTGTCTGGTCTCTGAGGCTCAAGGGCCCCCTGAGTCGGCCGCCTGCCTTCAGCAACCAGGGGCTCTGAGAGAGATCCCGTTCCTCTCTCAGTGAGTCTCAGCTCTGAACTCTACAGAACACAGCAGAGTGGCCTTTTGTCTGGAACCTGTCCCTGCCTTCCATGACAGCTGTCCACCAGCGGTCAGTCATCCTCCTGCCTTACCCTCACCCTCCGAGTCCACTCATGTCTCTGTCCCTGCAGTGCTCCCCAGATCTGCTCTTCACTCTTACACTCTGTCTCTCTCAGACCCTACCCAGGACCGTCATAGCCACAGCCAACTGAAAGCCTCTCTCTCTCTCTCTCTCTCTCTCTCTCTCTCTCTCTCTCTCTCTCTCTCTCTCTCTCTCTCTCTCTCTCTCTCTCTCTCTCTCTCTCTCTCTCTCACACACACACACACACACACACACACACACTCACACACACACCTTCAAACTGTATTTGGAGGAAGGAGAGTTCCTAGAGATATAGAGTTCAGAAGCATAGTGGCTGTTTGGCAAACACGAGGCCCTGTGTTTGATCCCTCCACCTCCCCATATAGGCCAAGTATAACCCTGGCCCCCGTCCATTAGGGATCTTCAGAGCACAGCAAAATGTGATGTTCAGCACTCTGCCCCTGGCCAACACCACAACTAAATGAGTGAGCATGACCACCAAGCATGGGGTTTGCAGCAAGCACTGCCCCCACAAGTGTGTGTGAGCACCACAGCAAACCGGAAAGACAGCAGCGAGCAGGAAGAGAGAGGTATATTTTTTGAAACCTGAATATGTTTGTGACAAATCTCATTATCAACCTTCAGGAAAGAAAAGTCTGCACTTCTGCCTGCAGTCCCGGCCTCGGCCACCCAAATCCCAGACTTGGAAGGAGCCTCAGCTCTGTCCTCATGACCCCCACCACTAGTTCAGCCTTCGCTGTCCCCTTTCCCAGTCCCTCAGGCCATATAGGTCTCAGGGACCAGACTAATCCTCCAGCCACAGGGCACTGCTCTCGCAGACCCCAGGACTCCACAATCAGACCCTTCTGGAGAAACAAGCAAAGGTCTTTTTGCCACTCATTCCAACTCTAGAGGATAGATATGATGATTTACAAACTATTTTTGTTTTTTGGCCACAAATCCTGGTTTTAAAAAATAGAAAGAAAAACCTGGACTCGGTAAGATAATACAGCAAGGAGGGTGCTTGCCTTGCATGTGGTTGACCAAGATTCAATACCTGGCACTCATATGGTCCCCCAAGTTCCACAAAGAATAATCCCTGGAAGCAGAGTGAGGAGTAAATCCTGAACACTGCTTGATGCGGCCTAAAAAGAAAAAAGAAATCCACAGGAGTCCAACACATCCAAACACTTATATTTGAAAGTAAAAATAAGAGTTAACAAAACTGTACTAACTTTTAATCCAATAAAAAGAGTCCCCCCACCAAAGTTCCTTATTCTTTCTCTACTCAAATAAACCTATTACATTTTTTTTGAAAATCAGTTAAGATCCAGTGAGTTGATGCATGACCCCAAATGGACCTTGAGTCATAGTTTCAAAGTCACTGGCCCAGAGGAGAAGGGCGGAATGACATAATTTACATTTTGAGCCCAGCAGATGATATGTGCTATTCAGAGTAGGTGCACAGTACCAGAGAAAAGGCCCAAGAGATGTAGGGGCTTCGGCTTCTGTGGGCCATGAACTCAGGTCGTGAATCCCACAGCTGAGGTGGGAATGGCTATAATCCACAGGTGGGTGCAGGCATCATGGTGGGCATGGGGGGAGACAGGGGAAGGTAGTTACGGCATGTGGATATAGTAAAATGGCCTGCAGGGAGCAAAAAGCGATACAGGTGAAGAAATATCAGGCTATATGTTGCTGGAGAATTGACAAACTCACGTTCTCTCTGAGAATTTCAGTGAAGCCAAAGGAATCAAAATGGATTCACAAAAGCATCACAGTGATCCAGCCCAGCCACCTTCCTCAATATTCTCTGGGGACAGGAGCTCACAGAACAACTTTTCTTGGGAGGAGTATTTCTTTTGCATCAGCAGTGAGTGGGGATGACCCTAGGGAGAAGCAACAGATTCCAGTCCCTGGGAACCTGGACATGGGAGAGAAGGTGGATCATGCTATACCCTGTAGGTATAGAGATATGTCATGTGCCAATGGGGGAAACCACACCAGAGAGAGAAAACAGGGGTGTTCAATGTCATGTGACCTCCAGCCACAGCCCTGCATTTGTTTGCTTTCAGCCTTGGCCACTGGTTTCTGTCTCAACTTCTCCCAGGTGCCTCTTAGTCATGTCCCCACGTTTGTCACTGACCATAGCATGTGGCCAGCTTCTGTGAATTCAACACATCCTATTCCTACCAAGGAGCCACAGCTTACGGAGGACAGCCCAGCCTGCCTGACAACACAAGGTCTGTATAAGGAGTTACTACTTCAGCCTAAAATATCCTAGGGCCTTGGGGGGCAGGAGAAGAGGGGATATCCCATCAACAGGCATAAAGTGACAAGTTCAATCCCGGTGCCCCCATGCATGAGGACTGCTCCATTCATACCTCAGCTCTCTGCAAGTCCAGCCATTTCCAGCTGCAGCTAAGTATGTGAGCACTGCCACCAAGGGGTACAACTTCCAGGGAGCCTGCAAACAAAAGATCTGAAAGCACCACAGCCAGGAAGGGCCATTGAGCATGGACCCCTGAAGTGAGCGCTGTAACCACAGCTAAAGGAATACCACCCCTGTGAGCAGGCAAGTAACCCCGTCACCCCCCATCATTGAAACAACCACGAGGGAAAAGGAAGGGAAAGTGCATGGCAGTGGAAAAGTAGCAATGCTTCTAAAAGAAAAATAAATAAGGGGGACTGAAAGTGAGTATAGGAGTTTGGTGCTTGCCCTGCAAATGACAGACCCCAGTTCGATCCCTAACACTACATGGTCTCTGGAGCACCTCTGACTGCAACCCCCGATCTCATCCCCTGAGAACCTTGAGTGTGGCCAAAAACAGAAAAGAAAAAAATACATAGTTTTAATAAAATACTCTAAATCATGTGGGTATGTAAAACCTAAGTCAAGTCAGGGCACCCTGGCCTACGTAAGGCTCCCTGAATGAAATTCAGATCACAATTTTCTGTGCCCTGGGCCAGGAACCTGCCCAGTTCAGCCCCCAACATTCTTCCTCCACACATCTCATCCCACATTTCCTCATGGTCCAGCATGCCGGTCCTTGACCAAAAACCTATCTCCCCAGAATGTCACATGCCTAATTCTCAGTCTTGAATAACTTGGTTCAAACATTAATTATTTGTTCAATTATTCCAGTTGGCTCCAGAGGACGGACTTCTAGGGAAAACATACCTTAGCTTCTTCCTACCCAAAAAATTCTCCATAGCTTACTCCCAAAGACACCTCCAAATAAACTCCTAACTTAAGAAAAACAAGCTGTCAGCTATAGTTGGAAAGATAGCTCTATGGACTGAGCTCATGCTTCACATGTGGAGTTCTGGTTTGAATCACGAGCACTCATTGTGCCCTCAAGCACAGCAGGATGCACTGAGCTAAGAGAAGATCCCAGCATCACTGCCTGTGACCCCCCAAAAAATAACAAAATAAATTACTGCTTCAGACCTTTCCATATAGAAATATTCGGCTGCCACAACTGATCTTCCAATTTCATTTATTTCATGTATGTCAAGGTGGGGGGGGGGGGAGATGTTGAAGGCCATACCTTGTGGTGACTCCATGATGATGACCCCTGACAACCCTCAGGCTTCATGTAATGCCAGGGAAAGAACTGTGATCAACTGCAAGCAAGGCTTTAATACTATATCTTCTCTCTGGCCCCTGGCCTCCCGGCTTAAAAAATCTATTTTCTATTATTAATTTCATGTTTACCTGGTTGAGCTGCTCCCAAACAAGATGTCAGCTCTGTGATGGCATTGGGTTTTGCATTTTTTATCTGGGCCAATATTCTAGAACTGATCCATATGGCCCAGGCCCACAGCCAAGATCCCCTTATACAGAGACTATTGTATTCATCATCGGCCTCACCAAGTTCCTGTAAGTTGTGTGAAGGGTGAAGGAAGGAGAGGAGATGAAGGGAGGTAACAATTCTTTGACTTCTCAAGCAGAGCTCAGGGGTCCCTAGATCACTTTTGAGGGTGCTACTAGAGAGGTCATGCCATGCTGGGACTGTGTGTACCAGGCGTGTGCTCTGGTCCTTTGAATTATCTCCCTGGTCAAAAAAAAAGCCATATGTACTAAACAAAAGTCACTTTGCAAGCACCAGCTCACTTAATACTCATGAAATGTCAGCATCTTCATTTAACAGATAAGAAATCTCAGACTCAGATGGCTTAGGAAACCAGTGGCCCAGAAGACAGCTCAATGCTTAAAACTCTTGCCTGGCAAGTGCAAGGTCATGAGCTCAAACCCCAGTGCATCTTGCAAGTGTAGAGACAATCCTGACAGCCCTGCTGTTCAGGATCCTCAAAGGAAGAAAATGACCTGGAATGGCTCCTTGGCTTAGGAAGTGCCCAAGGCAAGTGTAAGGTCCTGACTTAATCAATGGTGTCCGACATGTGCTGAGGCTGTCCTGACTGCTTCATGGTTTGAGATACTGGTAAGTGAAGATTTTTAAAAGAGAGACAGAGAGACAGAGAAACACAAGGAGACAAAGACAGACAGAGAGACAGACAGACAGAAAGACAGACAGATGATCTCAGATCACCAACCAGGAGTTTATCTAAACCCTACAACTCCAGGCACCATTTCCATGCCAGTTTGCTTTCCCCCAGCAAGATATACCCCAGAGATATACTATCAGCAGCTCATTATCTGCCCTGCCCTCTGTGACACCCCCTAGAAGAGAGCCCACCACAAAAGTAAGCAATGAGAAATGCAGGCATTGGGGAAGGCAACCCCAACTTAGTGCAATGGGCCCTCATTTACAACCTTATAACCTTGGGATCAGCCGAAACATCACAGGGGCAAAAAGAAGCAAAAACGTTCATCCATGACAAAAAAACCAAAGCCAAAGAGATCTACATCTTCTCTCTGACTCTCTCTCTCTCTCTCTCTCTCTGTGTGTGTCTCTGTCTCTGTCTCTGCCTCTCCTTCCCTCTCTCTGTCCCTCTCTCTCTCTCTCTCTCTCTCTGTCCCTCTCTCTCTCTCTCTCCCCCCTCCACCCACAGCCAACATAATTTACAATGGCATTATCAGACAAAGGGAAAGTAAAGGCAGAAATAGGAAGGGATTTTAAGAGAGTAAAAAAGATGATAGAGAGGCCGGAGTGATAGCACAGTGGGTAGGGCATTTTCCTTGCACATGGCCAACCCGGGTTCAATTCCCACCATCCCATATGGTCCCCCAAGCACCACCAGAAGTAATTTCTGAGTGCAGAGCCAGGAGTAACCCCTTTGCATCTCCAGGTGGCCCTCCCTTAAAAAGAAAAAAAAAGCAAAAATAAAGATGGCAGAGTGATAGAGTTATACAAGGAGTGATTCTGTAAATTAAATCCTAAATCCTACTAAAGTTTCAATACTGATTTTTGAGAAAGCAATTATTAGGAGAGTGGGAAAGAGGGCAGAGGGAAAGACGAATGGAGAGAGAAAAGGAAGAAAGAGCTGGGGCTGAGGAAAACAAATACTTCTCTAAATTTCCCCGAATTCTGGCTCCAAAGACCCCCAGGATGACCACAGCCCCCTGTCTGTCACACCCTGCACCCCTCACACATATACACAGGTCTCCCAGGGCCAATTAGAAAGCTGGAGCCAACAGAAAAGGCAAGAACTTTGAGTCCAACATCAGTCCCAAGTGCAGAGCCATGGCCACATTCCTGCCCACTGCCCTGCCACAGGACTCAGCCTGCCTTCATTCCCTGAGCAGGAGCATCTATCTCCCTTCTCTCCCATCACCCCTGAGATCCAGCTCCCACACCCCAGGTCTCCCGTTCCCTTTTTCCTTGAAGAGCCCAACCTCTGGTTCTTCTTGGAAACCAGCTGGATTATTTTGGACTCAGTGAATCTTCAGAAGCTTGCTGATGTTTTCCTGTTTTACGCTGCTGGTTGTTTTACTAGATAGAAGCAAATCTTCAATATTTGGAAAGATTTAAACTCCAGCTGCCACTTTTTTCCTATTCATCCTTGGGCATGAGGCTGAACCTTTCCTAACAAAGAGAATCCAAAGTTCTAAAACAGAAAAGAGCCAGAGAAATAGTACAAAGGGATTAAGGCACATGCCTTGCAGGGTGCAGATCCTTGGCACAGCATGTGGTGTCTCCCCAATCTCCACCACAGCACAGTCAGGACTGATCCCTCCTGGGCACAAACCAAGGAGTAAACCCTGAGCACATCTGGGTGTGGTCCAGAAACCCAAAGCCCAAAATAAAATAAAAGCATAAAACGGAAATATGGAATATGGATATCATAAAGGGTTGTTATAAGGAACCAAGAGATCTCATACATGCCAATAGGTAAGAGTGTATGCAACCAGAAGGCAATGAGTATATGGGACTTCTTATTATAACATGAAATTCTGTGCCCCCCTCCAATTACCCCCTCCATGCATTTGTTTTTGAATGATATCACTCTGCCTGACTAGATGAAAAACCCACTGAGGAAGCAAAGTATATTTACCAAGTCTTACATTTCTCCCAGACTGGAGCGATAGCACAGCAGATAGGGCTTTTGCTTTGCACGCGGCTGAGCCGGGTTTGATTCTTCTGTCCCTCTCGAAGAGCCCGGAAAGCTACTGAGAGTATCCCACCCAAACGGCAGAGCCTGGCAAGCTCCCCGTGGCATATTCGATATGCCAAAAACAGTAACAACAAGTCTCACAATGGAGACATTACTGGTGCCCACTCAGCAAACTGATGAACAATGGGATGACAATGCAGTGCTACAGTGCTACATCTCTCCCACTCCCTATGCACATTCCCATCAGAGCAGGTACCCTCAGAGTCTAGAGTTTTGAAGCACAATCCTAGGACTCTGTCCACTGAAGCAAATTCGTCTGTATATTCGGCAGCAGGGTCAACTCTGGACTGAGGAGCAGGGATCAGGGGCTAGCTCAAGCTCAGAAATTCAATACCATCCCCCCTCAAATTCAACGTGGAGTAGTTATCTGCCTCCTGGAAACCTACAGCCCTGTTTTGTCCTGCAAGGGCTTAGAAACCAGCCCTACCCCTTTGCCAGCTATCAGCTGCCAACCATCTCCCCAAAAAGCCAAAGACTCCTGCTGGCACATTTGAAAACTGTCAAGCATATAAGCTATGATGATGACAAGAAGAAGAAGAATGATCATCTGTTAAGGGACAATATGCCAATATATTACCACATGTTATTAATTTTAAGTATTTATGAAGATCCAAAGAAATACTATAGGGGTTAACATACTTGCCTTACATGTGACCTACCCAGGTTTGATCCCCAGCACCCACATATGCACCCCCTCCCCCAGGACTGCCATGAGTGATCCCTGGGTACAGAGCAAGGAGAAGGGGAAGCCCTGAGCAGCACCAGGTGAGGCCCAAAGTATATAGAGAGAGATAGATATACACATCTATATACACATATATACATACATTTTCTATACTTATATATGCACATATAAATTTATTTCCCATGCTTATACATGTGTATATTTATAAATTTATCTTTCCATGCTTATTAATCAAAATCCTGTAACTGCCCATCAGAGCTGACCAGCATGGAATAGCAGTGCATTGGAGTTAGTGGCCCTGCCTCCCACCCAAGCCAGGAAATGTCAGGTTTGGCTGACCTGGCCAGGCCAGCCCGGGTAGCACTCACTACCAACTATCACAGGAAATAACTATAACCACAAGAATCATTCCTATGTCTCCTCCTTGATCCTCCTATCAATAATCTCAGATCAGGGACTGTTGGGCCTATCCATTCACTCCCTCTCACAAATGAGAGGTTTCCCACCGGAGACAGCAAGAGTCTCAACCAAGGTCACATAGCAGGTGGCAGAACAGGCCTCCTGGCCCCAGAGCCAGGTCCTATGCTGACAAAGCAGCCTGGAATCTCCTCCCAGGAGTGATAATGAAAACTGCCTGAGACCTTGTCCCAAACACCATGGCACCAACAAGAGTGTTTGCAGCCTCTCTTCGGCTGGAAGGAGCCCCCTCTTCACCCACCCTGCCACTTTGCAGGGTCTCCCTCAGCACCTTCAAATGCTGAGACCATCTCCCACCCTTCCAGCAAAAGAAAATTCCTCCTCCATAGTCAAACCCACCTCTAGCTAGGCTGCATCAAGCATGGACTAGATCAGAGTATCCACAATAGTAATTCAAAAGAAAACATCACCCAGGCCTGAGAGAACTCAATGGGCTGTGTGCATGCTTTTTGTGCAGGAATCCTGGCATGAAACCTCAGCAACACCTATTCTTGCAGTGCTCCTGGAAGCACCGCCAAGAAGGATCCCCAAGCACAGAACTGGGGAAGCGTCCTTGAGCACGGATGTGGCCTCAAATACAAAATAAAGAAGTTAATTAAAAATGAATTTTTTAAATAGAACGGCTCTAATCAGAAGCAGGTTTAAGGAAGGACTAGCAAGCTCTGGTTTTGTCATTGAGACTCAGCTTCAAATTTCAAATATCAATTTCTCTCCTCCCCAAAACTGTGTTCTGAAATTTCTCTTTCTTAATGCCACAAGCTCAGACTTTCGGGTTTAGTCTATGCTCCCAGGCTAACAGCTCATCAGCTTTCTTTCATTGTCCTTGTTTCTAGAAGAAAAGGAGAAGTAACCTGGGTTTCTCTAAGTACATATAGATTTCTATATCATAAAATAATATAGACTATAAAAATTCATTATATATTAAATTAATACATGCAACAAATGAATGGGAACAAGAAAGTGGGGTGATTCTGTCTTGTATCACCAACATTGTATTCTTAGTACATGCTTCATGGAGAATGAAGTTTCATATATGATTGTTGTTCACGGATCTTTATTATGAAAGAAATGCTCAAAATGCAAGTAAACAGAATTCAGTAAAAGATACACCATTGTTCAGTTCTCTTCCTCTGGACATTCTAGTGTGTCCTTAAAACCTGGGCCTGGGATTTGCATCTGAGGAACTTGCCCTCCTAAGCTTGAAATGCGAATAAATATGCACTTGCCTGTGCCTGCTAGTTCTTCATGTCATCCCTGGAGCAAGGTTCATGCAAGCAGATGGGTGACTGGGTGGGGGGTTGTGGGGAGGGCAGGTCTGCAGGCTAAAATGTCTACAAGCTGGAATTTTCAAGCCCGAAACTGTCACACCCAAACATATTTTGTCCCCTTCCAAAGAGACTCTGTGAGAGCTCATGCCCTGACTCCAATTATTCCACCACGCTCAGTACCCTAAGAACAGTCCTCCTGGAATCTGAGTCCCATGGCACACCCTTTTGAAAATCTTCAGTGGTGAGGAGATTTCTTCCATCATCGATCTGAATTTGGGTGGAGTCGAAAATTCTTCTGAGCCAGGTTTGGTGAAGAAGGTCAGTGTTGGGTCTGGGAAATACTTCTTTGAGCAAGAGTGAGGTTGAGATATAAAACAATAAGCTTCATTTTACATGGAGAGTGTGAGACTCGTGACTTGTGAACTGGCTCGTAAAAGTAATGCTGAAAGCGTAGTTCTTAAAGGATGGGGGCAGATGCCCTCTGATGGGAACAGGACTGACTCTCTCAAAGTCAATGCTTCCCCGGAGCTCACCTGCTATTTGGAAATAGAAATGCAAGTGTGCCGACGCAGAAGGTATGAGATCAGAACCTGGAAAATCGATTGGGAAAAGAAAGTAGCCAGTTCCCACAGGGCCCCGAATAGAACCAGTGGGGTAGGCAAATCCCTGACCATCAGGGCATGGGGGTGTTGTGTTAGGAGCAGGAGAGAGTGGAAGGGCTCTGAAAAAACTGGCGGCCCCTCCTTCCAGGCCTGCTGCCTGGAAGACGGGCTCTGTTCTGAATGACACAGCTAATTAAGGTAAGTACTATTGCAGCTCCAGGCTGGAGCTGGCGAAACCAGGGCTAGCCTTCCTGGTGTCACTGCTTCCAGATGAATCCATATTTCAGGGGTTAACAGCTCATCTGTAAATAAAATAAAATGTCCTCTGGGCTGCAGCCAGGTAGCCCGGTCCTGCCCTTGGCCTGAATGTAATTAGCACGTTGGGAAGGAGGCAGGGAAGTGGAAGTGGGAAGAAAAGGCCACAGGAGGATGGTAGAAGGGTGAGATTTGTAAGACCTCTGAGATTTGGGGGTTGGTTTCCAAGAGGGCATTTTCCCACCTGCCAACTCCCCACTTTTAACATTAACCCCATTCTGAGGTAAAGCCTAGGATGGAAAATTAACTAACTATAGCTGAAGGCTCTGGAGCAGAATTACTAAAGGGCACCAGACAGGCCTGAGAGGTCAAGATCTTTTTTGAACTTGGAGGGGAAGGGAAGACGGGTCGCTTCCCTTCCCCTGTTTGCCCATGATGGTAACCTCAAAGGTAACCCCGAGGTAGGCACAGCAAATACTAGGGAGCTGTCTCTCGAAGCAAACAGACCAGGTTGCAAGAAGGCCCAAGGGCGTGTCTATGAAATCTGAGCAAATCCAGATCTGGAACAAACCCTAACTATATTTTTTCAATGACCTGCCATTTGAGTACTTTTCATTCAATTTTTCATTTTCTAAGCTGTCTTTCGATATGAAAGTCCTACCTCTCCTTCAAGAAAGACGGGAGAGGGGGCTGAAATAATATTACAACTGATAGGGAATTTGCCTTGCACGCAGCCAATTCAGGTTTAATCCCCGACATCCCATATGATCCCCCAAGCACCGCCTGGAGTAATTCCTGAGTGCAGAGCCAGGAGTAACCCCTGAATACTGCCAGATGTGACCAAAAAAGCCAAAACAAAACAAAAAATAAAGAAAATAGGAGCCCAGGAAAACTGCACAAAGTCCAACTATCCTAATATCAGAAGGCATCTTTCTGCCTCTCTAGAATGTATTCCGCAGAAGGTAAGTTTGTAACTTAGACCAGCCATGCAAAGCAGGCAAGCTATCTTCACAACTTCCCTGTGAGTTAAGAGCTAATCAAAGATTAAAAGTTTATTAAAAACAAAATAAGGCAAGGGCACTTAAGCGAAAGACATGCCTCATCATACTGGCTTAGGTTTTGCTAAATGTTCCAAAATATTCTCAGTATGTGTCCAAACCCTGAGTTTATGCCCATTTGGGGTCTACCAATTTAGTCTCTTTAAAAAGCTTGTGAGAGGGATGCACATGGGTTACATTAAGGGCTTGAAAAGTTTTCTCACATCCAGTCACACAAGCAATTGCTCCCAGTATATCTAATGTGTCTACTTGTCTGCTCCCTCGTTAGTGTAGCCAGCAACTTTTCCTTTCTTCACCCCCAATTTCAGCATGTGGTGAAGGCATTAGTGAGGGTTGCCACACATTAATTCCTGGTTCCAGTTAGGTGAGAAGGAACAGTTGACTTTTAAAAGTACAGTCCGTTTGGCAAAATACAGACTTGTTTTTTATATTTTTATTTTTGTTTTGTTGGGTTTTTTTAAATAAATAATCCAACTAGAAGGATCCTGTCATTTCTTAACCTACTGCAATATCACTAATAGTCAAACTATTTTGCCGAGGTTTTGTTATACATAATCAACACACATATGCAAGCCCATCAGCTCTGTTTTGATATTTCTGAGATCATTCTTCAATTTATTTTTAACAAATATTTCCACCATTAGAAGTTTCCCAGGAAAAGTGACAGTGTGCGAGAGGTTTTTCAAAAACCTAAATCTACACGGGAGTTTTCTGTTTTCATGAAAAGATGTGCACAGAAAATGAACTCCCAATAATGGTCTCCACAGTATTAATGTGTATCTTCTGTGGGGAGAAAATCTGTAACCTCATCAAGGAACAGAATTCAAATAAATTTTCATTGTCCCACTGCACAAAGCTAAGCTTAGGCGAATCCTAATTTGTTATTCATTCTTCTTGTTTAATTCATAATTCCATGCTAAACGTGGTAACACAGACGTGTCCCACAAATTCGATTGCATTTGTCCTCAGCTACATATTTTTTAGCTACACAGGCTCATGTTTTATACTAAAATTGTTTTTAAGTTTACAGATGTGCCACATAAATGGAGAGTGAGGAAATTCTTTTTTCTATTCTTAGCGAGCCTACCATTAATCTTCCTCCAAATTCAGGGTCTCTTTTTTAGTCTCTCTCTCTCTCACTCTCTCTCTTTCTCTCCACTCTTATTCCCCACCCACCCCAATTCTAGCTAATTCTGCTTTTCAGCATTCCCCGAACCCTTATTTGAAGGAAAAATTCCTTCCTGACAAATGTTCTGGGTTTAAAACTAATGTTTGCCCAACTGGGTAAGCGCCTTGGAAGTAAAGGGTCTCTTGCTAAATATTCCACAACCTGGTTTTTAATTTACTGCATCATCAGCTACTTTTATGATAATATTTAATCTACTGAAACAAAACCAGCCTTAGGTGGAAAGAAAATCAAATAACAACAACAAAGAGAAAACACTTATTCTTAGCAGTTCCACTCTTTCCTAAGGTGCCTGGTAAAAACTGAAACAGATTCACCTCAAGGCTCCGATTTTATCTTTTCTCTTACACTCTCTCTTACCTCCTTCTTTCCATTATTTTTCCTCTCCTTCCCCACAGCCCCCACTTCCAGTGACTGAATGAATCAAGTTAAAGGTTGTATTTCATTAAGTACAGTTAACAAGTCTCAAAAAGTAGAAGTCTCCGTGAAAAAAAAACTATCCCTCCACCAAAAATAAGAAATTATAGAGTGATGATAAGTGTAAATAGTCGAGCGGGGCCCAGATGTGCAACTGTCTGAAAGGAAAGGCACTTCGTGAACAGGACACTTCATAAAGTCAAGTTTGGAACATTTCACTCAGATGCCCAAAGTGTCAGGTCATGACGGCAATGGGTTATTTTTTACAAGTCCAAAAAGAGGAATGAGGGATAAGAAAAATGCCTCCAAAGTCAGTGGACTCCTTCAGCTCAGATGCCCCAAACCTTTTTTCTGCAGCTCCTGGTTTTAAGGAGAACTCAGATGGGAGTAATGACAAAGCACACCGAATTTTCAGGTGAACAAAAATAGTCTCTGTAGCTGGTGCCTGTTAAAACAGATTTCCTGGAATTCAACACGCTAGTGAAAGTCAGAAGTCCACCACTGAGCCACTGAAAGCTCTCCTGAAAAATGATGCCCTAAAGAGGCAAACTGTAAAGGAAACTGAGCCAAGGCAAGGGACACCCCCCTCCTTAAAGGTTCTGCTGCCAGTGAAAGGTGAGCCCCTCCAAATGCCTCTGAGCTTTTTAAGCACCGGCCAGGATTAGGCAGTTCAGCGCCTTTAGAAGGGCCCTTCCTGGGTGGGAAGAACCTGATTGGAAGTTTTGCCTTTGCCTTTGGTAAGAAATGCTTCTTCCCGGGAGCGCTGTGCTGGTGGCTTCTTATTCAGCAAAGTCAAGAATGTCACTGGAGCATGAGCCGTGACAGCAGCATGGACATGCCCGCACATACTCTCTCCTCTGCTGAGCAGCTGCTGCAGCTGCAAACTGCAAGGCAAACTCAGGGGGGTGAAACAGGCCTGCCAGCCCAGTGTACAGAGACACGGTCGACTGTACAAGGATACGAGAAAGTTCTGCATCCGTCAGGATGTTTCCTCAGGAAAGAATGGGGAAGTTTCCTTTAAGCTCTGTAATTAGCTTGTTTGAAGGCTTTCAGATTCACCTTCCCACCCCAATTCTTAGGATCATGAATTTTGCATTATTCCATGCACAATAATGCACATAAAATTAAATAAACAATTTAATTAATTTAATTAAAATTAAATATTAAACATATTGTGTATAAGGAACCTGCGCCTTTGATTTAATTGGGCGGGAGTACCCAAAGCAGTTTGGGTAACAGCAGAAAATAATTAAAAACAACAAGTACGCTAGCCTCTGGGTACAAGAAATAGTTGGGGGCCTCCTCTTGAGAAAGGTTTATTTAATTAAAATTAAACTAATCTTTGGAAAACATTTGATAAGCATTTCATAATACAAATCATAATCCAAAAAATGAGGCTCAGTCTGTCTCTACAATACAGGAAAATCATGTTAAATAATTTATCTCTGGCAGTAGCTACTTCTTTACATATACACACAGACAGTCATAGTAATTCAACAGACAACATGTTTGCTAGGTTCAAATTCTAGGTAATATCTGATTCCTCTAGAAACTGGATAAACATTAGCAAAGTGCATTAAGCGTCATATGTCCACAGTGAGAATTTAATGACTTGGTGCTTGATTTTTTGAACTAGGTATGGGTATTTAGAGTCAAGAACTTCCGACAAAAAAACACCTTGTGAATTTATTTGAAAGGAAAATGCAGGTATTTTGGTAAGGCAATCCCCTGGTTAACACTCATATAGCTCCAGAATCCAGAAAGAACTGGATGTTCAACAAGCCTCAGATACGCTGAATTCACCAGTTCTCTTAGTTAGCACTTCATGCTTCACACCAGTGAAGGAAGTCTATTTATACACCCCAGTTGTTTCTTCCGGTTGGTGCAACTAGTGTGTTATTCAGTTGCAGACTATTACATAAGATTAGACATTGACCAGACCTGGGTGAACAATTCCCAGATCCTAGTAACTATTCCCAGGTCTGACCTAACAGAATCCCATAATCTTTCCCAAAAAGAGTTCATTTAGAGACCTACCACCAGAGCAGGAATATCACCAAAACCAGGTTTGTGGTCCAATTCCAGAGTGGTTGAAGCTATCATCTCAGCTGACAAGTACCCACAAATGGAATAACTCTGAGCCCAGAATATAAAATTCCAATTGCCACCTCTCAAACATCCCACGCTTCTAAAGGAAAATTCTAGTTAGAGCGTCCATTGTCTCAAACAATTCCCTCCAGTATATATGTGTACATCTATTTCAGTATACACAAGAACTTTGTCTAGCAGAAGAGTTCAATATTTTCTTATATTCTAACAATGTATAATGGATAAGCAACTATATTCACCATAAAGATTTTCTGGGAACATATAATAATGCATTTTGCTTTGTCTCTGCACCAAAAGATGCTTTCCTCTCTTTTACTCTCTTTCTACATATAGATAGATAGATAGATAGATAGATAGATAGATAGATAGATAGATAAAAACATATCCTGATACCAACTTGTATATTTAAGTGGTCATATATAGTCTTTAAATCATAACTTTGGACAATATATGCCCACAGGTGTCTCACACATAGAAAAATCTGAATCCAAGTTAAGTTCTGCCTCTACAAAGGTTATTCTGCAGTGTCTTTGCTCTGTAAAGAAAGCCACAACAATGTACAATGTACTCTTTTATAAGCAGTAATTCATTATGGCAACTAATAATTATTCCTGAAATATCAAACATTCCTCAGAACATTCACCTAAGCTTTTAACCGTTTCTCTATTTGGATCAACTTTTCTTTGATCAGAAGAACAAAGTACCTTTGGAGACTTCCAGTTGGGCCGAAAGACACGATGATCCAAAGGCTGGCCTGCCAATTATCAGACTGAAATTTAGGGGGAAAAAAAAAAAGAAGCTGTAAACTTGGCAGCACTAAGATGCATGCAAGCAAAAGATCCTAAAGTCATCTCCAGTTCAATTAACTCTTTCACATAATTATTGGAAAAGGGTTTTAGCCAGCTCGAAAACACCCAATGAAGAGCCTGGTGCAGCCCTGGTTTCTTTTGGCCGGGCCCACAGCTGCAGCAGGGTTTCCCCACTGCCATCCAGGGCTTGTCAATGGTGCCCTTCATTTGCATGTCAATCCTTTTACATGATTAATATGTATTTATTGACCAGGAGGCCTTCCCAACATAGGACAAAGGGAGCCAGGCAGTCAGTCCCCTTTTAACAGGGCAGCCATAACTTTCCTGGCAGGACTGACAATTGTGCACAGAAATAATTCTCTTCCAGACAGAAAGTTCCCACCATTCAGATACGGACTGATGCAAAGAAAACAGTTTATACTGCACCCCAAATTCAAGCGTGTTTCTGCACTCCATTTACCACAAAATCATTTGTCTCCCTTTCCTACCACAACTAGGGAGCAAGGACAGGCTCTTGGAAGACCTGGGGGGGGCTGAGGGGGCTAGGGGGGTGAAGGCGAGTGGAGGGGTGGGGAGTGAGCCATAGCCTGGTGATTAGGCCATCTTCTGCTCATAAGGACTCCGAGGTTGAGGTCTGCCCATGTCAGGGCCTACTGGCCCTCTGAGTCACCAAGGCAGGAGACCTGTGTTCTTCTGAGTGTGAATCTAGAAACTGCACCTAATATATCCCATGTTTCAGCTCTTTGTGAATATCATCCTCTCAAATGGACACATTTTCCCGATTCACATGTGCAATCTTCTTTATTAAATGACAAACTTCATTAAAATATTTTATATATTAATATATATTTTATATACATACCTAATGTCTTAAATTAAAAGAGTCCCAGAAATTCTATCCTCTTTCATCTCTCTACTACATCCACTTAAGGAAAAATAAATACGTAACAGTCTAGACTGCCAGCGAATGACATAAACTTCCATTTCCACCTGGCATCTGCCTTTCAGAATGTTAAAGATGAGACTCTAGATTAGTTTAGTATGAGTATTATGATGGCTTATTGGTCCTGATGTGAAGGATATGGAGTCAAATCACTTAAAATTTTCTATTTTGCTGTTTTGTTTTTTCATTTTTATCCTAAATGGTTCAGGACTTAATTAATGATTGGCATTCCACTTCTGTGCATCTTCAATTCTTGGCCCCACAGAAACACTAGCAGCTCACTGTGTAGGGTTCCCAAGGAAAGGTGCAAGGAGTTATCTGTTTGATAAGGAACCGGACTTTAATAGACTTTAATAAGAAGGCTGAAGTAGTTCAAGTCCAACCTCAATATAAGTGCTATAAATTCTTGAAGGACACACACTCATATAACGCACACATACGCACGCGTGCGCACACACACACACACACACACACACACACACACACACTCACCAATGACCTAGAATTTGACTTCCTATGCTAAACACCAAGAAGCAATGAGTCATCTTCAGAGGCTAACTAAATTTTCCCCTAGGGATTCCCTACTCTCAGCTTTTCTGAAAGATATTCATTGGGGTAAATTCACTTCATTTTAAAAAGGAGTTCTGGAGGTCATACCAGTATTACAGCAGGTAGGGCATTTGCCTCTTCTAGGTTCAATCCCTAGTGGCCCATATAATTCCCTGAGCATCGGAGCATCGCCAGGAGTGATCCCTGAATGCAGAGCCAGCATCACCAGGTGTGGCCCAAACACAACCAAAAAAAATTTTAAAGGTAATTCTAGGTTTTTATCCTTCAGCTGTCCCTTACCTAACTTTACCACACTCTAGGAAGTCAGGGGCATATGGTACCCATTGAAGGATACTAGCCAAGTGTCTGCCTCCACCCACAGATTCACTCAGGCAAGAGGAGGGGAATTCCTAAAACAACTGCATCCCTGTCTGCTTAACTTGAACCAACAACTCCTTCACTGTGTCATTTTTACCCAAATTGGTTTACATGTATGGACTGTACTTAAAAGAATCACAGAAAGAGTCCTAGAATTCCAAGAATGCAAACTGCAATGGTAAACTTACCACAAGCAATTAAATATAAAATGGCCCCAGTAGGATGTTTCAAATTTCTGCCCAAATTTCACCCATACAAACATGTGAAACTTACAAAGAATAAGGTACTTTCTCTACTAATAACTGTGAACAATATTATGAAGGGAAAAATAAGGTCTGAAACTATTTCTAGTTTCCCTTCAGTTCTATCCACTTGAAAGAGAACTGAGAATTCAAAGCACGGCCCTGTATTTCAGTTCTAAATGTCCCCTTCCAAACCTGAGACTGTGCTTTTGAAAGCTATTTAAGATTCTTCTCTGCAACTACCATTTCCCAGAAAAATCCAGGCACGTGTGTTAATAGCAACTGAGAACTAATACAATGATGAGGATGGAATATATCAAGGAAAAGTGATTGTAAACTCTCCATTTTGTAAATCTGTGGTTTCGTTCTACTAACCTAAACAGACTTTATGTACTGGAGATAGGAAAGTAATTTTTTCCCTGAAGCTCTGATATAATAAACTAAGTGCACCTAAACCTTATTTTGTTTTCTATTACACAGATCATAAATTCAGCTAAATTAATCAGTCAAAAAAAATGGTCCCAAGGGTATTGTCTCTGACATTACCAAAGGTAAGAAATGGGTTCTGATTATAGTTATAATATTCTAAGCACCCAGGCATAACCTTCAGGAACTCCCTAGACCAATCTGATAATCTAGGCCACAAAGCACTGACAAAGGCATCTAGAACCCAGCTCACCCTAGCATGTTAGGCATACATGCTTGAGACCATGAGTTGAGAGCAGGTTGAGAGATGGAATAATAAATGAGGGGATGGAAGGGTAGATTTTTTTCCTTCCATTGTTGTTCACCATTGGGCTCCAGCCTCTGTTTCCTAAGAAATATCATTTGTTTGGGGCTTGAAGCAATAGCACATGGGGTAGGGCGTTTGCCTTGCACACAGCTGACCCGGGTTCCATTCCCAGCATCACATATGGTCCCCTGAGCACCACCAGGAGTAATTCCTGAGGCAAAGCCAGGAGTAACCCCTGTGCATCACTGGGTATGACCCAAAAAGCAATATATATGTATATAGTTTGCTTTAAGATTTCAAGTCACTGGTTACCATTGTCAAGCATTTGGAAGTTGAAAAGGGTAAATAAAAGCTCCCGAAGCCTCTTACTGGAAAGAATACCTTTTCTGGATACCTCAGTTTTCACTTAAGCCTCTTCTCATCTAATTAGACTGACCACTAATCCAAGACAGGCATCAAATATCTAGTAGCCTAGTTATTTGCTTTCATGTTAAAATACATGCAGAGTAATACATGAAAGTGGGCAACTGTGTGAAATCTTCCATCCCTCCTCTCCCAGCTGCAGGCCAGACTGATCACTCTACTGACCCATGTTGTGGCTCTCTTCCTCTGAGAGCTAAAGGCTAGCTCTATAGCCTTCCATGATCACACTGTTTGGGTTGATCTTCAAACACACAACCATTTTTACTGCACCCCTTTTGATCACTCCGGAGCCTTCTGATGAGGGATCAACCATTAAGGACAGAAAAAGCTTCTGCATGGGTCTGATTCCCTTGCCAGCTGCAGCTCACCAACTCTAATAGAAGGGAAACTCTATTCTTTTCAGTCTGAGAACTCCTGGCATCTTCACACTTTCCTTGCTTCTCTTCCATGCTCATGCATCTATCAGAAGTCTTCTAAAGGAAACTAAGTCCCTCTCAGTCAAAAACAGCACTTCCACTTTCCCTGCAACCTGTATGCCGGGGAGGCAGGAGAAAGAAGGATTGTAGCCCCTCCTAGTTTTCCCCCCTCCAAACTATCTTTGTGTGTATGTTCAAGGGGCTCACAGTGTGGGCTGGTCGGAATGTGGAGATGCCACTGTGCAGGAGTTAATAACACAGTGTCACAAAGGAATTTAAGAATGAACTGGTAAGGGCTCCTCCTAGGAGCTTATATCTTACCTTCTTCGAATTTTCCTGCTCTGTCTTAAAAGAATCAGAGCCCTCTGTTGTTTCTCTTCCCATGCCCTTTCACTTCTTTCCAACTGTCCCTTGTGAAGTGACCGGAGCAGCCTGATTATGGAGGAGCCAACCACCAGGCCCCTGGGTGAGTTGTGTAAACCTTATAGGTTAAAGATTCTGGACCCAGGCTCAAAATGACCCATCCTTGCAGAGGAGATTATCTGCTCTTGTAGTTCTGTCTGCTCATCAAAATAAATCTATGGGGACTGGAGAGATAGTGCAGCAGGTAGGGTGCTTGCCTTGCATGCATCCAATAGGGGTTTAATTCCTGGCATCCCATATGGTCCCCAGGGCATTGCCAGGAGTAATTTCTGGGTGCAGAGCCAGGAGTAACCCCTGAGCATCACCAGGTGTGGCAAATGATAATAATAAATCTGTGGACAGGTTGTCTCAACTGACATCACCTCTGGACCAAATATGGAGAAGGTCACAAGGACTAGAGTTGGGCTGACTGAAAACTGTGTGGTGTATAGATTTCTGAGCTATCTCTTATAGTGCACCCCCAAATTTCACTGGATTCCACTGAAAATAGATTGAAAGGGGAGTTCTCAGCTGTAATACACACATACATACTCTCTCTCTCTCTCTCTCTCTCTCTCTCTCTCTCTCTCTCTCTCTCTCTCTCACACACACACACACACACACACATACATTCTGTCATTGTATATCCCTCAACTCTCAAATCTGGGCTCTGTGGCTAGATCTTTATCCCTGCCTGCGTTGCTCCTGACTACTTCCTGAGAGGGGCTTCCCTTCCCCAGGTAAGCCCAGCGCTGAGGCTTTCCCTGATGCCACAGCCAAGTGAGCTTGTGAACACGGAGACGGCTGAGGATCCGAGACAAGGAGCTCGCTTGCTCGATTTTTCCCAGACTGTGTTTGCCATTTGCGGGAATAAATGAAGCATCGGTAATCTCCATAAAAGAGCTTTCACGCTTCATTCTCTGAAACTAAGTTAGGGCTTAGACGGAAAGGGGGACTTTTAATTTAAAGTAATGATCATCAACACTGTAGCTCCAGAAGGTCTCTCAGGGAAGAAAAGGGTCCCCACCCTATCCTGGGACAAGGAAGGCACAAAGGGAGGGCCAGGCCAGGGCACCTTGCCGATGAGGTGCCAGGGGAGTCTCTGTTACCCTCTTCGGTCACTAACTCTCCTCCCGGTGGGAAAGCAACTCTCCCTTAGTATAACTGAGGTGTGGGGGAGCTTAGAGAAGAAGTCAGAGACCGACGGTCCCCCGAGAAAGTGAAAATCCGGGTGGAGGTCCGGGTAGAGGCCAGAGCCTCAGCCAGGCCGTGCTGGAGCGCACCGGCGACCGCGCCACCACAGGCGCTGGTGCGTCGGGTCACCAGCACGGGTGCCTTCCGCTACCCACGAGGATCTCTGCTTCTTTTCACCTGGAGATGTTACTGTTTGAAGCCCAAGTTTGTACCTCAGGTTCACAGGCGCTTCCTTTCGCCACCCCACATGGCCAGGCCCCCATTTTGCTCACTTTTGCAAAATGAAAAGGGGGAGGGGGACCCTAAAATTTCCAGCCCCTTACACTTTACGGACACCGGGATCTTCTGCTGTCATACTCGTCCCCAAACCATCAAACTACTCGGCTCTTCACTGCACCACCAACGCGGTGGGCCCAGCCCAGCGTGGGCGTGTTGGAGACTGCAAAGGTCATAAAGGGCCTGACAGCGTGGTGGGTATCTACCTCCGAATCCAGACCGAGAGACCTCGGGGCTTCCGTCCACAGAGGCGAGGGCACTTGGACGCACCTTGAAATCGGCAGGCCGATGATGCCTGCCTGAGTTCGATTTGCAGGGGTCCGTGGAGCTAAGAGGTCGGGGAAACGACGCGTTCCCGCCGGGCCGCGGCCTCGCTCGCACCTCCCTGACCCGCCGCAACCTCCTGCGAGTTCTGCGCAGCTGATCAGGCGGCGCTCCGGAGCACACGCGGAAAGAGTGTGAGCTGGCGCCGCGAGTTTGGAACAAACTCCAAGTTACCCGTGAGCCCGAGCCGGGATGCCGCCGCAGCTGTGCTAAGGAAATGATCGGATGTCTCCAGAATGGAGGGAGGAGGTGGCACAAAGTCTGCACCCTGAAAGTGACCGTTTTATTGGGGAGGAGGAGTGGGAGGAAGAGCTGTGTTGGGCAGGAGGGGCAAGGCAACTACTGCGACTTTTCCTCTGACCCCCAAAACCTCCCACAGCGGGGATTTCGGAAGGCGCTCACCTAGTTCTGGAAAATTCAGCTGGTGGCACTTCGCGACCCAAGTCCGCCCCAGCCACGCGCAAAGAAGGCCGGTTGTCCAGCTCTCGGCTTGCCTGGGCCTCCGGCCCAGCCCAGGCCGCGCAGTGGGGGCCGAGGCGACCGGCGGATTCGGCGCTATTGGGGGGCTCCCCGCGGTGCATGCGTGCGCGCGCCCAGCGCTTCGGACAAGCTGAAGCAACAGGAATCTAGTGGGGGTTTCCGCAGTCGCGTGGGTCCACCCCCTTCCTCCTCTCTGGTCTGACCCCGGGCTCGGCCGCTCGGAACCACGCTGGGTGCGCCAAGGTTGCAAGCCCGTGAGCTCTACAGCTAAGGGAAGGGCGCTCCCCCAGTGGCCACGATCGGGGAGTCCCCGAGTCCGAAGGGGATTTGTTTTCCCAAGACCGGAGAACATCGAGGGGGCAGCGTGGCTTTCTCTAAGGTCAGCGCTGGTCTCTCCAGCCGCCGGTTCGCAGAGGGCAGCGCAAGACTGGAGCCCCGCAGTGAGGCGGCGGGAGGCGCGAACTTGGAGAGCTGGACCGGGCCGAGCGGCAAGAGCAGCGAGGGGGGCAGGCAGTGGCACGCCAGCCGCCGAGGCCGAGCGGCCCGAGAGTTGGCCGCGGGAGGGCGACCTCCGGGTCGGCCGAAAACGGAGGCCTGCGAGCTGAGGACCAGGGGGCGACCGGGAGGCCGCGAAGCCCACCGGAAAGGACACGGGGAGGAGAGCGCACTCGGCCTAGACACAAATCGAAACCACCCCCGGGAACTGTCCGAGTCGGGGAAGCTGGAGGTGGCGGCTCCTGGAGGGCGGGTCCCCGGTCCCGGCACCGGAGCCCAAAGCAGTGAAGCGGCGGCCACCGCATTTGCCTCCTTCGCGCCCCCAAAGAGTGACTCAGGCGGAACCCGCGTCCTGGGTTTGGACGAGCAGAATTGGGGTCCCGGGTTCCTAGGAGTGCGTGGCTCCCTATATTCCCCCATCTCCAACCTCCCATCCCCACCCCATTCCCACTCTAGAAGGAGGGTCCCGGGCCTGCAAACCCCCGCAGCGCTGACCGGAAGTGCATCTGCGCAGCGCTCTCCGCGGGCCGCACTGGGCGCTAGGCAGAGCCAGTCGGGTGCTGCTGGGCCAAAGGACCCGACCGGAGTGGGGGCGGCTCTTTCCGAAGCCCCTGTCTGGGCGCGGGTGGGAAAGGGGCCGTGAGGGTAGAACTGCTGGTTATGCTGGGAAGGGGATGTTGGGGCCGGGGCGATCTCAGGATATCTAAGCGGAGATCCAGGTGTAGTGGGGTGCGGGAGCAGGAACTGGGACCAGCCCGATGGGGACCTGGGGAGTGGAGGTGACGGCGTCTCCTACTTTGGATTTCTGCTGAAGATTTAGAGGGTTGCCCCTGAGCCTAAATTTTTTCCTGACTTGGGAGCCGTGATTCTCCGCCCTTTGTCAAAAGCGGATCTTACTGATATTTTACGGTTCAGGATTACAATGTGCACTGTAACGCGGGTTGGAGTGTCCTCCGCAGCACGGGCTGGGACCTCACTTTTTCTGACCTGTGAAATGGGATAATAGCCAGCTCAAACGTGGAAGGTCAATGAATTGTGTCCAATCACCAGCAATGTGTGCTGCAGGCCCTCCGTAAATGCGATTCATTGTTATTCCTTTTAAATTCGAGCCATTCGCCTCCCCTCTGTCTAAAGGCCCAGTCCCTCACCGGGCGGGGGCGGAGGGCTGAGTGGGGTCTGCGAGGCCATTGCTACTACTTGCGTTTGTTTTCTGCAGCATCAACCTTGCACTTAGCTCTGACCAAATTAAGACCTTTCCTAGCACCAAGCCTTCCGAGCAGTGGCCCGGCGTTATGGGTCAAGTTTCTCCGTTGCGTTTCCTCTATCACTAGGCGGTCGGATGGGTCTTTCTACCGGAATTGGCTGGTCTCTGTCGGGGTCCTGGCTCCCTCGCGCTCTCTGTCTCTCTCTGTCTCTCTCTGTCTCTGTGTCTCTCTGTCTCTCTGTCTCTGTCTCTCTCTCTGCCTCTCTCTGTCTCTCTGTCTCTGTCTCTCTCTGTCTCTGTCTCCCTCTGTCTCTGTCTCTCTGTCTCTCTCTCTGTCTCTCTCTCTGTCTCTCTCTCTCTCTCTCTCTCTCTCTCTCTCTCTCTCTCTCTCTCTCTCTGCCCCCCTGCCTGCCTCTGTTGCTCGATAGAATTTTAAACACTGCTGAGTCCCTTTCTTCCTCCGACTCCTTCCTTCTCTCTGCCCACAGGGGGCTCCCTCCCCACTCCGCTGTGTCTCTGCAGATATTCCCATCCTCTAGTGCCTGCAGTCTGGGCCTTCCTGGGTCCGAGAAGATGAGCACATTCCAACATCAACAGTGTGCTTATGTAATGGCTGAGGGTATAAATGCTGAGAGATGAAGCATCTTCTGACTGCTAGTCCCTAAAAGTAGACTCGTTGGCTATGCCATGAGGGTGGGGTAAAAGAGAGGTGGGGACACTTTTTCTTACCACCTGCTCTACATAATTCCCCTAATCCCCATATTCCATTCTCCCAACCTTCCTTCTCATACACACACACACAGACACACAGACACACACACACACACTCACACACACACACACACACATTGGCAGGATTGGACTAGTACGGTCCTAGCCTTACCTTGGAGGTACAGTCTGCCAGTTTCCTGTGATGAACATTCTTCTTCCACCGAAGTACCAGTGCCCAGAGTTTACCATGACCATGATCCAAAGTTTGCCCAAATGTGCCCAAAATTCTGTGAGGAGAATTCCATCATAGAGTATTCTACTCCACACCCAACCCTCTATCCAAGTGGCAAGCACTCTATTTAGATGCCAAGCCAAGGAGTGGGTTGTAACGGTTCAGGAATCACCTAGTTCTCTGAGAAATCTGAGAAATCTGCTCAAGAAGTTTGTCTCCTTCTGCCCTAGGACACTCTACTCACCTCCAGATTAAACCTGGCACCGTGAAGGGTATGTGGGAAAGATGAAAACTGGTGGATGGTAGCAGCCAGGACTGGGTCTGACAGAGTCATTAAACTAGCTGCCAGTGGGGAAAGGAAAGGTCCAGCTCTCTCCTGGTTCTCCCGGCCCCAATGCATGTCCCTCACCCCATCAGTGTCCCATAGCTACCCCAGCAGGAGTGAATCTCACGTGCTGGGACCAGGTGTCTTCCCAGACCCTGTAGGAGTGTGTGCCAGAAATGTCTGCATTAACAATGTCCGTGTGCTAACTGGGAACATAATCAGCCCATTTATATTGGTATATGTGTAGCATTTATGTGTGTGTAGACACACGTGTGCACTTTTTTGTGTATATATATTATATATATATATAAACATGTGGGTATGTGTGCTGAGTGGCATGTGTATGTTGATGCCACCTGTTCTGTGGAACTGTGGAAGGGCGCTGGACTCAGGAAACCCAGGGGCTGTGCCTCTTGCTTGCTGGGTGCTTTTGAGTGAGACACTTTGCTCTCAGTAAAATGAAGCCTTACTATGCAAGAACCCCAAAGATCCCCTCTAATAGTGTTTGCATTGGAAATGACCTAAGGCATTTGGGGGTGAGTAGGGGTTAGAGGAGCCCCCTGCCCTGCCCTTTTCAAAAAGTTGCCACCAAGGGTAATCTTGTTCCCTGAAATCAAAGTGGAGAGATGGAAGCTATAGTCTCTGGTGTAGGTGAGGAGGATGGGGCCACTCTGCCACATACCCCCCAGGGCCAACCTGAACCCCTGGTGACACAGATTAAATGAACCCATGGGCTACACAGCAAAACTAGAGGGTGGGACTTCTTGCCACCTGCTTCTAACCTTACCCAGCAGAGCGTGTGTGAGGAGTGGGGAAGAGTGAGAGAGAGGTGAGTACTCTTTCACAGCTGAAGCAAGAAATTGTCCAAGAAATAGTTTTTCTCCAACACAAAACAGAAAAGGTAGGTTGGAAGATAAGACCATCCCAGAGAACCAGAGCAGACACTCTGATCCAGGACAAGGAGTCAGATTCACACGTGTCAGATGTTGGCCTTGGCCTATAGGAGTCAGTCAGTTCACCATATTGCTCCTGCAACTAGGCCTTTGTGGAGAAGTGTGGGAAAAGGGGGACCAAGGCACCGTGGGCATCCTGGTGATAACATCTCTGGAAATTCTGCCACAGATGTCAGGGTTGGAGGTATGGGACACGTGAAGGGCAGGGCAGCAGGCCATTCTCTCAATGCAGTGAGCAGCCCCATCTAGGGAGCCAGAGAACCTACCACTAACACCCAAAAACACCAAACAGTCACTTTCAGTACCCATACACACATCTACACCCACACACAAACCAGACCTCTAAGCCTAAATAGAACTTAATCGCAACCTATACAAATGCCCCACACAACTCACAGCCATTAAGCTTATATAGACATATTACACAGTCTCATACACCCAAATGGCCCCTCCTCACCCCACCCGCACCTGCAACCTTCTCCCCATCACTCTACTGAAGGAAAGAGAATTTCCGCAAGGAAAGAGACCTTTGCCCCAAGAAAGAGCCAGGGATCAATACTGTTTAGACTTGGCTAGTGTGTATTTCCTCTTGGGCTAAGGAAGATTTAAGTTTATGGTTCAATCCAATCTTTAAAAAAAAAAAGGAAAAAAGGTAGAAAATAAGAAAGTTGGGACACACACTCCAGTATTTATTTCTATGCAGTCCCAGACTTTAATACACAAGCGGCTCACTGAGCCAGCCCCATAAATCAGAGAAATCAATGCCTATTTATGATTATTGTTACTTTCTTTTTTTAGAGGAAGTGCAAAAGACGGGTGTAAACAGAGTCCTATCCCAATCAGTTAGATAGAAAATAGGGAGAAAGGCTGGAGGCAAGATGGGGACATGATCTGGATGAGATCTGAGCATGGAGCCATCACCTGATTCCTGGGGTAAAGGCAGTTACAAGGAAGTAAATGCCACAGGAGGCATGGACCAAGAGTTTACATCCTTAGTGCTTCAGTCCTCCACTGAAAATGAGGAAGATTCTTTTGGGCCATAGTAATTAGCTGATAAAAAGAGATAATGGGCAAGAAATCAAATTACGTAATAATGACACATCTACACTGTACTGTCACTATCCTGGAGAGGACTAACCAGCCTCCTTCACCCCAGGGGGAAGAGGGAGAGCTCTTCTATTTGATAGCTGGAAGAGGTAAAGGAGAGTCTTCAGGAATAGGATGGTCCCTGAAGTTGATGCTTGTATTGGCCCCTGCCCCTGTCTGTGTTGTGTGGGCAGGAAGTATTTAGGGACTCAAAGGGAGAACAGTGGGACAAGGGGGATAAAGAAGAATTTCTAGGCACTTAAAGAGGTAAGGTTCTCCCTCGAGTTCCCTTATAATATCTGGCAATAGAGCAGGAATTCTTCTTGATGCTCTGACCTGTGTTAGAGAAGAAATAACCTGGGTCCCAGATCTTGGGACCTCTAACCTCAAGACCTAGAAAGTCTCGAAAGCTTGAAGATTCCATGCCCTCCTCCCCTGCCAAGGGAAGCCAAGCAGGTATTTTCCATCATGAGAAAATAACTTGCTTCAGCTAAGCCCCAACAAGCAGGACCCATCTCACAACGTCCACCTCCTCAGGAAAGAATTGGGAGAGCATCTAATATGTGCTGTGGCTATTCCACATGCCCAAGAAGGTGGTGGTGGGGGGGTAGACAGAAGAGATTTACTACCACAAAGCTAAGAATTCACAATAATGGCAAATGCATACTTTAGGCCATAAAAGTCCAAACCTCTTCCCTGAAATCTTTGAACTCAAAAGGTCCCTTGGATTCCTGCCCCTGAAGCCTTAACATAGCTACCTTTCCATATAATGGCCCAAATCAGGGAGAAATTTTCAAGGACCAATAAGTAAGTAAGTAAGTAAATAAATAAATAAATAAAGGGACACAAGAAGGAGGTGGTGGTGCAGAACAAGTGGCTGCTCTCACTTCTCACAAAATCAATCCTGCAAAACCAAGATAGATGCCAGGGAAGGGCCCAGAAATAGAGTCACCCATGGCCACAGTCATACCTGCAGCTGTACTGGTGAACAGACACAAAGGAACATGCATATGTGTGTGTGTGTGTGAGCACACACATAAACACAGAGTGAGCTCCCAAATATCCAAGTGTGCTGCTAATTACAAAGAGGAACGCCCAGTGACTCGTCAGGCGTGCAGGGCTGCACCGGAAGCTAGTGGGGAAGCAGAGGCCCGAGAATTGCACGGTCTCACCTAGGCACATGCTTACAAACGCCCTACAGAGGTAGCCACACAGATACAGGTGCATGCATACACACTGCAGATGAGGGAACCATTTCCCATGTCAAAAATCCGGAACAAAAGAGAGAAGATCCTTGGGGGGAGGAGCTGCCCCTTCTCCCTCCCCATCTCTGAATGTGGGGGCGCCCAGTACCTGCCCAGGAATGAGACCCTGCCCTGCCAGAGGAAAGAGTCTAGACATTTCCTCTGGGAAATCCAGGTGGCTGGAGGTCCTGGGGGCAGAAGGTGGGGGTGGGGTGGGGGTGGGTCCCCTCTTGGGTCAGAAAACAAGCCAGGTTTTGTGGTGATTCTGACAGGGTCCCTACCTAGGTCTGGCATTGGGGTGGAGGCAGGCCAGTGTCACCTCGGGGTTTGGGGGCCCACAGAGATCCCACCAGTGATGGACAGAACAGCGGCCTGGTCTGCAGTTTGTCAGCACCAGCTCAGCCGCTCCCTCTGAAGACTAGGCAGGGAGGGAGATGGGGCCCTTGCAGGCTCCAACCGCTCCTCTTGACCTGGGGCTTCACTGATCACCTTTGCAAAGGGCACTCGGGACAGTCCAGGCCTTGGCAAGCTGGGCAGAGAGCACATAGCCCAGCCCTGCCCCACAGAACCAGAGGTCATCATCACTTCTGCCTGCTCTAAAAAGGCCTTTTGCTTCTAGAAGAGATGTCGAAAGCCAGGGTGCAGAAGAAAGGAACTCTGAAGGGAGGAGCAGGTGGAACCGGAGGAGGCTCTGCAGTCAGGCCTGCCAGATGCCGGTTGCGGCCTGGCCCGGTGGTCGCGCATTCCCAGACTGGAGCTTCAGGCCTTAGGGGTTCCTTTGAACGCGATGCGAGAGCGTCCAGGCCGCCTCTCCAGACCCCGAATCCGCGCCGCCTTTCCCACCGCTCCTCTCCCTAGTCCGCCGGATCCTCAGAGGGGTGTGGGATGAGGGAATCTCAGCGCCCCGGCTGGGCCGCCCCCGGGTTCTGCGGGGGTCCCCGTGTGCGCCTTGAGCGCGCCCCTTCCCGAGCCCCGCAATGAGAAAGGCCGCCCGCGGCTCGTGAGCACAGTGTACACTTTATTTTCAGACTACAGGTTTCTGAACATAATAAAATCTTTGGCTTGTAGCGGCGGTTCAGTCTCGCAGTCTGTGGGGTCGTATTTCTCAACAATTTTTCTCCGAAAAAACGAAAGGTGGGGGTGCAGGACAGACAGACCGACAGAAAACGGGTGGGCGTGGGGGGTGGGATGGGGCGAAGGCGGAGGGCGGACACGCGAGGGGACACACTCTCTCGCACACAAAGAAAAGTCCCAGAGAAACGAGGGCCAGCGATGCGGGGCGGGAGGCACCGGAGAAGCGAGAACATTCAAAAGGGCTTTAGGGGGTGAGGAGGGCAAATAAAGCAACGAAAACGAAACGGGGCCGGAAAGGGCGAGGCGGAGGTGGGGGATAAAATAATTATAATAATTATAATATTATAACAATAATAATAATAAGGGCGATTAATAAAAAGTCCAGCAAATAGAGATCGCTACACATATTTCTTTTTTTTTCCTTACCTGAAATTAAATATATACAAGGTCGTAAGCGGTCTGGCTAGATAGAGCTTTAAAGGAGTTCGCAGTTTCGTCCCTTATACTGTGAATAGAGAATAGATCTTATTTTTTCGATAGCACCTGTCCGAGTTCTTTCTCCCTTTTTTTTTAAAAAAAAAAAGACAAATAAACAAACGTTTCGTTCGAAAGTGACTCTCCATTCTGAGCAACTCGTTGTCTCGCTTATTTTCCCGTGGCTCCCTCCCACCTCCTCCACCTCCTCCTCCTCTTCCTCCTCCTCCTCCTCCTCCTCCTCCTCCTCCTCCTCCTCCTCCTCCTCCTCCTCCTCCTCCTCCTCCTCCTCCTCCTCGGCGCGTCCGGGTCTCTCCCGGGGCGCGGGGCCGGCGAGGCGCGGCGGCGGCGGCGGTGCCGGGAGAGGGCGCGGGCGCGGGCGCGGAGGGAGGCCGGGCGGCGGCGGCGGCGGCTACTCGCTCTCGTCTTTGTCCTGCACCGTGGTGGTGGAGTGGTTGTACAGTCCCTGCGCCATGAGGTGCAGCGCCAGGCCGTTCTTGATGCCCGTGGCTTTCTTGATCTTGGCGCGCTTGTTCTGGAACCAGATCTTGATCTGGGACTCGTTGAGGCTGAGCTCCTGGGCCAGGGTCTGCCGCCGCTGCTCCGTGATGTAGCGGTTCGCCTGGAACTCCGCCTTGAGTCTCTGTAGCTGCTCGGCGGTGAACGCCGTCCGCGGCCGCTTGTCCTCCTTCTCGTTCTTCTTCTTCTTCAGCTTCCTCGTGCGCGGACCTGCAGTGGCGAAGCGGACCGGGTGGTGGTGGGCGGGGTGGGTGGGAACGGAGGGCAGGGGTGGGGTGGGAGGGGATGGGGAGAAGAAGGGCAGAGGAAGCCGTGAGAATGGCAAAGCGAGCGGGGAGAATTGCAGAGCCCGGCGCGCCTAGAGCTGCCCGGACGCTTGCAGAGGCCCTGCTGCTGCGGCCCCCACCCCTGGGGGCTCCTATTCGCCGGCTAGCCCCTCACTCTCTCGCTGCTCGGGTCTCTTTCTGGCGTCCTTCTCTGGGAGCATTAGGGTTGGGGAGGAAAAACCGGCCGAGGTTGTATGTGCTCGCCTGTACCCCAATTCACAAGCGCGGGAATCGTTTGACAGGCTCAAGTATGAGATGAAGCGATATTTGGAGTACACCGGGCCCAGCCCAGACTTGAAGGTCAGGGGCCTCTGCTGGTCTACAGCCTTGGAACAAAAAAAGGTTCCAGGGGCAGGAAATACATTGCCCTGGGGGGGAATCCCCAGCCTGTTAATGAGTTCTCCCTCCGCCTTTCAGAAAGAAGCCTACAGTCGGACCCCATCTGCTTGTAGCTATAAACCAGGGATTGCCTGCCTCCCATGCAGTTCAGTTTCTGCTCTCTCTCCCTCTTCTTCCTCTTGAGTCCAAAGGGAGCTCTTTTTAGGGTCCCCCTGCATCTCTGGCCTCCACCTTCAATTAAGCTGCTCACTTTACATACGTGGCCCGACCCCATCGGTCTCTCTGCCTTGTCCCTTAAAGGGCATGAGTTAAAAAAGGGGGTCCACTACACCCTCCCTCTGCACTCACCAAGGCAGTGATTTCAGGACAGAAAACTATGACTGAACAAAACCCAGCGATGTCTTGCTTTCCCAGCTCATCTGTAGCATTTGCAAAGGGGACAACATCCATGCTCATGCGTGCAGGGCAAACGGATCAGAGACAGATAAGAGGGCCATCTCTGCAAATAGGGGAGTTCTGTCCCTCACACCGGGAAAGAAAGACGCCACAGGAAGCTCTTCCTGGGGAAGTGAAGAGCACACTCTAGAGCAAAGTGTGGGGAGAAGGCTACTAGCCGGCCCAGGCCAGGGAGAGGAGGGGGAGAGAGATAGGAGGCTGCCTGGAAAGGCTACACCTCTGGCTGTCGGCCTGCACTCCCTCTCAGAGTCTTCTGACACGCACTTGCTGGGCCTGGTCTTAGTAACCGGAGCTGACTAAGCCAAGTGAAGTTCCTGTCAGGCCTGCTCATGTCTAACAGATCAAAAAAGAGGGATCTCTTCTGGTATCTCTGAGCCTAGGAATGAAAGGGCCAGTTGAACAGAGGGCTTACTTGGGGTCACTGGCTGTCCTTTGGCATAGGACCCCAGACCTGCCCAGTTTAGACACTCAGTCTGGGTTGAGATTCCTCTCTCTGAACTACCAGGGCAGGAGAGGGACTAGCACTGGGGATGGGGGTGGGGAGGTAGGGGTGGGATAGAAAAAAAAAAGCAAGAACAAAGCAGAGGCCCACACTGGAGTAAGGTGCAGAAGGGCTGGGGGGGCAAGCTGGGAGGCAGAAAGGCTGGGTTCGGATTGGCAGTGAGCTGGGTGTGCAGGAAACCACCCCTGCCCCCCCCCTACAGCACAGGAAACCCCGCACTTCTCCGGAAAGACGGGGCTACAGTGCCCACGACCAACGCTGTCGGATTGTTGTTGTGTGTGCAGAGGCACGGACACTTGTAATAAAATCGTAGCCTCCCTGGCCAGCCCGATTGCATGGCCTGACAGCTCAATCACTCTATCCATCAGGCGAGTCAATCAAAGCAGCTTTTCGGAGGTTCAAGGAGCCCGACGTGTCAATAACGGGGCTCGAGATGGTGGGGACTGATAGGGCGCATCGATCCGGGCGGGCAGCAGCGGCGGGGAGGCCAGCGCGCGCGTAAGAACTGGCGCCCGGCTCTGCAGTGCCCGGCCTCCTGCCCCACCCGGGTGCCGGGATCCCAACCATAGGCCAGCACCCCTGATGCCATCCTCGTGCTCCCCATCGGCCTCCAGGGCGCTCTTGGCTGGGGACTCCCAAAGGCCTCGGGCTCGTTTTCTGGGGCCTAGTGGTTGTGACCCGATTCTGGTCTCGGCCTCACCTTCTCCAAGCGCTCCCGGGCAAAAGGGCTGCAGGAAAGTCCAGGGGTGGAGGGAGAAAAAGGGGCCCCGTAGCAGGCAGAAATGGAAATGGCAGATGTGTGGAAGGTAGGAGTGAAAGAAGGCAGGGCAAGGCGGTGAGAATGCAGAAGAGGCGAGCCGAGACGCTCCAGAGAAATGGGGCTCTCTGGTGCTCTAGCTTCCCGCCCGAGCCTACCCTGGCTTCTCTCCTCTCCCACCACCCATCTGACAGCTCTGGAGAGCCAGCGGCCAGAGCTTTGGGCACCCATCTTTCAGGCCGGTGCCTTTTCCTGGATTCCACCCACGCGGGTCAGACTTCCTTTGCTCCCGGCCTGGGGAAGAGGGACAGCGACCAATCCCTTTGCTCTCTCTGTCTTTTTGCTGTGTGTCCTCAAATCCATCTCAATGTGCGTGAACTCTACATAAAATGCAGAGATGGTACGAATGTCAGCAAGAACACAAGGCGATCTTTATTTCTCTGAGCTCGGCATTTCAATCCTGGTTCACTAACTAGGCCCACCTTCCGGCTGCTAAAAGTCCCCTTCCCCGGAAAATTAAATAAAAAACCAAAAAATTAAAAAATTAAAACGACGGATTCTAGCATTTCTAAGAATAATAAGGGTAAAACCAAAGAAGATTCCCGGCCGGGACTCGGAATTCAGAGCCCGCAAGGATCGAGGCTGGCATCTCCCGTATCACCCGCGGCACAGCCTCCCGGGTAGTGGCCGCAGAGGCCGAGCGCTCCTGACTACGGATGCACGTTCGGCCTTGACTGGGCCCTGGGCGAGCGAGAAGGAAGGATCGGGAAAGGAGAGAGAGAGGGAGAGCGGGTTTACTCCTCGCTACTGGGCGGCTGAGTTTGGGGAAAGTCCGCGAGGCCCGATGGGCACAACCAGGGGCACGGGGCACTCACCCGAAGACGGACGATCCGAGTAGCGCGTGCAGTAGACCCAGGCGGGCCAAACCAGGGGCTGCTGCGAGTCAGTTTTGACCACGGGCCCGCCGTTGGCTGAGCCCATAAGCAGGATGGCGGGGTTGCCATGCTCCGGGTACTTGGCACCCTGCGCACCTGGGCTCCCCACGCCGCCTCCGCTGCCGCCGCCGCTGTCCGAAGGCTTAGCCGCCGCCGCCGCCGCTGCCGCTGCCGCCACGGCCGCCGCCGCCGCCGCTGCCGCCGCCGCCGCCGCCGCCGGGTTCCCAGCTTTGGACGCACCCGCGCCGCCGGCGACGGCTGGCGAGGAGCCGTCGGGTGGGCCACAGTTTGCGTCCGGGGCGCACAGGAGCGAGGCGGCGCCCGGCGCCCGCGTGCCCAGCGGGTGGACGGGGTCTCTACCTGCGCCGGTCTGGCCTCTGTCGCGCTCCACTCGGCCTCCTCCTCCTCCTCCTCCTGCGCCTCCTCCTCCTCCTCCTCCGCCTCCTCCGGCCACCGCCGCCACCAGCAGCTGCGGCGGCGGCTCCTTTTTGCAGCCGAAGTCCGGCCTCAGGATGTTGTCGATGAAAAAGTTGGTGGTGCGGTGCAGCTGGGCCGCGGGTGGCGGCTGGTGAGCAGGCGCCGCGAGATGCTGCGGCGGCGGCGGCGGCGGCGGGGGCGGGGGGTGCGGGGGGAGGTGCGGGTGGTGGGCCAGGGGCGGCAGGCAGGGCGCCGCGGGCGGCGAGGGGGGCGCGGGCTGCGGGGACACCGGCACGCTGTCTCCATCGCTGCCGCTGCTGCCGCTGGCGCCCGGGCTCAGGCTGAGGCTGAGGCTGCCCGCCGCCGCCGCCGCCGCCGCCGCCGCGCCGAGGCCCGAGTCGCGCTGACTTTTAGGTTCCGGCTGCTGTTCTTCCATGCTCGGCCGCCCCGCCGCCCCGGCCGCCGCGCCGGCCCCCGCCCCCCCCGCCGCGCTCCCCACCCCACTTTGCCAGCGGCCCGTGGGGGTGCGCGGAGGAAGAAGGCCGACGAAGCCCCAGCGAAGGCACGGGGCGGGTGCAGGGGAAAAAAAAAAAGCCCAGGCGCCTGGCCTGGATCGCTCGCTGTTATCGAGCAGCTAGATCTCGCTGTCTCTCCCTCTCTCTAATTTGTAGACATCCAGATATGGAGACACTTGGCTATTTTCTTTCTTTCTTTTTTTTTCCTTGCTGCAACCAGATTCAATGATTTGTTTGAAATGGGGAATAAGCCACGACCAAAAAGATTAAAAAAAAAAAAAGAAAGAAAGAAAAAGGAAAGAAAAGAAAGCCAGGAAAAAAGAAAAGAAAAAGCTCCAGGAATTTTTTTTCTTAAAGGAAAAAAATAAATAGTCTTTAAAGTCTAGCCATCTTCCTAGGTAGTAGTGAGGGGTTTGACTTCCCCGAGTGTCACGCTCAGCTGTGCCCAGAGCGCGAGGCTGGCAGCGCCTTTAATCGCCTTTGCTTTTTTTTTTTTTTTTTTTTTTGCAGGGAGAGCGCGTCTCCGCCAGCGCCGGGGCTGCCTCTTTTTTTTTTTTTTTTTCAAATCTCTGACAGCTCGGATCTTTGCACAAACTCTCGCTTAAAAAAAAAATCACCCAGGCACACTTTTTGCCTTCAAACCGGAAGCACGTGAGTCAAGGCCGCACGTGTGCGGGGCCAATGGCAAGCCAGGACTCGCGCTGACACTCGGGCCTCGGCCCAATGGGCGCGCGCGGGACTTTGCGGATAAATAATCCGGGGGCGGCGGCAGCGGGCGGAGTGGGGGCGCCGCGGCGCTGGCCCCGCGGCTCCGGCCCGCCCTCCCCAGCCGCACCCGAGCCCCTCCCCCTCTTTCGATCCGGGATCGCGGAAGAGACGAAGGAGACCCGGGAAGGGTTGATTTCGGAGTGTAAGCAAATAGAGAAGCAACTCCATAAACAACTTGTTGGAGAAATGCAGGATTATGAATGCGTGCGCGGGCTCTGGGTCAGGCAGCAGTAGGGAACGCAGCTCTTTCGCACCCCCAGAGCTAAGAAAAGGAAGGGGGGCGAAAAAAAAAACCCCAACAACCTCAGTCCTCTGTCTCTTTCTGAAGAGGTGTGTGTGTGTGTGTGTGTGTGTGTGTGTGTGTGTGTGTGTGTGTGTGTGTTGGGGCGGGGGAGATGAGGAGGGTCGTGAAACCGACCTGGACTTGGTTACTTTCAGAGATGTAGCTTCCCCCCCCCCCCCCACAAATAGCAAACCTCGGAGACCAACTGCAGCAAGCCAAGCCGCTCCGTCTGTTTGGAGGCTTGCGGTGCATGTCGGTTGGCTGCGCTGCGTGCCCTTTGCAGGGTTTTAGCACCCATGCCCTTCCCTG
The DNA here is from genome assembly GCF_027595985.1 of Sorex araneus. Classification (NCBI taxonomy): domain Eukaryota; kingdom Metazoa; phylum Chordata; class Mammalia; order Eulipotyphla; family Soricidae; genus Sorex; species Sorex araneus. The sequence goes on from NC_073313.1 coordinate 180,841,914, forward strand.
CCCGGACCTTCGACAACCCCGAAAGCTGTCCCTGCGCCACCAAGCCAGGCCCAGAGGGCGCGAGAGAGCCCAAGCGCCGCCGGCCTCGCCGGGTGCCTGTTAATTCTCAGGCCCAGCGAGTGGAAGCCTCCCGGGCATCTCAGAGTTGCGCTGGACTAAGCGGGGTTGAGCGGGGAAGGGGGCTGAGTTCAGGTAATCCGGGTGCGAATGCGCGCCAGGCCCGGGCTTTGGGGTTCTATGCAACGCAAGCGTTACTTTTCTCCGCAAACTGAAATCCTGCAAACACAACTACTACAGTCTGGGTGTTTGTCCTGGCCAACCGACTATGTGGACTGCGTGCGAGTTCCCGCCGGTTGCCCAGATTTTCCTGTGGATGCTCAGACTGCCTGGGAGCCTCCTGACTCTCGCCGTGTGTGCCCTCCCAGGGCTGTGGAGATCTCGGAGGGCACCGGGCGCTCCCACTTACAACGGGGATCCGATCAGTCTCTAGCCTACTGCACACTTTTTCTTTTCTTTTTTTGTATCCTGATCAACCCCCTCACCCCCATCCAACAAAAGACATCCCCAAAGATCCCTCAAAAGTAGGGGTGAAGGGATTAGGCACTGGGCACTGACTTTTTTTTCCTTTTTGTGGAGCTGTTTGGGAGGCCAGGATCTCACTGTGCGGAAATCAGCAGTAAGAACGAGTGGCTAGAAGTCTTCAGCAACTGAGGCCTTTCTTGAAGGATGTTATTATCTCAGGGCTCTAGTTGGGTCCCTAGTCCTGACGGTCAGTCCCAGCGAAGACGAAGGACAAAAGCATCCCTTGAGGTGTGTGTGTGTGTGTGTGTGTGTGTGTGTGTGTGTGTGTGTGTTGGGGGGGGCACAGTACTGTCCAGTGAAAACATGCAAAATAATTTCCCGTGCCCGGAAAAGTCACAGAATGTTAGGAAGAAAATAAAGCACAACAGCAATAAGGGGAGGAAGGGGGGGAGGGACCCAAAACGGGATAGCCAAAGTTTCGCAAAGGAACTGGCAGAGAGCGGGAATTCGGGATGCGGGCTGCATCTTCAGGACGCCGAGGTGAGCTGATCCCCGGCTCTCCGAGCTCCTGCTGAGCTCTGCCCTGCAGCCTGCGGGAATCGTGATCCACTCTTCGGGGCTGCGCGACGCCAGCGCGCCACGACGGTCTCCCGCAGCCTCCCAAGCCACGTTCCATCCCCCACCTTGGCATCTCCCGGGTCGACTCCCGTCCTACACCCCAGAGCTCCCCGAAATCTCCCAGCGCCCCCATTCTTCCTCCCCGAAACAGGGGCGGGATTTTATTTATATTTAAGTTCGCAAAATTGAAATCTTTATCCCGCAAGCGAGCGTGGGTACTTAATTAAATTCTAATTAGGACACTATCAATATCCTATTTAGCCGCGTAGCTTTTGTGCGCCGCGGTCCCTTTCAGCGCCGTAAATAGGGTCTCGACGCCTTATCTCGCCTGCAGGAGACGCCTCGAGAAGGGCTGCGGAAGATAATTTATAGGTTTTAATTACTCTTCATTCCGCCTGATCAGCTTGGCGTTCATCACAGGCCTGTGAATAAAACCCTGGTCAAAAGCTCTGTCACATCGCGCTGGCAAGACGCTTAATCAAAGTGAGCGGCCCCGCGCGCCGCGCGGCCCGGCTCCTCCACGTAATTTCCAGCCAGCTGATAAAGCCAGCTGAATAATGCGGCGGCCCTTTGGAGACACCATTTACAGAAATGACTTTATTGACGGCTTAACGTCGGTAATTCATTTTACCTTTCATGTAGTGGAGCCCGGATTTGTTACAGTAATGGGATGATAAATGCACCCGCGGCCCACGAGCTCGGGCTGGATTAGGCAGCGCTCCGCGCTCTGGTTCTCCGCCGCCCCCACGCCCCCACCCCCCACCCAGGCCAGACCTGCACCGGATACTCCGCACCCAGCACCCAGCGCTGCCTGCTCTGCACGGTCCCCACTTGCTCCTCTCCGTCTTGAACACGGACACACACACATGTGATTGGGAACTCAGAGCCAGTGTTCACACTGCTCTGGCAAACCTGAGGTCTGTGAGAGCTTGGAGGGAGTGAATGTTGGGATCCAGGGGACTCAGAGCTGGGGGTCTAGGTGGGGACGTATGGAGCAGGTGGATTGCCAGTACAAGAATGTGGGTAAAGGGTTTAGGTGTAGGTAGAGGGCTGTGAGTGCCCCTATGCATATTTGTGTGATAATTCTGTTTGGGTCCCTCCTTGTCTGTCTTGGAGGATGAAGGAATTCCCCCCACCCCCAACTTGATTGAAATCCCAGAGGGAGTGGCAAGAAAGTGGACTAGAGGAGACAGGTGGGGGAGTCTTCCCAGTATGGAATGGAACCCCTTTCTCCCAGCCTTGGGGTCCTGAGCAGAAGGATTGGAAATTTAGGAGCACCCCACAACCGTCTCCATTGCCCTGCAGTTCCCCAGGGCATGAGGTCCTAGAGAAGCCCCTGACTGGCCACCTGAGTGCAGTTAAATTGATCGCACCCCTAAGTTCTTCTTTCACCCCCCAACCCAAATAAAAATAGAGAATGACAAGAAAGAAAATGATTTTGTTTTGCTTTAAATGCCAAAGAGGGATTCATCTTGTCTTGCTGCTTGAGGAAGAAGGGGCTTCCCGCCACTTTGGGTAGGCAGGTCATGGGGAGACCCCAGCCCTCCCACCTCGCTCCTCTTTCCAGATTTCCTTTTCTGTGCATAACTAAGATCTCCCCCTGAGCCAAAGGCACCTGATCAAACAGAAGACTGTGTTTGGGAGATGCAGAGAAGTTTAAGGGGCAGAGAGTAGGAAGACTATTGAGTGCTTCTGCAGGGGAAGGCTGAGAAATTGTACCTTTGTTTCTCCCCTTCTGTAATCTTGCAAAAGCCACTTACCCATGTGGTGAGTGGTCTGTGCGTACGGGGACAGAGTCGATGGAGTCTGCGTGTGTTTGCTTGTGTGTGAGAAGCACAGAGAGAAAGCAAGAGAACGAAAACAGAAGGGGGGAATCTGCAAAGTCATGTTCATATTTCTGTGAGTATCTGTGTGATGGTCAAGGGGGGTGAGGGGGGGCATGTCAAGTGCATATATCCTAGGCAGCTCCACCAATTGAGCAAGGAAAAATGTGTTTACTGAAGGTGTCAGTGTACGGGACACAGAAAAAGAGATCTCCCACCAGCCTGCCTGTCACAGAATTTTGGATTTTACTTAGGCAGAGGCTAGTTCCCTGATTGTGCCTGCTGGCACTTCTCTTCTGAGGATGGGTGTGAAAAAGAGAATTGTGAAAGAAATCCTTGCAGCCTGGCTGGGCGTGCTCTCGCTGGGCCGAGAGTGCAAGAGTGTTGCATGCACACGGTGGTAATCGCATTTTGAGTGTAGATCAGATGGCGGTGGGGCCTCGTGGTTCGGGACATGAATGAGTTGTCGCAACACAATAGCGCACAGCCTTCCTACGGGGACTGGGTGACCAGCGGTTTTGTTGGGAGTGAATGCGAGGAGATTTCTGCTACAAGTGCCACGGTATTATTATGAGCCGGAAGGTCAGACTATACATCGCAGGTCCCCAAAGCCTATAGACCTTGGGAAATGTGGGGCCTCGAGCCACGTCATTGTACCTGACAGTCCTTTCAATACACCAATTCAATTAGCACTCCGGGTTTTGGTCTTCATTTGGTGGTAATAATAAAGGGGAGGGGGTGCAGGAGAATTCTTTGGATATTGGTCAAGGATCCTAAGCAATTCTTCCCATGGTTTGGAGTGGGGTGGGGAGTATGTGTGTAGGAGGCAAACCATGGAAAATAAAATGCTCTGTTGACTCTCAAAATTAGGGCGGCAGCTTTGTTTGTAGATAGTCCGAAAGATTCATGGGGATGGGAGGAAGCACAAGGATTTCTTTTTCTTCTGTGTGCATGAAATGCTCGCACAAAGATCCAGTTTCCTAGAAAGTCTGAAAATCAGCCCACTCTTGGAGGTTGTTCAGTTTTCTCTCTTTTACCAGAGCAGTTCATCCCACTGACTTGTTCTAGAAACGGGTTTGTTGTTTTTGTTTGTTTGTTTGTTTCCTCTAAATCCTGGGCAAACTGAGAAAACCAGGTCTTTCCCTTTTTTTTCCCCCTATGGAATTGAGGGGGGAGGGCAGAGTAATATTTCAGTGGTTTGGTAAATTCTACCCCATGGTGGCAATTCCCAAAGCATCCCTGTTCTCCACCATCCCTCCTGCCACTTGCCCAGCTTCACCCAGGACACAGACCGCCGCCACTACTGGGGGTGGACGAGCCACAGGGTTAGGACAGCCCGGGGGCATGTTGATGCTCCAGAGCTCAGATTCAGAGTCTCCTCATCTTACCAGACTGTGCTGGTGCTTTAGCGCAGGGGTCTGGAGCCTAGGAGGCTTTCAGCGCTCATGGCTCCCCAAAGCAAAGTGACTACACACTGCTAAAATGTTCCTCAGTTTAATGAGACAGTCAGCTTTTCTCCTTCCATAGAATGCTACCCAAACCCCAGAACTAAACACCTAATGCATACACACACACAACATACATATACAACACACATACACTTCCAAGTTTACACTCAATTTCTCTTCTTTATTTTGCTCTTTTCCATCTCTCACGCTATCCACCTCCCCCAAAAGTTTCACCGAAGCCTGGCGCCCCTTTGCCCCATCCTGTCCCCACCTGTCCAAGTGGAGGCTCCCGCCTGGATCCGGCTTGGTGCAGATTGGGGTCCACACTGACTGTCCCCCGGTGGTGGTGTTTGTTCTCGGGTAGATAGAAGGGTGTGAACCAGTGAGGAGTTTCCAAGTGGATTCCGGGGTTCTGTTGTCTTCCTCCTTCAGTCCTGGTTCTGAGAGAGTTCCGGACCCACTCGAAAGTTGGAACAAAATAAATAACTCGAAAGGAGGGGGGAGGGAGGAAGAGAAAAATGCAGCGTCCAAGTCCTTTGCTTCGGAGTGCCTCACTGGGCTGCAAACCCCTGTTTTCCCCGCTTGCCCCAGAGTTAACTGTCCTTCCCGGACTCCCATCGGGGCGAGAGCTCGGCTGGGCTCCTCGCTCACCGCCTGAGGGATGGGAGAAGCGCCCGGCACCCGGCTCGGCGCTCTCGGCTCCCTCTCCGCCTCCTGCCCAGCGCCTTCCTGCCTTCCTTCCAGCAGCCCGGAGCCCAGCCAGGCCGCGCCCCCCTTTCGTCCTTGGGGGTGCCGCCTCCCGACCCTCTTCCCCAGGAATCCACGGAGGGGTGGGGAGAGGGGGGTGAAAAGCTACGAGTTTCCAGCCAAGGTTGGCGCAGTGAGGGTCAGCTGGGGGCGGGGGACGGAGGTGGGAGGTGAGGGAGGGAAAAGTTTAGAGCGGAAAGGGGCGGCCAGCTTCCCAAACGCTGGAGGGAAGGAAGAAGGGGAGAGAATCCGGGACCCCTCCAGCCCCCCTCCCACCCACAATCTGCCTTCAGACTGGAATGTCTGCGGAGGGAGCTGCTTCAAGGGAGTGGGAGGAGGGGGAGGCAGGGGTCACTACAACGGCCTGGCCTTGCGTCGGGACCACCTTCCCAAGCTGCCTGCCGAATCCCGGGTGGGGGGCGAGTGCGGTGCGCGTGCGTGTTGGGGACGTGGTTCTGCGTGGGAATCGCTTCAGGTGAGTGCACGTGTGTGTGCTCCCGGTGCAATGCCTTGTATGCACTTTCTTGTGACTCTCTAATCCCCTGGGGTTGTGTGTGTTGACTTTGCAAGTGTGTTTGCAAGTGTTCCTCTGTGCCCGGTGCCTCTCTGTGCCGGGGTGCTTGTGGATAGTGCCCATGTGTGCATGTGTAAACCAGCTAGAGACTGATGAGGAAGTCCTTCCCCTCGGTTTAGGAAGTAAAGTATGTGGAGAGATCTCCAGGATCCCCCCTGGTTGTTCTTCCATCCAGCTGAGGCTCCATTTCTGAGCTATGTTAAGTGCAATCATTGTTTGTGTGTTTTCCACCAAAACTCTCCAATTCAGTAAGGTGAAAGCCCAGATCCCTCTGGGATGAGGGCGGGGGGGTGGTGGGGGGAGAATGAGGAAAGGTGGACAACTAGTGACAAGGTCAAGATCAAAGACATGTCACAGAGAAAAGCCCATTTCACAGATGAGACAACTGAGACCCAAGACAGGGATGGGCCTAAATCCCAGCCACTCAGAGTCTCACCAGTCACCTGGCAGCCAAACAGAGCTTAGTTCCTGTGACTATTCATTCAGGTTTTGTCCTAAGGCCTCTGTCCCAGAGTAAGGGGGTGGGATGGGGGTCTTGCCTCCCAACACTTTTTCCACCCAAGAAAGATGTCAACCACATTCTAAGAGGAGTCTGGGCTCATGCATGTTTGTATACTTGTGCCTGTGTGGGTGGGTGGATGCAGGGAGCAAAGGTGGGTCCTCTTTTTTTTTTTTTATTTTGGGGCCACAACCAGCAAGGCTCAAGGGTTGCTCCAGGCTTAGCATTCAGGGATCACTCCTGGTGGGGCCCAGGGGACCTTATGGGGGGGGGGGCCGGAGATAAGACTGAGGTTGGCCACATGCAAGGCAAACACCCTATCTGCTGTACTATAGCTCTGGTCCCAAAGAAGGACCTCCTAGGGCTAAGAATGCAGTGAGATTCTAGGGTAGAGGCAGAGGAAGACTGGACCCCTCTGGTAGTCCGGTTCATCCTAAACCCTTACGCTTCCTGTCCCTCCCATGCCTAACCCCAGTGGTAGTCATTTCCTTTTCCACAGCCTCATCAGAATACCCCAAGCGGGCCTTGGTACCTTTGGGGCGAGAGGTCACCTGCCTTCCTGAAGCAAGGTGGTGAAGGCGGTAGGAGTGGGTGGAGGGTATCTGAATATTGACCCCAAAGCCATTCCAGGCACGTCCCCTCCCTTCCGCTCCAAGGACGCCCGCCCCCAAAATTGTTATGCAAAAGGAGTGAAGTATGTGATCTTCTGGCGATCAAAGCCGCAAAGCCAAATATTAGAAGAGAAGTCAATAATGGATGAGCAGATTAAGAAACCCATCTCGCGGACAATTATCGTCGCAATTGAAAACGCTCCCTCTTTCCCTTATTCTAGCCCCCCTTCCCGCGCGCGCGGGCGCGCGCGCGAACACACACACACACACACGCATAAAAGAAAAAAGACGGGGTTTCGAGAAAGGCTGCTGGCTGCGTGACTGATTGCGTGCGTGGACGTCTTGCTGGGCGGAAATAACGCCCTCTGGGAGTGACCCCTGTGATTCACGGTGTTTTCTGGGGGCTTGTAGGCAGCCCTCTGCACACCAAATGAGCTGGTCCCTTTAAAGACTGAGGTTGAAGCAAGCCGGAGAGCTCAAAATCGTTTTGGTTTTTTTTTTTTTCTGTTGTTGTTGTTGTTTGTATTTTTAGGTTTGTCCCCCCACCCCCCAACTATTGGACACCCCGCCTGATCGTCCCGCTGCACGCCTTCTGGCCTCCTTTCTTTGGGAAGAGGATCCCGGCCCCTTGGTCGCGGCACCGAGCAAGGGCCTTTGAGCGCCCCGCAGATTCCCAGGCCGGTTTTCCTGTGGGGAGTGCGCCACCTCTCGGTGCTATTGGAGAACTGCACCTGTGAGGCGCTCTAGGTATTGAGGAGGCGGCGGCGGAGAGGTTGTGGAAGAGGGAGAGATTCCGCCTCTTTCCGGACTTTCCACGCCGAACTGGGGAGAGAGAGACCGGGATTCTCCTGGCATCCTTCCGCCTTACGGGAACCAAAGCTGGAGAGAAAACCCCGGGAGGGTTTCTGCTCTGGGACTCAGAGCAGAGTACCTGCAGTTCAGCGGGAAGCTGTCATGAATCCGCCTCCGCCTCCGCCCCTCGTCCCCGCTGGCCTTCTTGGGGCCCGTGTCCCTCACTATAAATTGGGGGAAGGAATGGCTTAGGCTGATCCCCGGTGACCTTGAATTTACCTTTGTATGTAAGCAGTGACCATAGACACTGCTGGTGTCTGGTCTTTCTACTTCCAGCCTTTTAATGGATCTTGGTTCTTAGATGCGTTTATAGCAGCTTATTCTGGAAATTACTCATAATTATTGGTAACTGCTTTATTCGTGTCACTGATTTCTCATCTGTCCGAAGATTACATTTTAGGAGGGCTAGAACGTTTCTTGGCCCCAATTATCCTAATATGTCCATTTACTTTCTTTTTTTTTTTTTGACCAACAAGGAAAAACGTCGTTGTTTATTGGAGCCACATGGCTAGGGACATGGAAATTGTGAAAACATGATGGGTGCTCAAGTTGGGGGGGGGGTTGTCTGATCCATGAAGACCCAGACGCACGGAGTGGAATGTCGAAGCAGATCTGCAGAAGAAGGAAATTAAGCCACAGATACATTGGAGTTCCCCGAGAGGTGCCCCTTAGAGCAGGACAAAAGTAAAAAAGTGAAAAAGCAGTAACCCAGGCAAGGGGCTCTCTCCTCTACTCATGAAATTTAAATCTCCATGAAATTTAGAAGTGAGTGGAGATCCTACCTTTGCATGGCATTTGAACAGCTGGGGAAAGTGCGAGTCACTTTTGTGCTGGGTCCTTTCTGCCTGGAGGCAGCAGGGGCCGACCTAGACAACTTCAGTTGTACCCCCCACTACTCCACAATTGATCCCTGCCTGACCCAGCCAGCATGGAGGGCCCCTTCACCCCCTCATATTTTGTTTTCAGCTCTTAGGTGACTGCAGAGAAGCCCCCTGCAGGCCAGGCAGGCTGACCAGAAGCTTCATCCCGCCCTTCCTCTGGAAGTAGAAATTGCCCTGCGGATACCTAGACTGGGATGCCCCTCTGTTTCCAGAGCCCTTGTGAGCGGAGGGGGCGGGGGGGACATGGGCAGTCTGGAGACTACAGGCCCACGAATCTGGGGCTGCCCCCTGGTACATCTGAGGCAGCGTATTTCACCCTTTGAGTCTCTGCCTGGCACAGGTGGAATTCCGTGCTGGGTCTTCCTTTTACTGACACACACAAAAAAAAATCCTGACAATCATGAAAACTGGACGCTTGTACTTGTGAGCTGCTGTCCCAATAAACCTAGACCTAAGACTCTCTTGGTGGGTATCCCCCAGACACCAGGTGGTCCAAATGGATTTTCAGCCTATTAAAACCCTGTCACACCAGAGAGGTGTGCCCAATATGGCCCTTGGCAAGGGATGGTAGCTCCATCTCCGTTGCCACCTCTCAGATCTGATCTCCAGCCAGAAGTTCTGAAATTTACGTGTCCTGGTTCTACAGCAAAGCTCTGGGGTCAGCTGCTACCCAGGAAGAAAAATGTGGATCTCTAGGCCCAGGTCTAGCCCTACGTGCACCTGCTGACCCACCCCAAGCAGGGCGAGCTGTGGGCACAGCCAGGTGGCCTCTTGGACACTGGCTTCTGCTCCGGCAGGCCCTGGATCAGTAGTGGTCAGTAGCACTCGGGCATGCATTCTGCCAGGGTGCCAGTGAGCAGCCCCAGATGTAGGAACTTTGCAGAGCTGGAGAAAGCTGTGTTTGCACCGACTGTAGCCATCAGACTGACAGAAGGACAAGGACAAAGGACAAAAGCACGATTCTGTGTAAACATTTCTCACAGTTCCCTCAGAGGTTGCCCATCTACAGAAGGGAGCGTCAGGATGTTGAGAAAGAGATGGCCTCTTTATAGAGGGCTGGCTCTGAGCTAGTGCACTGGGGTAGACCAATTAATCTCCCCAGGTATCCAGAAATGCTGTCCTATTTATTCACAAACTAAGAAACCGAGGCTCTGAGAATCATCAGCTAGCTCCCGAAGCATGATCTTGGCTGGTGGGAAATAAAGAACCAATCTGTGTCCAGGTGGACAGGAGTCGGATGGGGTCTAGTGGGACTCCAAGGTCCCTCTGCCCTGCAGGACCCCTTGACCCTACACAGTTCTTTCTTTTTCTTTTTTTTTTTTCATATATATACATATATATATATATATATATTTGATTAAATCACCATGAGATAGTTACAAGTTTTCATGTTTGGGTTACAATCTCACAATGATCAAACACCCATCCCTCCACCAGTGCACAATCCCCACTACCAATCTCCCCAGTATACCTCCCCTTTCCCACCCTCCCCCTGCCTCCGTGGCAGACATAGACATGGAGAGTATCTTCCTAAGTGAAATGAGTCAGAAAGAGAGGGACCTACACAGTCCTTAAGTCCCACCACCACTGCGCCACCGACCAGGGGATGGATTGACGGAAGGGAACGGGGCTCGGGGCTCCTTGAGGGCAGTCAGCAGAGTAGCGAGCTCCTGAAATCGCGCCCTCCCGAGTCCCTCCAAGAGCGAACGCTGTCGTAGCGGGTCTACGGCCCTAGGCGGGGACTATCATCCCAGGGCCCCGGGGGCTCCCGGGGAAGACCCTGGGTTTCGGAGGCACAGATGCCCGAGCACTGCGCTGCGTGCGCAGCGTCTGCTCGGCGCATTGTCCCGGCTCGCTCTTCGCCGTCCAAGCTAAGTGACCCGGGAAAGGACCTGGCGTCCGCGTCCGGCTCCGCCTTGGTTGGCTGCACCCCGCGGCGGGGCCCCAAAATATCGGTCTGGGCAAGTCCTGGGCCGGATCCTGAAGACCCGGATTGGTGGTGGGTGGGGGTGGGAAATCTCTGCTCCCTTACCCGGGCCCCCGGCCCCTCTGCGTTCGCGCTAGGTGGCCGGGTGCGCACGGTGCGGAGCAGCAGCGCTGAGGCCCAGAGTTTTCCAGACTTGCGCCTTGGATAGCAGACGGGACCCCACCAGGAGACCAGTTCCAAGGAGGTGGCACGTCGGCCGTGCCCAGTATCCCGGAGGCGGTTGAATCCAGCGACAAAACCCCAAGGATGTTCATCCCTCGGGTGTCGCTCGGACCTCAGGTTCCCTGAGCCTGTGAGTCGCCACGTGGCGGGGCGCCACGTCGCGGAACCCCCTGTCCCGCAGCTGAGTTGGATGCGCGGGAGTAGAGGGAAGGGCTGGAAGCCAGCGGAGAGATGAAGGGAGTCGGTAGCCCGCACCTCTAGGAGACACAACCTCCTTCCCTCCGCCCTTCCCTAGACTCCAGGTCACCCCAGACCCTCGGGAAACTCCCTTGGCCCCCCTAAAAACTGCAGCTGACGCTACGCAAAAGGGGTTTCCCTGATTGCACGCTGGCCGCGGCGCCGCGAAGACCTTTTGCTCAGAGGGTCCAGGGGAGGCCGCGGCTTGCGTTAAGAAAGCGGAGCTGAGTCGGAGGGTCGGGCGCTGAAGTCGCGAAGCGAAAGGACCGGGAACGAGGTCCTGCCCACTCCTCTCGGCGTGGGTCTCCGGCCTGCCTCTCTTTCTCTGCCCGGGAGCTCTCTCCCGCAAGCAGGGCAGCAGAACCAGAGGCCTGGCAGAGAAAAGGCTTTTTGTCTCCGAGACAGGGCCTTGGCGTGTCAGCCGAGGAGCGCAGGGCGAGCGCGCGGGTTGGGGGGTGGGGGGGCAGGGCGGAGACCGCTCCCGCCGACACCCTCGCCGCCAAGTTCAGAGCAACTTTGGATTTGTCCAGGGTTAAAAATCTTTCTCCCAGAAACTGCCTTAGGTTTGGGAGTTACCGTAAGAGTTGGCATTTTTTAAGAGTTTAACGCAGAGGTTTGGGATGGGGAATCTGGCATCTCCAATGAGTGGAACTTAAACTTGACACAGACCTCAAACACCAGGTGTCTGCACCTCAAGCCAAAAACACACGAAGAAAGAGACCCACTTCTGGACGTAACAGGTACCTTGAGAGTGGGGTTCTCAGGGCCTGGGGTAGGGAGGGCGCAGTTTGCTTCGCAGACCTAGAGACTTGTCTGCTTTGGCGGGTCACGACAGGAGCTGATACCCGCTGTCTGCCCTTCTCTGTCCACCTTTAGTACTTGTTGCTTCCCTCCGTCAGTTTCCAGCTATCAAGTGTGGACTCGACAGGAGTGTTGCAAGGAAAACTAATTAAATGGCAGTACCATGCTTTGAAAATATTAAGTGTCATGTAAATGCCTAATGCTAATAATAATCTTGATGGTGGTAATTATGAGCCAGACAGCCAGCACTGAGCCCCAAGTGCCTGCTGCACAGCTGGGAGGTTCCGGGAACACCCAACCTTTCTTCTGGCCTTGCCGAGCACCCCAGCGCTTCAGGGCCAGGTGTAAAGGAGAAGGAGCTCAAGGCCACCCAGGGGCCAGCTCCAGCAGGGAGTGTGAACTGACTGCTAGGAAAACCCTCTCTTCCTTAGGGGTGGGGGGACAGGGATTGGAAGGGGCAGTTCGCATTAAAAATTGCTGGGGGGACCATGCAGTTTCTAGGACAGGTGTGGCTTATGCAAGCACATTGGGTCCCCTGGTCCCCGAACCCCTGCAGATGTAGTTAGCTTTCTGGGGAAGAGAACCCTGGGGTCTTAGAAATGCACATCCCTCTCTCTCCTTCTCTTCCTGGGAGGAGGAGGGGTGTCTTTGATTGTGTCCCCTGACATTTTTCTGGTTTGATGAAACCCCAGACCTTCCCTCAGACTCAGGGTTTCCTTATAAGGCCATCTCCCCACTGCTCGCCCTCACCCCAGCCTCCCCCAGGCCAGCTCCCCGCCACAGCCACAGCGCTGAGGATGTGGGGCAGCCTCTGCCAAAACCAGCCCTGGCTTTGCGGGCAGCAAATTACAGTGACTCATGATTGAGGCTTTTGGGAATTTCCACCACAGAAATCTCTGGGCCTTAGAGGGGTTGGCAGAGTCACCTAGATACTTGGTTGTTGTTTGTCCCTTTGTTTGTTTTCACTCTGCTGGATGCCCAGGTCTCTACAGGCAGGGCCACTGGTCTCCCTAATGGTCTGCTGCCCAGTGGCGTGCCGGCCTGTCCCGACACATCAGCTCCCTTGAACTTGCCGTGATTTCCTTCCTTAGTTACTCAGGTGACTAGTAAAACCTTTGAGCTCTTCTGACGCCCTCTGTTGCTGCCCTCTGTTGCCCCCCCCACTCTGTGGTCTAGGAGCCAGCTTTAATGGTGAGGGGTGACAGCCGGTATCCCTGTCCCTTTAGGGAGAGTATACTAGACTTAATAATATTATGACACCAATTGTTATGCCAGAGAAGCCAAGTCTATAGTGAGCTTTAGAATGAAAATGCTTTGTTTCTAAAATCAGTGTTCAGTAACTTAAAATTCCTTCCCTTTAAAACTGTTTTATGTTTTATTGTTTAGGTGTCACACCCGGAGGTGCTCAGGGGCTACTTCCTGGGAACTGAGTGGCTCAGGGACTTGCTCCAAGAGGTCCTCATGGGGTGCCAGAGATCAAACCTGAGGGGTTCCAAGGGCAAATACACATACATATACATGTACACAATCTTGGGGCCTACCTGGTGGTGCTTAGGGCTTACTCCTGACTCTGGGCTCATGGGTCACTCCCGGCACTGTTTGGACCATGTGTTGTGCTGGGTATTGAACCCTGTGTCAGCTGTAGTCAAGACAAGTGCCCTACCCACTGTACTGTCTCTCCAGCACACCCCCCCTAGTAATTTCTTTCTTTCTTTCTTTCTTTCTTTCTTTCTTTCTTTCTTTCTTTCTTTCTTTCTTTCTTTCTTTCTTTCTTTCTTTCTTTCTTTCTTTCTTTCTTTCTTTCTTTCTTTCTTTCTTTCTTTCTTTCTTTCTTTCTTTCTTGTAGATTTGGAGACACACCCAGCTGTGCTTAGAGCTCTATGATCAGGGATCACTCCTGGTGGTGCTCCGTGACACTTTGGGCTGAGGGGGGGCTTCAGCCAGGATTAGCAGTTCACAGGGCAAGTGATTTAACCCCCCTGTACTCTCTCTCTCTCTCTCTCTCTCTCTCTCTCTCTCTCTCTCTCTCTCTGTCACTCTCTCTGGTTTTTGAGCCACACACAGCTGTACTCAAGGTTCACTCTGTGTTCAAGGATCAACTCCTGGAGGGCCCGGGGGACTCTATGGGATGCTGGGGAACCTGGGTTGGCCACATGGAAGTATGGCCAACCTGCTGTATTATCTCTCTGACACCCCACCCCCCACACCCGTCCTATCTCGGGCCCCAGTAATTCTTTTCTTAAAAGGCACTCAAATCGGAATGCTCTTGAGAGTAGTAATATTAGGGTTGAGGGAGGGTCAGGCCTTGTGAGATTTCCAGGTCAAACTTTGAGGACTTATAAGGCTGACAATATCCACGGACAATACTCACTCACACACAACACATGCACACCTTGAAGGGTACTGGAGCGCCCCCTCCCCCACACCTTCCATATTGCTTTTCTCTGTTCAAATACTAGCTTTGCTTTGTGTTTCTTCAACATAACAGACTAGATATAACATACAACATAATAGATATAACATATCTCCCTGATAGTACCTAACACACATAATGATACAAAGCCCATGCTCGGCCTCCTCAGGTCTTTTCTGTGGGGAAAATAAAAGCAGCACATGGTCCCCTAATCACCCCACAGCCCGGGGACTAGGTTGAGGTTGGCTTTAGACGCTCTGTTGCCTTCTGGGCTCTGAAAAGTCATAGGCAGTGAGCAACTGCTCCACAGTTCCAGATGTATTCCCAAGGCTCTCTCTCTCTCTCTCTCTCTCTCTCTCTCTCTCTCTCTCTCTCTCTCTCTCTCTCTCTCTCTCTTTCTCTCTCTCTTTAGGGGGCAGGGAACAGAGATGGTCACACTCAGCAGTGCTCAGGGCTCAGGGAACTGTCTGTGATGCTGGAGGTTGTACTGAGGTCGGCCCCGTGCCTTAACCCCTGTAAGATCTCTCAGGCCCAAAATGAGCTTCTCCCTCTGGATATCCCCAACCTCTCTGGTGATGGGAAAGGCTGCAGGGCAGAAAGTTTCCAATTTCAAAACTCCAGCATAAAGTCTAAGACTATGGAGCAAGAGCCATAATGCCCCCTTCTCACCACCGGCTCGTGATCCCCTGCAAGCCACCTCACATACAGGAGAGCAGTGGTCTGAGGTCTAGGAATCTTGGGTGGGAGGGAGTGGGGGGTGAGTACATGAATCCTTTTGCAACTTTTTTTTAATTGAATCACTGTGAGATGCAGTTGCAAAGCTTTCGTGTTTGAGTCTCAGTCATACAATGATTGAATCTCCACCAGTGCACATTTTCCACCACCAATGTCCCCAGTATCCACCCTGCCCCCCCTCTATGGCAGACAATTTTCCTCTCTCTCTCTCTCACTCTCTCTATTTTCTGGCATTATGGTTTGCAATACAGATACTGAGAGGCTATCACGTTTGGTCCTTTATCTACTTTCAGCACACATCTCCCACCCTGAGTGTCCCTCCAAGCACCATTTAGTGACTTAGTGATCCGTTCTCTATCCCAGCTCTTTCTGCAACTTATTATTTTTTTTTTTTTTTGCTTTTTGGATTACACCTGGTGATGCTCAGAGGTTACTCCTGGCTTTGCACTCAGGAATTACTCCTGGGGGTGCTCAGGGGACCATATGGGATGCTGGGAATCAACCCAGGTTGGCTGCGTGCAAGGCAAATGCCCTACCCGCTGTGCTGTCACTGCAGCCCCAAGTCTGTCTCCTTGTTGTTCCTACTAGCTCCACCCTCAACTCTGGCATTCGGGGAGAATTGGTTTCTCCGTCAGATAAGCCACCCAATGAAACACACTCAATATTGAAAATCAGTATTTTAGCCCCCGCCAACTCAGCCCTTTTGGTTTCCTGAAGATTTAGGTTCACCCCTAAACTCTCCCTCACCCAGGAATTTCAGAAGAAACTTAATTGTTTTTGATTGTTTTTGTTGTGGGGCCACTCCTAGCTATGATTGGGGCTCACTCCTGGCCCTGAACTCAAGAATCACTTTTGGCAGGGCTGGGGGAGTGATATGGTGTGCTGAGGATGAAACCCGTGTAGGCTGCACTCCAGGCAAGTTTCCTACCCCCTGAACTATATCTCTCCAGCCCCCAAACTTGATTTTTGTTTTGTTCCGTGCACCACAGCTATCAGTGCTCAGGGTCGATTCCTTGCTCAGTGCTCAAGGGTCACACCTGACAGTGCTGCTCTGAGGGTCATAAGTGCCAGGGATTGAGCTGCAGCTCTTACCTGCAGGGCGTGTGCTCCAGTCTCAGCAAGTTTCAGTCTCGGGGCTGGGGAGGTGACTCCATGGGCTAGAGCACGCACCGTGCATGCCAGAGTCCCAGGCTTGATCCCCAGCATTGGATGCTCCCAGAGCACCACCCAGAGTGACCCTTGAGCACTGAGCCAGAGTAACCCCTGAGCTCCACTGGGTGTGGTCACACACACACACACAAGAAAAAAACTGGGGAGATACCCACACCCAGGAGTGCTCGGGATCACTCCTGGCAGGACTCGGGTGATTTTATGGAGTGTTGGGAATTGAACCGCTGTCAGCTGCCCACTAGGCAAGTGCCTTAACCCCTGTATTATTTCTCCATTTCTCCTCCCAAATCTTGTTCAGCATTTTTTTTTATTTTTTAATTTTTTTTTGCTTTTTGGGTCACACCCGGCGATTCACAGGGGTTACTCCTGGCTCTGCACTCAGGAATTACTCCTGACGGTGCTCAGGGGACCATATGGGATGCTGAGATTCGAACCCGAGTCAGCTGCGTGCAAGGCAAACGCCCTACCCACTGTGCTATCTCTCCAGCCCCTTGTTCAGCATTTTAGCTCCCTTGGGTGGTGGGGGGTGAGAGTGTCAAAGTGTGGGGCTAGAATGGGGGAGTCAGAAAACAGGGCTTTAGATTCAGGAAGAGAAGCAAAGATCAGGACAGGGCTGGGAAGAAGGACGCTGTGTGGGGGTTGAGGCTGGCCAGGGCACGGGACTCCACAGGGCTTGCCAGGTGTTTGAGGGCCCTAGAGAGCCCCTCTGCTCTGCACTGGCCTCAGTGGACCGGGTTTGTAAGGCATGTGGACACTCAGGCCATTTGTTACATTGTTTAGGTCAGTTTATCCACAAAGGAGATGTGGCTTCTTACCACGTGGTGAGCCCACACCTAATGAAAAAAACAACGATCTCTCCAGAACTCCGGGTATGCATACTGTATGTAGAGGCTGCACCAGCAGCTTCATTTGGGGGAACCAGGGGGGCAGGGTCTGGGAAATGGAGCTCACCCCACCTCTCTGCAGGAATCCTTGTCATAGTTGGGCCCCTGGCTCCTAGGAGCTCCCCAGCTAGCCTCCTCCTCTGGCCTGGCAGCTGGGAAAAGCTCCATTTCTGATAGTGAAAATGGCCCTGCCAGGACACATGGGACCACCCAGGCCTGGCAGGGTCCAGGGCGATGGTCTGAGAGGGACGTTGTGAGGCTCTGAGAGTCCAGAAGCCAGTTTGCAGGGAAGCCGGCCCTGAGACTTCCCTGGGGGCATGGAGGTGGGGGAGAGGAGGGAGTCTGGAATGGCCCCTGTTCTCCTGGCTTGGACTCTGCAGAGACATCCCCCTCTCTCCACCTCCCCCCTCCCCCGTCCTCCTCACCCTCGTGTCTCTGATTGAGAGTCAAGAAAGAGGAGAAAGTGTCATATTTAGGATTTCAGGGATGTAGAACCTCCAAGGAGACGGTGGGACTTCAGACATTGCCCAGAACATGGCAGAGATATTTTGGCTCCCCCTTCCCCCACAAATCTGTCTATTTCTGGGCTCAGAAGCCCTGGTTCAAATGCTCTCTCTGGATTGTGAGGAAACAAACCGCTTCTGAGAGCTGAGATGTGCGGCTGTCCTCATTATGATATTTTGAATGTTATGTTAAATAGTTTATTGAAATTTTGAAAGGAATTCCATTTCTTCTTCTTCTTCCTCTTCTTCTTCTTCTTCTTCTTCTTCTTCTTCTTCTTCTTCTTCTTCTTCTTCTTCTTCTTCTTCTTCTTCTTCTTCTTCTTCTTCTTCTCCTTCTTCTCCTTCTCCTCCTCCTCCTCCTCCTCCTCCTCCTCCTCCTCCTCCTCCTCCTCCTCCTCCTCCTCCTCCTCCTCCTCCTCCTCCTCCTCCTCCTCCTCCTCCTCCTCCTCCTCCTCCTCCTCCTCCTCCTCCTCCTCCTCCTTCCCCTTCTGCTTCTTCAATGCGGCTATTAAAATGCTCAAAACGAGTCAGCTGGCAGTCAGGGAGCTGGTTCTATTTCTGTTAGACAGCCACAGGACTGTGCTGTTCATGCCTTCTCTGCTTAAACTATTTCAAAGATGCTCGTTAGTGTCCTTTTATTGTTATCATTCCCGTGGAGGCCGCGCAGAGCATCAGGAGTTGTTAAAATTCCTTCCTGCTAAGAATCTAGGTGCCTGGGAGCAGCGGGGAACTCATTTCCAAATACTGGCTTTTGGCGCCACCTTGTGGCCAGTACTAGCTATTACTCTGACTTCAGGTGGTAAAGTCAGACCTAGAAACCCTGAACTTTTAGGCTTTCTGGCTTTGCTCGAGCTTATTTCCTCCTCCTCCTACTTCTGTCTACCTCCTGCGGGACATCTGCATCGTTGGGTTACGCACTCACGTGCTGGGAAGTTTCCCTTCTTATCGACACTCAAAGCTTGGGGGTCAGCCGGAAGAGAGCAATCCCCGCCTGGCAATAGCACAGAATTCTGTATAACTGGACCCTAGCTGTGCCCTCAGGGGCTTAAGGTTTTACTGTACTGTTTACATATCACTCTCCAGCTGCCTGTTTGGGTTGTTGCTCAATCCTTGTTCTGCAAGCTTTCTCTTTGTGTCTTTTGATAGAAACACTCCAGAGGCATGAAATGAATCAGCATTACAAAGACCGTGGGGCAGAAACCCAGGAGTATTGAGGGTGATAAAAGCATTCTCAAATAGGTGGTAGGACTCTTTTCTTTCCTGGCATCTATTCTCTTTTTTAATGTTTGAAACTGAGATACCCTTGCATTAGAACACCCCGACTTAATTACCATTGAATATTAACAGAGATCACTCAACTCACCTCTGCAGATGGTTTCAGGTTTTCAGCCCAAGGCCCACCCCTTTGTCCTTATAGACACCCATCTTCCCCCCTCCCCACCAGTATCATCCAAAATGTGTTTTGGTTTTATTTGCCCGCTTCCTGCTTTCTTTGCATCTCCTGATCTTGCAGCTTTTCCGTGTGGGACTCAGTGTCCTCAGCGTCCCGCCCTCTGGGTCTCCCCAGGCTGTGTCCTCGGCGGGATTTTATCTTTACTTGGGGGAAGGGGGTGTTTAGGGGCCACATCCTGCAACTCTCTGTACTTGGGGTTCACTGGTGCCCGTGTGGCGTTAGGGGTTTGCAGGGTCTGAGCTCAGCCCTGTTGCGCCCTCCACAGGCCCCCGCACTTTAGAGCGGA